>NC_042988.1:2795579-3117763 GCF_901001165.1 Salmo trutta
ATGAGACGCGTCTTCAGAGGCCATCCACACTGACCATCGACGTAGGGCCAGTACCCAGGGCGCCAGTCATCTCTCCCAGTAAGTATTTTGGAACCGAACAGTCGGCAGCAATCAATGTTTGCCTCAAAGTATGATATTTATTAGGGGTTCAGCAGCGAACACCATTGGCTCATAGTGGCCATATTGTTTGAGCTGGAGTCCTGGTTGAAGAAATGAGTACATTTACATTACATTTTAGTCATTTAGCAGACGCTCTTATCCAGAGCGACTTACAGTAGTGAATGCATACATTTCATACATTTCTTTCTCCGTACTGGTCCCCCAGTGGGAAACGAACCCACAACCCTGGCGTTGCAAACACCATGCTCTACCAACTGAGCCACAAGGGACCACATAGATGCTATATACCAAATTTAGTACCAATCGGTCTAGCGGTTCTGGTGAAGTAGACGTTTTAAAGTACATCATTAAAAATAGTCCAAAATACATCAAAGCACATTGCATGATCTGTTCGATGTTGAGTTTTGATATTGGACAAGCCTGAAAATTAGTACAGTGGTAGCTCATCCAAGGGGCACAGTGGGCCCGCAACTTGAGCCACGGCATTGCTATTTGCAGCTATACTTATTATTATTCATTTTAGGGGTTCAAGCAGCGAAGCTGGGTGAAACCCTGTTGTTTTTGCTGGCGTTCATTATTGTTATTATTATTATTATACATCTTCTGTCAAGGAAAATTTAACATGTACATTCCTGTATGATAATAAGGCCTAGGAGGATGAAAAATTGCATGATGGTAAAGGCCATTGGCCACACCCTCTTATGCAATGCCAATTGGCCGAATGGTGGCACTATAACAAACAATTGAAAATTCTACATTTGAAAGCTCATGCCCCTCACCCCGTTTGAGCTAGAGTCCTGAAATTCGGTACCCATGAGGTTCGCCATGATCAATTTTTTTTGCCATTTTGAATTTTGTTAACAATTAAAACGCTACTTCTCTGGCACCGAATGACCGATCTGCATGAAACTTGACATGTGGCATCTATTTACGTCTCTCAACGTAAAAATAGTTCAGACTACAACCTAAAACAACTAGTACCTATTGACCAATAAACATGTGTGCATGGTCTCACACATAAAGGTCTATAAATCGGTCACGGATATTCATATTGTAACAACTTGGTACATATTTTGCAAACTCTGTCAAGGCTCAACATATCCAAGCACCTTCATAGCAACCACACGGTGGCACTATAACAGGCACATTTCTATATCTCTTGATCTGTTTGACTCAGAGTGATGAAATTAGCATACATTCAAAAGGATATGAGACTAGCTAACCTTTTTTTAAAGTATGGTTGAGTTTGGTCACATTATTGCACTGTTGGATGGGAAGAAAACATTAATGCAAGCTCATTGGCTCATAGAGCCCATGTTGTTTGAGCTAGAGTCTTGGAAAATATGAGTTTGAAGATATGTATCCATACAGTGCATTTGGAAAGTATTCAGACCGCTTCCACATTTTCTTACGTTACAGCCTTATTCTAAAATGAATTAAATATTTTTTTCCCTCATCAATCTACACACCATAATAACAAAGCAAAAACAGGTTTTGAATTTTTTTCTAACGTATTAAAAATAAAAATAACATTACATGTACATAAGTATGAAGACCCTTTACTCAGTACTTTGTTGAAGCACCTTTTGGCAGAGATTACAACCTCGAGTCTTCTTGGGTATGACGCTACAAGCTTGGCACACCTGTATTTGGGGAGTTTCTCCAATTCCTCTGCAGATCCTCTCAAGCTCTGTCAGGTTGGATGGTGAGCATCACTACACAGCTACTTTCAGGTCTCTCCAGAGATGTTTGATCGGGTTCGGGCTCTGGCTGGGCCACTCAAGGACATTCAGAATCTTGTCCTGAAGCCACTCCTGTGTTGTCTTGGCTGTGTGCTTAGTTTCGTTGTCTTGTTGGAAGGTGAACCTTCGCCCTAGTCTGAGGTCCTAAGCAAGTTTTCATCAAGGATCTCTTTGTACTTTACTCCATTCATCTTTCCCTCGGTCCTGACTGGTCTCCCAGTCCCTGCCGCTGAAAAACATCCCCATAGCATGATGCTGCCACCACCATGTTTCACCGTAGGGATGGTTCCAGGTTTCCTCCAGATGTGATTCTTGGCATTCAGGCCAAAGAGTTCAATCTTGGTTTCATCAGACCAGGGAAACTTGTTTCTCATGTTCTGAGAGTCCTTTAGGTGTCTTTTGGCAAACTCAAAGCAGGCTGTCATGTGCCTTAAACTGAGGAGTAGCTTCTGTCTGGCTACTCTACCATAAAGGCCTGATAGGTGGAGTGCTGCAGAGATGGTTCTCCCATCTCCACAGAGGAACTCTGGAGCTCTCTGTGACCATCGTGTTCTTGGTCACCTCCCCGACTAAGGCTCTTGGACGGGCGGGCGGCCAGCTCTAGGAAGAGTCTTGGTGGTTCCAAACTTCTTCCATTTAAGAATGAAGGCCACTGTGTTCTTGGGGACCTTCAATGCTGCAGAAATGTTTTGGTACCCTTCCCCAGAACTATGCCTCCACACAATCATGTCTCGGAGCTCTACGGACAATTCCTTCAACCTAATCGATTGGTTTTTGCTCTCACATGCACTGTCAACTGTGGGACCTTAAATCATATTTACCTCTTATGTGCATCATGTGCACATTCAGATAGCCTTGTCCAACTAGGTCTATCAATCACCTCGTATACCTTAGCTGGCAACATTGTAACCAATGCCAGCCTTACATGTAATTAACCATAGGCAGCTATAGGATATAAAGCCCACAGGTTAAACAATTTAGCTCTGATTTTCTCCCCATCATAATTGTCGGAGGGGGGTAAATAAGTGACTTCCTTGAAAAGGGGAGAATATGAGCTTTACAACAATGCCAGAATTATTACTGTACTCATAATATTCAGCAGAAATCATGTGTTTTTCCAATCTGAAAAAGCAACCGCAACTCGCTATTGCCATAGATGAAAATAACGCTTATGGCAAAATAGAACTGGATGTGATCTGAGCAAAATGGTTAGTTTGTTACAATTGAAGTGTCCTGGCTGTGCATCAGTTCAAAAGAAAGGCAGAAGAGTGATTGAAGTGACCGGGAACCAGTGGTGTAAAATACTTTAAAGTACTACTTAAGTGGCTTTTGGGGGTATCTGTACTTTACTTTACTATTGATATGTTGGGCCACTTTTACTTCACTACATTCCTAAAGAAAATAACGTACTTTTTACACCCTATATTTTCCATGACACCCGAAAGTTACATTTTGAATGCTTAACAGGACAGGAAAATTGTCCAATTCAAGAACATCCCTGTCCATCCCTACTACCACTCATCTGGTGAACTTAATAAACACAAATGCATCTTTTGTAAATTATGTCTGAGTGTTGGAGTATGCCCCTGGCTATCCGTACATTTTAAAAACAAGAAAATGGTGCCGTCTGCTTTGCTTAATAAAGTAATTTGAAATTATTTTTTACTTTTGATACTTAAGTATATTTAGAACCAAATACTTTTAGACTTTTACTCAAGTAGTATTTTACTGGGCGACTTCCACTTTTACTTGAGTAACTTTCTATTAAGGTATCTATACTTTTACTCCAGTATGACAATTGGGTACTTTTTCCACCACTGCTGGGAGCTGTGTGTGGGAGAGCCAGATCAACTCAATCAGCTCGCGCAACAGAAACATGTTATCGATCAATGAGAGGATTGCATTATGTATTCTACACAGCTATGCATGCTTATGATTGGACAAAACGGATGAAAATGAGCTTCATGTCAAAGTGAATGTCTATTAGTCTCACGTGGACTTCTCGTCTTGTTACAAATTTTGTCAACTAAAATGAAAAGCAATTGGTAATAGTTTTTTTTTTCAGAGCGTCTCGTTATCGTAATTTAGTTTGTCAGGAGCAATAGGTTGTTGATGACTATTTTTCGTCATAGTTATTGTTGACGAAATTAACACTGCAACACACCTGATTCAAAGTTGAATATCCAGACTGAAGACAATGCATGTTTTTAGTTGATTATTTCAAACATGAGTGTTGGATCAAAAGCTGGAATTAAAGCCTGCAACATCCAGTAGCTCTCCAGGACCAGAGTTGGAGGCCCATTCTATTACATTCCTACTGTTCTCTCCTCCCATCCCTCTCTGTAGCTCACCCTCCTGAGTTCTATGAGGAGGTGGCTGAGACTCTGGACAGGATTGCTCAGCGGTCCCACAGTATGAAGAGACCCCAAAGGTCCAGCCCACGACCCAGCCCTGCTACCACCCCGGTCAAACCTCCCCCTGGTGAGTGGAAACACACATGCTATGCTGCTGTATGGCTATTCTTTATTTTTATCCATCTCTCCTGTCCTCAGAACCTGACAAAGAAGGAATGGTGCGCCAGCTGGTCCAGGTACTGTCTATGGAAGGGGACGCCATCAACTACAAGGTAAGGCTTCTGGTGTAGGACTAGATCTAGATCACCTGACACTGCAGTTTCTAACTACCTACACAGTTTAACTACCTATGTACACCTTTACTACCTGCCTACACCTTTACGAACTACCTACACCATTACAAACTAACTACACCTCTACTAAGTAAACGTGTACGTAGTAAAGGTGTACTAACTACCTACACCGTTACAAACAACCTACACCTCTACTACCTGCACCTCTACTACGTACACCTTTACTAACTACATACCCTTGTATTGTGTGTGCCCCCTCAGATCCAGTCGGACCCCTTCCTGCGCTCTACACTGAACCGTCTCTCATACCCGTCCTTCGCCAAGCTCCTGGACACCTTCGCCAGCCAGGAACAGGCCACGCCCTCACCTCTGCCGTCTCCTGCCAGCAGCCCCACGCTGAGACGAGTGGCCGTCACCATGGAGGTGTCGCGGCGTGTCGTCACGGCGACAGGGATGCAGCGCATGCAGGGCTACGCAGAGCGCTATATGGAGAACTTTGCCCCCTGGGTGAAGAGCCAAGGAGGATGGGTGAGTGTTTGCTCCAATTGCCCTGTCCCTATCAGAACTCTCTCTCTAAACTATTTTTGCAAAATGCAAGTTGGCCCTAACTTTTAATGCAGATTTAGCTTAGTGTTTGTTTTTCATTTCTCCTAAACAGCTAAATATATGAAGAATATATACATGTATTTGATAAGAGTAACTTGTTTGGTTGTGTAGACTGGTTGGTTGTTGAGCAACAAAACCGACATGTGCGCAACTATGGGAAATCAGACGGGGTTCACTTAGTTTGTTGACAACATATAAACTATATTTCATCTCCAATGTTTATTGAAAACATAAAGTTGCACAATGAGCACTATTTTTGTGTTGTTGGTTAGCTAGCTAGTGAATTCTGGACATATTAGCATTGAAGTGACATCAGTCAAAACACCTCAAAGCAAGACATGGTATCAAGAACAAGATAAAACTAGCTGAAACGAGCCACGTACGATTCCCACCTGGCGGCATCTTGTCATTGTTGCTAGCCTTTGGCCATCCAGAATCGCAACAACACATGGGCTTCTGCCCCATTGAAGCGTGTGAAACGTTTTCGTGACATTGTAAGCTAACCCATCTTTTAAAAAATGTAAAAATGTTCTAAAGATTAAAGGTTGTTTCCAAACACAACCACCAGGAGGCAGACAAAGTCACTGACCACAGCAGGCATCTGGTGCTGATTTTCCCTCAATTTCTAAATCCCACATCTCCCATTTTCCTTCTGCAGGAAAGTATTGTCCAGTTGGAAGAGATTTTGGAGTGCGACTGACAACCCTACACCATCAAGGCACCTCGGAAATCCTCACTACTTCCTTTTAACGGTGAACTCTAATCTCTGACTAAGGCCTGGAGTTGTTTCCTCTCAGGTCAGGTACAACTCAAGGGCCTTCCTGACATCAGTCTCTCATTTGGTGAGAGACTGAGAAGCCATTAGCTTTTTAGAACTCTACCACACGTGAATTATGTCACTTGTATTTATGTCTGAGAATCATGTGTACTTGTACAATTGTTTTTTTTATCAATGTTTTTCTATAAACATGTTTTACAAAAACTGATGTTTACAGTGTGGTCTTTGGTTTGGGTTTCATTACTTGGTGTTATCACTCGAGATCATAATTAAATGGTGTACTCTGATAGTCAATTTATAATGATTGACTGATTTTAGAATGACGAACCCTGTTGCAAGTCAAGGACCTCTTCAGTTGTCTATTGGACAGAAATAAGTATATGAAAGCATAGGCTCCTCTCAGAACTATAAGAGAAGTGAATTCATACGCACAATATGGAAACAAGTTGTTTGAACTATTACCACATTCATAATCAGAGATTCATACATTTGGTTAAGTGTATTTTACAAAATGTGCAAGTTCACAAAACAAATACCACTTCACAAGCATACAAATTACAATGGATTTACATTTTATTTGCTTTGGTAAGGCTCACTTTTAAACATATAGTTTAGACTTCTGGTTAAAAGATGCTGCAGTTGGAACAGAATACTGTAACTGTTTCTTTGGGGCAAATCTCACTGCTTGTCCATGGGCATCAGAGCAAGCACTTTACATTTTCACTACTAAACAATATCATTTGTATTGCCTAATAGTAAAAGTGACAAGTAGCATGTAGTCCCCAATAGTTACAAATAATGTCATTCCTTATACAGGATAAGTAAATGGCTGTATTGCGGTCGTGTTGTGCAGATGATCAGATCTCTAAAAGACAATTTAATTACACTTCTCCAGGCGTTGTGAGATCTGAGCAACATGACTGCAATGAAGATGTACATTTACGTCATTTAGCAGACGCTCTTATCCAGAGCTGGAATGTGCCCCATGGTTTTTAGTGCAGTGTTCTAAGAAACATCAATCCAGATGAAAATAACCTTTCAAATGTGTGTGCTCATTCAAATATATTTTATTCAAACTTAACAGAATTGAACACAAAAGGATGATCTGGATTTAATGTTCTGAAAAACCATCCCCAGCAGCTGTTATCACATTCAGAACCCAGCTAACACTTTTTAGTTCCCACATCGTTGTGGGGAAGTTATTTTTCAAATAACCGAAGGAAAACCTTAAGGGAACGTGACATGAACTCTCTGTGCCAGCTAGGGAGTCTCTCATTCAGCCTCTCTTGTCTGTGAAGGACCAGTCCCAGATCAGTCCAGGTACTTCTCAGCACGGAGGATCTGGCAGTACATCAGCAGGGAGAAAATCAGGGCCAGGATCTGAAACGACAAGAGAATGTATTTGAGTTATACACATGGTGAAATGTTTGCCAGATAAGTTTCCTAAATGATTAGATTTTTTCAAATTCAATGTGTTGCTCATATTTCTTAGTTCACTGAGAGCGCTCATATTTCTTAGTTTATCGATTTTAGATATGTTACAACACTCATTCTCAATAACCCAGATTCCAGTGGTGTACTTTTAAGTAAAAATATTTTTGTAGTTTTTTGGGGTATCTGTACTTCACTATACATTTTTGACAACTTTTACTTTTACTCCACCACATTCCAAAGTAAAAAATTGTACTCATACATTTTGACACATAAAAATACTCATTACATTTAGAATGCTCATGCAGGACAGAATTATGGCACCTATCAATATAACTCTTTGTCATCCCTACTGTCTGATCTGGCGGATTCCCAAAACACAACTACTGTGTAAATTATGTCTGAGTGTTGGAGTGTGCCTCTTTCTGTCCGTAATTAAAAATAATACGAGAATAGTGCTGTTTAGTTTGCTTAATATAAGGAATTTTATGTATAGCATTTACTTTTACTCAAGTGTGATAATTTAGTACTTTTTCTCCTATTGCACTTAAGTACATTTAAAACTAGATACCTTTACTCAAGTAGTATTTTACTGGGTAACTTTCACTTTTACCTGAGTTATTTTCTGTTAAGGTATCTTTACTTTTACTCAAGTATGACACTTGAGTACATTTTCCACCGCTGCAAGATTCAAGCTTTCTTTATAAACATGCAAGTTAATTTATATCTGGCTGTTGATCAAATTTAATTGACTAACAATGATCCTGCTTGGTGGTGATTAATTGATTGATCTATTAATATGTTGTAATTACCTGGACAATACCAATGCAGACACCAAACACCAGGACAGAGAGGATGTTGTCCAGGAGCCACTGTCTGGCCTTCTGATAACACGGCTGAGAGAGGGAAGAGAGAAGGACAAAGGGGAAGGAGGAGAGGGAAATGTGAGAGGAAATGGGGAAGAGAAAAGGGCAAAGGAGCAGTGGCGGAGGGTGGTGGACAGAGAGGGAGATGGGGGTTGGGTAGGGGGGGAAGAAGAGTGGAGGACAGATGTTGGAGAGAAGCAGAGCAATATGTTGATGAGAATTGGGTGTTGAAAGAATGCAGTCGAGAAAATAAATTGTATTGTCACAGGATCATTCTTTACACTCTTGTAAGTGTGAGCGCACATGCAGATCTGGGCTCTGTTAGCAAGACATGTAGGCAGCTGGGAAATGTCTTGTGCGCAGGCTGTTGAACCTTGACTCCCCTGACTCTCCCCCCCCGTCCCCCCCTACATTTGAGAAGTGGTCTGACCTCGATCCATCCTTCAACACATTGGTCCATCCCACCGGAGCAGCAGGAAAAGGGGAGCGTTCCATTGATCACGAGGTACCAATCTGTTTTGTTGGTGACGCCGCAGCACTTGAACTAAGAAACAAATTTTGCATATTTGTTATTATTTCTGTTGGTCTTTGACTCTGTCAGATCGTTAGTTAGTTTATCTGAAAATGTGCCTCTAAAAATGTGTCCCTGGATCAGCAACTGCACAGCCCCTCAGACTCACTGATGCTGTATGTACATGGATGTACATTTCTAGCCAATCAAGGAGATTTAAAGTGATAGTGCCAGATGTTGGCCCTTTTTCTACTTACGCAGAGTCAGATGAACTCATGGATGCTATTTTTATGTCTCTGTCCAGTATGAAGGAAGGTATCTTTGCGAGCCAATGCTAACTAATGTTCGCACAATGGCTGGAAGTCTACTGGAACAGCTACAGTAGCATGCTGACTCTGGTTAAGTAAGGGCCCTTTCAAGGGTCAATCTGCAATTGCTACATCCATATTTGGATATATATATAAATGAATGATATGTAGCCATTGATTCTTGAATAATATAACTTATAAATGCCTCATGAGCTTAGTTCAACTGTCATACCACACCAGAACCACCCAAAATATAAGCTTGTTTTACTCCAATGTTTCTAAGCAAAGTAAAACAATGGATGGTCAGTTCCCGAGGGGTATACTACGGAGCAGGTTGAAGGAGTTAGGAGGTAGCTTAGGTCAACTTTGAGTTCAACTAGGTATTACCGTCATACGAGCGTGGCTCATCTTTTAGCCAGGCAATTTTCTATGGCAACGAATCCTTCAGAACTCACGGCTAACTCCACTTACCCTGAATGAAATGACTTGAGCCGAGAGTTGAGGACCAGATCCCTCCCTCTGGCAAAGATTGCATCATCCCCTTCATTTGAGGATGTCGACTGGTTAAATATTTTATTAATCAAAAGTTTTTTGTGTGTAAAATCTTTTGGTTAAAATATCAAATTACACATTTAGTAATGACAGAATGCAACTTCACGCAATGTAACACTTTTGTATGACTTAATAACTATTGATAGAATATGACTTAATAACTATTGATAGAATATGACTTAATAACTATTGATAGGACACCAACGACTGAAATAACGATAAGTAATAAAATAACTGTACTTCTAAAAGCCTATTTCACACTGCTGAATTTGCAAGATAACTTTTCTTTCATTTTGGTTTCAGCACAATTGAAAATGTGGCACTGACTCGCCCATGGATTGACGTTTCAGCATTGTCTTAATGAAAAGTCTGGTGTTCGGCTAGCCATGTGCGACATGCACGCGTAGTTACAAGCCTGCTAGAGTTAGCTACAACCGGCCGAGCAATAGCCACTGTTGCAGTATGGATGAAGCCTGAGCTGGAATGTGAAGCTAACTGAAGCTGGTTAGCTTTAGAAAACTCTGAGTAGATCTAACGTGCTTTGTAGGATACACCTCTGGCATCCATGGCTCTATGAATTTGAGAGTGGTTATGTTTCTCCAGCCCATCATTCCGCATTTTTCCTGAAATGGGAGAGGGAACAGGGCCAGATTACAGAACGGGCATGCAGGGCACATGCCCCGGGCCCCTGACCTCCAGGGCCCCCCCCCCCCCCCCCCCCAAAAAAAAAAATGTTTTGGGGCCCACCTGGAGGTTGGGGTCCCCCAGATAGCATATTATAGCAAAATGTGTAGAATTGCAGGAAATTAAGCTGTACAACTGCACCATTTTTTCTGTCTCATGGTAAAATGTGAACAAAATCATGAGATGGCCCACTGGGCACGCACTGGTTGAATCAAGCTTGTTTCCACGTCATTTCAATGAAATTACGTTGAACCAACATGGAATAGATGTTTGAATTGAAGTCTGTGCTCAGTGGAGAGCTATAAAACAGCAAACGTGTAGAATTGCAGGAAGTTTGCTTTAAAACTGCAACATTTTATCTTAGCCTCAAGACAAAATGTGTAGAATAGCATTCTAAAACTGCAAATGTTTCTCTCTGCGCCATGCCAAAATGTGTTGAAATGCAGGAAGTTAGCTGATTTCCAAAAAACAAAAACTGCGGATTGGCCCATTAATGATCACTAAGGCCGTGATGGCCTACACCCGCATAGCTGGGCTGCATGCACTAGATTAAACATAATAGAATGTTAAATTGAACGTAAACTGTGCTATACTGGTTCTGACTTCAAAATGCACCTCTGCCTTTTAAATACGTCAGCCATTGCTTCAAGCCACACACCGGCACACCCACCGAACAACGCAAACGTACCTCAATGTCTGTTCAAGAACATGTTGGGGAAACGTGTCGTTCAGTACAAGCTGTTCCACAACGTAGCAAACATTCAAGTGAACTGAACGCGCCCCTGGTGTTTTGGCGATGTCGGATGTGTAACTGCATTAGTGCTATCAAATCAGTGAGCGTCTGCTCGTGTAGTTGTCACGGAGCCACACCCGTTCCACTCCCATTAGAAGTTCAAAACGAGAAATAATGAGACACATTGAAAATCATTTCACGAAATAAGGATTTCTATCAGTCTAAAGCGACTAAAGCGATGGCAGTGTACGCAATAGCCTACCGCACCAGGCTGCTTGTGGATTTGACAGCTGTAAATCAATTGAACACCTTCCTAATATTGAGTTACACCCCCCCCATTTCCCGGTGAAATGCTTTCAAGTGATTTAGGGATTTATCACTAAATCCACACTGAACTGACACAAGCATCATATAAGGTAACAGACTAGAGATTAGTGGGTTTCCCCTAACCCCCATCCCCCCTCTACCATTTTCTGCACATTGTCCCATGACTTCTTCAGTCCTTCGTCTGTCAAGTAATCCTTCATCCCCTCCTTTAACTCATCCTGCGCTTTCGTGTCCAGCTGTGTGAGAGAGAGAGAGATGAAGATGAAGTGTGGGCCTTGATATACTTGCAGCAGATGAGACAGATATAGGGGATAATGTAGATGTACAGAAGGCTTCTATAATGTAGACTGTACTTGTATATACTTTTTTTTAAACACTGGTTGTTAATTTAGTGGTAATATAGTGGTAAAACTTTACTAATGACCCTCATTTGGGGTTGTTAAACATCAGTGGGTGAAACTGGATCTTTATGAGTGGCCAGGAGGTTTGTAGATGGATGGTAGACTGGACTCACCTCTTTGTGAAAGATATGGAGGACCAGGGTTAGAGTCACCTCTGTCAAGACCAGGAGCAAAAGGATTACAAAGAACTGTGGGGAGGGAGGGAGGGAGAGAGAGAGAGGGATGGGAAAGAGAGAGAGATGGGAGAGAGGGATGGGTTAGATGTTTAATCCTTTGGACCTGTGCGTGTGTGTGGTTTTCTGTGTTGTGGTAAGTTGACTTGTAAAGGTATTTAACATGGTTGAGGTGGACCAAGTTTTGTGACGTCATGGGGACTCACCGTCATCAGCAGGCAGCGCTGCTCCTTCAGGGCACCAAGGCAACCCAGGAAGCCTGTCACCATGGTGACGCCTCCAGCGACCAGAAGTAGGTTTGCTGCGGAGAGTGAGGGAAAAGACAGCGGGAGGGAGGAGAACTCGGACTGGGTGAATGATAGCCACACTCCCACTCCAAACAGGCCACACCCTCCCAGCTACAGAGGAGACAGGAGACACAAAGTTGACTTACGGTGAATCTCAATACGTAAAGTGGTAGTTTATTCCTAAATCAAAGTTTGAACCACAAATAGATTACTTTTGAGGACTATAAAAAGTCCTCAAAAGTAATCTATTTGTCGGACAAACTTAGATTTCCGAGTGAACTGTCAGAGGTAGTTGCCTCCATAGTTAGAAGATAGGACATAGGACATGGGAAAGGAAGCAAGTTTTTGCATTGGGACTCACCCTGCCTTTTGTGACTGGTCCCAGATCTGTATGCGTTTACATGTGTAAAAGCACTTACAGATGGGACAAGGCTACCCTGTGTTTTAAGTTGTGCATTTTAAAAGCTAAAACAGAGCAAAATCATCAATGCTGCATGCTTGACCTACATAAGTCGAGATCTGGAGTCTTACTGTTGAGCGTGTTTCCATATGTTCCTACCAACTAACATATGTCCAGAGTTATTGGAGTGTCGTTTTATGTCTTGGTGCCGCCAACCAGAGGCTTTATCATGACCCTTTTTCTCTTTTTTTAACTCCATGGCCCGTTATGACTTTGCACTTTATGATATCTAGTTCAGGGTTTGTATTCACATCCTAGCGTTGTTAGCCAATACTGTACATTACGTGTGGTGCATGGTGAACTTGTTCCCCCAGCCTAAGGTCACGTTCACGTTAATCTGGGATCACAAATATATTCATTTGGGAGACAAATAAATAGACCAAACTTGAACATAATAGAAACAGGACCACAACAAAACTAGAACAAGGCCAGATTGGAATCAGACTAGTTTAAGACCAGAATGTACAATCTCTTATGGTATGTAGAATGGAACAGGCCAGAACAGATCAGAACTGAGCCAGAACAGGACAAGAAGAGAGCTAGAAGAACACCGCAATAGAACCACACAAACAGGACTAGACAAAGACCAGAAACAGATCAGAACTGGAATCGGAGCTTAAAAGCCCAATCTGTGATTTCAAACAGCCTGACCCTCCCGCTTTGTTTTAGTAATCTATATTATTCAAGATTCAAACAATGGGTATAGCGTACTGTATGTCATTTATTTCAATGACTATTGGGCAGCAGAAAATCATACAGATTGTGCCTTTAAAAAACTGAGGCATACCAAAGGACAGAGATGGGAAGGTACTGACCCAGAAGATGAGGTTGAAGACGAACATGAGGTATTTCACGCAGCACAGGCACCTCCGAGAGGCTGACATCCTGACAGAGAGAGAACAAAGTATTCTATACACTAATATCAAGTTCAATCTAATTGGGTTATAACAAGTTCAAGACAAGACTTGAGAAGTTTAATCTACTTAACTCCACTCAAGTATACCTTGGGAATATAGCACATTCGAGGTGTGATTGTGGTGGCAGATGGTTTTGTGCATTGTGGTTAGTTTTGTTGTTAAGGTATTTATATGGCGTGTCTGTGGTTAGTTGTGTGTGTGTGTGTGTGTGTGTGTGTGTGTGTGTGTGTGTGTGTGTGTGTGTGTGTGTGGGAGGGGGGTGGGGTCTGTGCCTGTGTTGTAGTGTTCTTAGCCAGCCAGTACAGTGTGTATGGTGGACTTGCTCCCTAGCCTGTGGGTCTGATAAGTCACACAGTCACTGTGGTGGAATCAAGTGACCTGTTCCACACACAGGAAGTCAGTTTGTCAGAGCACAGGAAGGAACCTCCCTTCTCCTGCTGGACTGCTAATTGTGTGTGTGCTTGCTAATTGAACTCATGTGGGGCGGTCGTGGAAGGTTACCATGACCAGCCACAGACAGGATAAACATGACTCATAACACAACTAGAAGTGGAGCTCATTCTAAAGGCATGCTGATGCTAGAGTGCAGAATAGTGTGGTAGAATATACTTAAAAATACTTAGAACAGAATGAAACAGAGGAGTGCTTCTTTTGTTAATAGATGTACAATAAGAGGCGGTCTTTGAAAATGGGGAAGAATTCTTGATCAAGCGAAACGACATTGATGTTGGCAGTGTGAACAATGCCAAAGTATTTTATGCGTTTTTACCTGTTCACCACTTAGAATGGACATAAATGGAGGCAGGCTTACAGAAGAAGGAGAAAACTACTTTGGCTTAAGTTCTGCTGTAAATTATTTAAAATATAAATTATTCAGTCTTAGACAACCAAATTGTCATAAATAAATATACGCCAGTACTAGGATTCATGCATACAAAGTCAAGGCATACCTGCCATGGCAGAGACCTTTAATGTGGGTATGTTTTAATTAAGACTACTGTACCTGTAAGACGGTTGGCTCCACAGGCTTGATATACAAACAAATGAGTAGAAGAATTCCAGGCTAGGGAATCCTCTTTTGTTCTCTTGGCTCTTCTTCTTTGTTGAGTTGATTTTATTTCAACTCAATAACATATGTTTGGATTCAGTCCCCTTTGTTCTGTTTTAAAATGGTCCTCCAGATTAGAAAGCTACATTTGAGTTTTCCCTCTTTGTCGTCCTCCCCTCTCGGTATGGATTGTTCTTAGGGTAGAATTCCAGTTTCTTGCGCTCTCTCTTTCTTGTCCTCAATTCCTTTCTCTCTGTCCACTGTAGAATTCTTGTCAACCTTTAGATAAACTGTCCTCCCTTAAATCTTTAACTCAGTTGATACATTTAATAAGTCTATCCCTACATCTAGAGTTTGTTTATCCTTTCTCCCTCTTTTCTATTACAATGCAGTTCTCGCTCTTTCTCTTCTCAATAACTTTCAGATGTGACTGTGTTGTTGCCGCTCTCTATTCTCTCGCTCGCTCGCTCTCTCGCTCGCTCCCCCTCCTCCCCTCATTATTTTAGCCGTCCCTCCTCCGTCGCCTCTTCCTCCTCACCCCATCCCCTTACTCACAACATATCTCTCTCGCCCTCCCTTCCTCTCTCACACTCATTCTCCCTCTCGAAACAAACATTCTCTGTCAGATTATCCTATTCAGCAGAGAGACATTTAAGGCATTCATTTGCCATAGAAACAGATTTTTTTCTCTTCCTTTTCCTCTGATTCTGTTGTATGCACCCCCCTCCCCCGAACACACACACACACTTCCTCCCCTTCCTGAACAAATGGTCGAGGGAGGTTGAGGGGTGTAGTGGAGTTATGACCAGGATAAAATATAACATTTTGGCTTACGTACGCAACATGTCCTACCAAGGACATTGCCTTTACAGTGATCAATCTTAGTAAAGGTGCTTGTTGTTATATCTAGGTTTCATGTGTGATCACATTCTCTGATTTAGCTGTTTGCCTGAAAAACTGTGTTTGATCTCTTCTTGAGGTACCTGTTGTTTTTCTGCTAGATGTTTGCAACAGATGCAACTGAGCAAAACAGACCAATAGAACGGAAGACCTGTGTCACCACCACACAGCTCTTTACTGCAGGTCACATAATTGAACTTTTCTCTGATCATAAAGATAGGGAAAGGGCACAACCTAGTGGCCTTAATCGGGAACACATAAAATCCGAGCCTAACTATGGGACAAATCCAAACTTCTACTGAAGTCGAATATTCACTTAGTCTCCCATTGACATCAATGCATGATTAAGTGAATATTCAACTTCAGTGGAAGTTAGATTCCTCCCTATGAATTGAGTGCTATTGAGTCAAGCAGTTCCAGAAGTAAAGTGCATTTGCGGACAGCAAATGATTAAGCAAAAAGTATTCATATTCTGTCACGTTCAACAACTTCATTCTAGCACATTCTCTCCACATCCTAAAACTTTATTAAACTGAAAACGGTTAAGAAAAAACACCATACAAAATACAACTGGTAAAACTTATGTCTATACACACAACCATTAGTTATGTTGATAGAGCACACAATCACAGATCAATACAATGTTAAAGGCCCTTTCAGTAATACAAAAATATTAGAAACCTTTACAATTATCACCTAGAAAAACTTTTTTTATTGAAAACTTTTTTTTTAAACTGCAGTGGTTAGACAGAATGATGCTCCTCCATTCTGCTCACCTCTTTCACTCTCATTTTCTTTCTTTCCATTCCCTTCTCCCCTCTCCATCTCTTTTTCACTTTCCCCCTCTCTGTTGCCCCCTCCTATCTTTTTCTCAGAGTTAGATTTTGAAAGGGAAGGAGGAGTCATTTTCTCCAGCCCCTCCTCCACTCCCTCATCAATGTACAACAGAGGCTCCTTCTCCTCCCATTTCTCCACCTCCTTGCTCCCAGCCACTCCAACTGCCCCATCAGGCCCACCCCTCTCTCCCTCAGTCTCGTTGGCTATGAATGTGCTTAGCACCACATCTGTTCCAGCCCCCTCTCCCTTGTTGTCCTCTGGGCTCCCTCCCTCCTCCCCGCCCTCACCCTCCTCCCTGTCCCCGCCCCCTAGCTTCACTGGCCCCGCCCAGGCATCGTCCTCTGCTCCTTTCTTCCGCTTGGAACTCTTCCCGTTCCGGACGCTGGACCCAAAGTACTCGGTGCGGCACTGCCTCTTTCGTCTGACGCCCAGATATATGCAGTAGACCATTCCCAGGCATATAACCCAGACCAGGAGACCGACGATGATGACCCAGAACAAGCTGAGCGGACTTCGCTCGACCCTGCCCGCCGTAGGGTCTGGATCTGTGGAGGTGTGGGTCGTAGCAGGGATGGTGAAATGGCTGGGAGTGCTGTTGACTGATGGGGAGGCGGGTGCAGGGGTAAGTCCCTCTGTGTGGCTGGCAGTACTCTCTGAGGCAGTGTGGATAGGTTCAAGTGTAGGAAAGGAGTCCTTGGTCAGACGAGGGGTGGTGTGGAGGGGCCAGACTGGGATAACAGAAGTCAAGTGGTCCTGGGATGTGGTTGGGAGATAAGAGGTGGTAGTCAGGACGTCTTGGGAGAGGATGGGTTTAGGACCAGGTGGAGTGGTTGTATCTACAGGCCCTTCAGTGATCACAGGGGATGGTGTCATCGTCTCAGCCTCTGAAGTAGTAGTTGGTGCATCAGAGGTGGGCTCCTGAACGGTTGTGATCTCAGGGTCTGTTATTACTATAGTGATGGCATCTATGGTAAATACTGGAACAGAAGTTACCGGGGCGATTTCAGTGACGGGCTGTGCTGTAGTGACGACCACAGGAGCAGTCGTTGTCTTGGTGGTGGCCTCAAGTGAAGAGGCTGCCATCGTGCCGTACTCAGTAGTAGGTGCTGCCATGCTGACATTTTCAGGTATGGGGACATTATCTTGGGCAGGGAGACTGCGCAGAGAGAGGGAGAGGAGCAGAGCCCCGAGCATCAGTCGTACCCACTCCATACTGGGCAAGAACTGAGAGGGGTCACGGAGGTCAACCGTCACTAAAGGGTTTTGCTGACCTCTCTCAGATTACGTTTGTCTTCCTCTCTCTGAGGTGCGTCAGCGACAGCCTTGTGGCTTGAAAGGTTTTGGAGGTTTGTTTTACAAGTCTAGAGCAGAAAAATGCACATTCTAGAAAAGAAAAGCAGTATCCGTCATCAGCTACCGGGGTTCTTGGTTTGACTAGGATTAAGTGTCAGGCTTTGATCTTCACTGCTCTCAGATTTTCCCTTTCTTTCAGGCCTTGCTCTTGTTAATAATCTAAGGTTTGACTGAGTGTTAAGCATTAGAAGTGCATTTACGTAGTCAAACTTGTGTTCTCTTGCTGTCTCTCCTGGTTGCTGGGCTTGTGGTTAACTAGGGTGTACTTGTGTGCAAATAGGCCGGAAAGACACAAGCCTTCTCTTCCTCTCTCGTTCTTCCGTTTTCTCCTCCCCTGCACTTCACATTACTTTTCTGTATATCAGCTGTCTATTTCAGGTGCAGCGTGAGAGATTGCAGCAATGGTGAACCAAAAAAAGTCACGAGACCTATAGAGAAAAGGAGAGATTGAAGGGTAAAGGAAGAAATGGAAGAAGGAAGGATGAGGTTATTTTATGCGTACATTCCCACATGTGCTGTATAATACATTTACCTCCTCACAGCATCCACTGTCTAGACCGCTGTAGATGTAAAATGTTTGCTTAGTACACGCCTACAAAATTAAGGAAGTTACCAACACTTCTTCTTGTTTATTCTTGTACGCAATGTCACTATCCATTTAAATTTGATTTATAAATTAGTGTCTAAAAGCAAGTAGGCCTGTCTTCAAAATTATAAATAAATAAAAACTATGATAAAATGAAGACTTAAAAAAAAACATAAATTGAAAAATGTATTTAAAAGGAATTATGAAGAGATACATTAGGAGGACCCTCTTACTACAAGAGCATGTCAGTAAATGTAACACAAGCCTACGAAAGTTCCTCTGATTGTATTTTTGAAACATCTCTTTCCCTCCTTTTTCTTGTCTCCTTACACAGTCACCGTTACAAAGTCATATTCTGTCTATTATTATCCAGATCAGTGTCTGTTAAGATCAGACATATATCAATGTGTGCCATGAGATTTTCAATCTTACTTACCCACATGTTGCTTGGAGAGAACGGTTGGGTTGAAGTTGTGAATCCACCATAAAGGCATAGGCTTTAACTCCTGTACTGTGTGGATGACGTCTCCTGCACTAGTGCATGTATAAAACACCTTTCTCTCGCTCTCTTCCTCCGTCCCTCCCTCCTGTTCACTCCCTTCTTTCTCTAACCCCTCCCTTATTCTCTCTAGTTGGTTCTCTCTATCTCTTCCCTTCAGAGTATCAAATTCTTCATAAAACAGTTTTGTTAACTACAAAAGAGAGATAGGTGGATAGGTGGGGTTGGAGAGATGCCAAGTACCTTAAGAGTAGCTTAATTTTGGTTGCTGTGTCATGTGCTTGTTTTCTTGAGGAAAAAGGAGAAGTTGGTCCTATGAAGAATCTGTGTGTGTGTTGAAATGTTTGAGCCAGGGTGCGTTTGCACGCCTACACACAGGCCTACTTGGATGTGTGTGTGTTTGACGGTGTGCATGTGTTTGTGTGTGCGTGTGTGTGCGGGGAGCTGGCAGTCAAAGGGCGTAGGTTGTCAAAGCGTGAGAATTCAAAGTAGAGAGAGTATGATGAAAATGCCATTTTATTATGTCAGTCCATGTTGTTTTCACGTCTTGGGACATTATATGTCAAACTTCAGCTGGTCAGGTATTACATTCTAGAGGGGTAGATTTTCTACTGTATTTACAGCTATACTTTATTGATCAAATGGCCCGATCCATTATCAATTGTGAGGTAGGCCTATAGTCGATTCCAGTTACCATGTTCACATGCACACCAATATTCCGTTATTATTTGGGATACTCAAGTATTCCTGTTTACAATAACCCGAATAAACTTGTATCCCAGTTATGAGAAACCCAGTTAAGATGCCTGGGATATGCTGATCGTAGACGGGATAATGTGGCATGTAAACATCTTATTCCGTTCACTGTTGTTTTACATGATTTGTACAGACTCAGTTTCGCATAGTATCATGGTTAAATTTAGGAATATTCTGTTTATACAGGGATAATCGTAAGCGGCGGATAGACGGATAGGGCTGTCGTGCTTCATGTTCTTAGGAAACTTTGCAGTATAATATATATTTTTTCTGTTATGTCTTAAATTATTAGCCCAAGAAATGTTTTGTGTTATTACATACAGCTGGTAAGAACTTTTGGATATCAGAGCGGCGGTAACTCACCAGCATTACCAGCATTATGACCAGGAATAAGACTTTCCCGAATCGGATCCTTTGTTTGTAGCCCTCAGGGCAATTGAACTGATCCAAGAGGCTGTTACAAAACTCCGCTGGCGGAAAAGAGATACTCGGAGCTGACTTTTAGTTCGACTCAGGAGGCGCACACACCACCCACCGATTCTGAGTATATTACTTGCTTATGTTCAGTCTCTGGATTATAAAGTTGATGAGCTCAGGTCAAGGATTTCCTTCCAGAGAGACATTAGGGATTGTAACATACTCATGGCTCTCTCGGGATATACTCTCTGAGGCCGTTCAGCCAGTTGGGTTCTCAGTTCATCGCGCAGACAAGAATAAAGATCTCTCCGGGAAGAAGAAGGGTATGTTTCATGATTAATTACTCATGGTGCGATTGTGATAACATACAGGAACTCAAGTCCTTTTGTTTACCCAACTTAGAATACCTCACAATCAAATGCCAACCGTATTACCTCCCAACAGAATTGTCTTTGGTTATAGTCACAGCCGTGTATATTCCTCCTCAAGCCGATACCACGACGGCCCTCAAATAACTTCACTGGACTTTATGCAAACTGGAAACCACATATGCTGAGGCCACATTTATTGTAGCTGGGGATTTTAAACAAAGTAAATTTGAGGAAAACGTTACCGAAGTTCTATCAACACGTTGCCTGTAGTAAAACACTCGACCACTGCTACTCCAACTTCCGGGATGCCTACAAGGCCCTCCCCCATACTCCCTTCGGCAAATCTGATCATGACTCCATTTTGCTCCTCCCTTCCTATAGGCAGAAACTGAAAGAGGAAGTACACGTGCTAAGGACTATTCAACGCTGGTCTGACCAATCAGAATCTGGGACATGTTCCAGGTAGCCTCCGAGAACAACATAGACGAATACACTGATAGGGTGACTGGGATTATCATGAAGTGTATAGGAGATGCCGGCCCAGACGGCATCCCTAGCCGCGTCATCAGAGCATGGGCAGACCAGCTGGCTGGAGTGTTTACGGACATAGTGAGTCTCTCCCTATCCCAGTCGGTTGTCCCCACATACTTCAAGATGTCCACTATTGTTCCTCACCCAAGAAAGCAAAGGTAACTGAACTAAATGACTATCGCCCCGTAGCAATCACTTCTGTCATCATGAAGTGATTTGAGAGACTAGTCAAGGATCATATCACCTCTACCTTACCTGACCCCCTAGACCCACTTCAATTTGCTTACCGCCCTAATAGGTCCACAGACGGTACAATCACCATCGCACTGCACACTGCCCTATCCCATCTGGACAAGAGGAATACCTATGTAAGAATGCTGTTCATTGACTATAGCTCAGCATTCAACACCATAGTACCCTCCAAGCTTATCATTAAGCTCGAGGCCCTGGGTCTGAACCCCGCCCTGTGCAAATGGGTTCTGGGCTTCCTGACGGGCTGCCCCCAGGCGGTGAAGGTAGGAAACAACACCTCCACTTCGCTGATCCTCAACACTGGGTCTCCACAAGGATGTGTGCTCAGCCCCCTCCTGTACTCCCTGTTCACCCATGACAACCTACAGGGAGGAAGTGAAGGCCCTGGGAGTGTGGTGCCAGGAAAATAACCTCTCACGTAACATCAACAGAACCAATAAGCTGATCGCGGACTTCAGGAAACAGCATAGAGAGCATGGGAGCCCCCCCCCCCCCGCACTAGCCACTTTAATAATGTTTACATATTTTGCATTACTCATCTCATATGTAAATACTATATTCTATCATATTCTATCAACACAAGCATTTCGCTATGCCTGCAATAACATCTGCTAAACACGTGAATGTGACATACAACTTTATTTGATTTGAAAGGTGTATTTAAACAGCTTATCTATAATAAGACCTTAACTAGGATATGAGCTATTATCTGGAATACAGTACGCATGTAAACGTGGTCAGTCAGATAAATTAAGCTAAATTGTTTACGCCCAGTGCAGTTCACCAATCCTTTCTATTTGACGAGCTCCTGATAACAGTGCATGTACAGTATTAGGAGTCAACAGTATTTGTCTCCGTGTGTTTGTAGAAATGGCACCTTTCTCCTCGTTGCTGTTTGACACATGACGAGGATGTGTCACTGACAAGGTCTGAATTGTCTTAAAATGGGAACTCTCTTATCAAGTGTTATTTCCAGTTAGACATGTTGTTCTAATCTCTGTCTCTATTCCTCTCTCTCTTTCTCTCTTATCAGACCCAGACTTAATCTGTCTTTCAGTAGACTTATGTAGATCTTAGACTTTTGTTACAGCCAATAAACATACAGATGATCAATTCATATTGGAAATGTTTCAACTCTGTCAGGATTATAGTTTTCAAATCTGCCATGGAATTGGTCAACTAAGTATGAACATTTCTCTCCAAAGTAATTCCAGGTGAATTGTAGTACTGTAGTACAAAAAAACTAAATCATACGCGGGTCTCCAACAATGTTTGGTCTGTAGTTTCTTCTGGTACCGCGCTACCATTTGCATACCAGAAATAAGTGATGTCCTCCAGTGTCACTTTGGGTTGAGTCCACAGGTTGTCACACTCTATCCCTTTCTGCCTCCGCTTCTCCCTCCTCACCCTCTCCTTCACCCTCTCCCTCCCTCTCTCCCTCCGTTTATGGTCAGGTCCCATGGTGGAGCCGTTGGCGTACCACAATTCCACCCTCTCCACCGATGATATCTGGTCAACCCACAGGTTCTCCAGATTCACCCGACACCTTCTCTCCTCGCTCTCTCTCTGGACTGACAAACGCACCGATAGTAAGACAGTGAGACCAAGGAAGACCGAAGCAGTTAATCCCAGAGCCCACAGAACAATGAAACAGACCAGTCTAGTAGAGCCAGGAGGCAATGATGGGGACCTTTCATCTGCCTCTCCGCACTCAGGACGATAATGCACATTGTTTTCAGTTGTGTTGTTCAGCCTGTTGTCATAGCCTGAGACTGTGTGGTTGTGTCTGAGTGAATGAGTATGAGTTTTCTTATTCAAATGTACTGTTGTGTTACGATTATTAGAGGTTGTGGTATTACTGTATGAAAGTGTGTTTGTGTAGTTGTCTGTGTTATCTGTAAATGTGTTTGCATTTATATATGGAGTTGTGCTATTGTCAGCATGGGGGGATTGAAACTGTGGCTGTGGTGTTGTCCTTAGACTGGCTTGTGTCGTCAGGTTGTGTTTTGTAGCTAGTAGCCCTGTAAGTCACGGTCATGTGCTCATACAAACCAGGATATGTGACTGTGTACGTAGGTGAAACCGTCGTTGTTGTTGCGACGCTGTAGGCCTTACTTTGTTTACCTCTGTTCAAACCTGTCACTCTACTAGTTGGGGTGATTGTGAAGAAGTCTCTCTTTGTTGTGTAGTAATCTCCTGAAGCAGTCTCTAGTCCTTGCGTAGCAGTGTGCTGGTCTGCTGCTTGTGACCTGTTTAAGTGTGGCTTCGCTAGCCTGGAGTCATTACTGGTGTCAGCAGCCCATGTCTCAATGAAATTTGGTGTGTTCAGTTCTCTGGCTATTTCAGTGTTGCTGCTGTCATGATACTCAGTCCCTTCCTCCTTGGGGAGAGTGGTGGTGCTGGGGTGGTCAGTTGTGGGTGAGGCTGTGTGTCTGCTGAAGGGAAGAGTCTCATGGTGATTGTGGCTCTCTGTTTCCTTCCTCAAGTCTCCTGCAGTTGTGTGCCTGTTGCTCTTCTGTACGGCTGTGGTGGTGTAAGTGGCAGTTCCTGTTCTGAGAATGCCTCTTCCTTGAGTCGTTCTGCCTGAGTTGTTGACAGCTGCTAAGCTAGTGCTTTTCTTCAATTGTGTTTTGAACGTGCCACTAGTCCTACCAGGGTGGTTTTCAGTTGTGGAGAGTGGAAGCATCAGGGGGTCTGATGTTGGAGTGCTGATACTAAGGTCTAGAACTGTTGTTGTGGTTTCTGTGGCGCTCGGTGAAGCCACAATGGTGGAATGGAGGACAAGAGTGGCAAAGAGGTGAGGAAGGCACAGGGCAAGGGAAATCAGAGTCCCTCTCATCATGTCTGTGTGCGAGACAGTGGGGGACAGAGAAAGATATAAATAGTGGGAAAGAGAGAGTAATAGAGAGAGGGAGAGAGAAAGAAAATGAGAAATAAAGAGACAAAGCGTGAGAGAGAGAGAGAGTGAAAACGAGAGAGAGAGACAGAGGCATCCAGCTAGTCAGATGACTTTGTTTTGCTTGTAAAACTCTCCCATTGCTTCCCATTGCCACTCAGTCTCATACCCAGTAAGTTGTCAGTTCTCAATGAAAAAGTTGTGCATCTAGCGATTTCATACAATTAGAGACCAATAACTCTGCTCAAAATGGATAATAAAATATCTATGCAAATAAACAGAAAAGTACACGTACCTAATTGTCCAGCTTTCTCATCTCACTGCCTCTTCCCCTTTATCCGCGATTTCCTCTTCTACGGCGCCACTCATCATCGCACCCTGCTCTAACCACAAGCCTCCCACTCGAAGTTGACATGAGGAAATGGTCTGTTTGATTACCGTGGCAACAGAGCTATAAGGTGCAAGTTGTGGTATGATGATGTGGTATGACATGGCCCATCCTCCATCCTCCAATGCTCAGTCCCCTTAGATGGCAGTTTGGAATAAAAACATGAGTTACACCCCGCTTCCTGTTGACTCAATTCATCTCACACGTTACAGATTCAAAGTGATGAGTGAACGTTTGGCGAGAAAAGTGATAGTCAGCATTCAAGTCTGTAATGATCGTTTTTTTGCCATTGAGGTCAACAGTGATGTCAAACACTTTACTCGTAATGTAAAGTGATTTAAACATACGGATTATTCATCATGCCTGCTTGACAAAAAAAGTATCCAGTGCAGATTAGGGGAATTTTTTTTAACACCATCATGGTCATCTGTTAAATGATTTTCCATGGATGATGAATTTATAAACATACGTATACAGGATGTGTAAATTACATTTGTGGTAAACCGTGGGGTGTTGGGTTGAGCGTGCAGAGATCGACACAGACAGGGAGGCTTTAGTCCGCAAAAACAACTTTACTAACACAGAAAATAAACATAACAAAGAAAATCACTTAGGTTTAGCTCGGTCGTTCTTCTCTACTGTGGCTTGGTGTCGGTCTCTCTCGCGATGTGCCACTGTGCTCCTTTTATTTGGCCTCCACGGCTGGTTGGCACTTTCCTCTAATTACCTCCACTTGGAGCTGTCCGCGTCGGGGTGCCCAGCTCCCGTATTCCCAGCAGAGGGAGCCAACGTCGCCTCACGTACCTCCCCTCTATTACCATCCCCCGGGATAGACCTCCTGGGATACCCCCCACCCCCCTTAGCCCTGACTGGGAGGGGGGCATGCTAAGGGCTAGGTTTGCATCCCTCCAGGATAGGGCGTCCGCATTGCCGTGCTGGGCCCCCGACCTGTGGATGACAGAGAAAGAGAATCGCTGTAAGGACAGGAACCAGCGGGTGACTCGGTCATTTGTGTCCTATATTTCACTGGTCATCCCCAAAGCCAACACTTCCTTTCCTTCCAGTACTCTGCTGCCAATGACTGGAACAAATTGCAAAAATCTCTGAAGCTGGAGTCTTATATCTCCCTCTCTGACTTTAAGAATCAGCTGTCTGAGCAGCTTACCGATGGCTGTGTACAGGTACAGTGAATCTGTAAATAGCACACCAGACTAAGTCATCCCCATAGTGTTACTTACCCTCTTGCTCTTTTGCACCCCAGTATCTCTACTTGCACATCATCATCTGCACATCTATCACTCCAGTATTAATGCTAAATTGTAATTATTTTTGCCTCTAGGGCCTATTTATTGCCTACCTCCCTGCTCTTCTACATTTGCACACACTGTACATATATTTTTCTTTTTCTCTTTTCTTTTGTGTTATTGACTGTATGTTTGTTTATGTGTTACTCTGTGTTGTTGTTTTTGTCGCACTGCTTTGCTTTATCTTGGCCAGGTTGCAGTTGTAAATGCGAACTTGTTCTCAACTGGCCTACCTGGTTAAATAAAATAAAAAATGTAACTCATTTTAGACTACGGTTGTAATGTAACAAAAAGTGAAGGGGTCTGAATACTTTCCTGAATGTGTAATATTCATATGTGAATACATACTGAATTATAATTGGATGCATTTTACCGCCGTATCCTACTGTGCAGTGATTGGTTAAGACCACCCAGACGGTTAGGGCATCGTCAGTTGATCGTGGTTGGAGATAGGCGAACATGCAGTTGTATCTAGTTAATAAAGAGTTTTGTTAAGAAACATCCTGTAGTTCTGCGTTTTATTATTTGTACAAAGCGTACAAAACAAGACATGGTGTCAGAAGTGGGATGGTCTTAAAATATGGATTTTTCTGGAGTTCCTTCACCTCGAATGGACTGGGAGTCTACAAACTTACCCGATGCATGGCGTAAGTACAAACAGCATGTGGAGCTAATGTTCACGGGTCCTCTGAAGGAAAGAGGAGAAGAGGAAAAATGTAGCTACCTGCTCCTCTGGATCGGTGAAAAAGGGAGAGATATTTACAACACATGGACACTTACCGAGGCTGAATCAAAGGTACTGAAAACATACTACGATCGTTTTGAAGCATATGTTGTGCCGAAGACTAATACAATTTTCGCTAGGTACAAATTCCATGAGAAAGTACAGGGAGCTAGCGAGTCTTTTGAACCGTTTGTGACTGAGCTGCGTCTGCTTGTGAAAGACTGTGATTATGCAAACAAGGATGAGATGGTCAGGGACCGTATTGTATTTGGAATACACTCACCGCGAGCGAGAGAGAAACTTTTGAATGTTGGGTCTGAGCTAACGCTGGACAAAGCTATCGACATAGCCAGATCTCACGAGCTAGCACAGGCTCAGATGAAAACCATTTCGCGCCGCAGCACGAGCGCATCACGTGAACAAGCAGTGCACGCAGTCAGGCAGACATCAAAGCACACCTCCGGTGCCCAGAGAGCGCGTTTCAGAACGGAGAGAGACATAACTCCAAAACAGAGCGACACAGACTCAAAACGCCCCAAAACATGTGGATATTGTGGATACAAAGTGCATGGCGAACAAGGAAATTGCCCAGCTAAAGGCAAACAGTGTACTAAATGTGGTAAATGGAATCACTTTGCAAAAGTGTGCAGAGCTTACCTTGGAAAAACAGTACACACAGTGAGTGAAGATGAAATGTCAATCAAAGAGTCAAATGATGATGAACTGTTTATTGATTCAGTGACACAAAAAAGTCACATATCAGAGACAGAGCAAGCCTTTGCTGACATTGAGATAGGAACACAAGGCACAAAGCTAAAGTTCAAACTAGACACTGGTGCACAAGTAAACATTATTCCTCTGAATAAGTACCGCAGCTTGACATCTGAGTGCGAGCTACAGCCCACCATGCGCAGACTGACTGGTTATGGTGGTGAACAGCTCCCAGTAAAAGGCACATGCACTTTCAAATGCAAATACAAGGAAAGTGACATGATGTTGGACTTGTACGTTGTTGACACTAGAGCACCTGCAGTGCTAGGTCTTAAGGCATGTTTAGACATGGACCTCATCAAGCTAGTTTTATCAGTAACAGCACCAGTAGAGACAGGAAATGTACTGGAGGAGTTTGCTGATGTCTTTACAGGAATAGGATTATTCCCAGGAGAATGTACCATTCACCTTGACCCAGACGCAACCCCTGTGGTCTACCCCCCGAGAAAGATTCCCCTTGCTCTCCATGCCCGTCTGAAGAAAGAGTTGGAGAGCATGGAACAATCTGACATTGTCACCAAGGTTACAGAACCGACCGACTGGGTAAACGCGTTAGTGGTGGTGGAGAAACCACGCACAGGCAAGCTCCGAGTATGCCTCGACCCAAGAGACTTGAACAAGGCTATCAAACGGCCCCATTACCCTTTACCGACGCTAGATGGCATCACACACAAGCTAGCGGGAGCACACTACTTCAGTGTCATGGACGCTAGATCAGGCTACTGGGCTATCAAGCTCACAGAAGAGTCATCTAAGCTCACAACATTCAACACACCGTTTGGACGCTACAGGTTCCGTCGCCTGCCTTTTGGGATTATCTCAGCCCAAGACGAGTTTCAGCGAAAGATCGACGAAGTGTACGAAGGCCTCGACGGAGTTGTGGCAATTGTGGATGACATCCTTGTCTATGGTCGAACCAAAGAGGAGCACGACCGAAACCTCCGCGCGATGCTGCAAAGATCCCGCGAGAGAGGAGTCCGGCTCAACCCAGAGAAGAGCACAGTCGGCGCTACAGAGGTCAGCTACTTCGGACATCTTCTCACAGCGAATGGAATCAAGCCAGATCCACAGAAGATCTCAGCCATAAAAGAAATGGAGCCACCAAAAAACCGTGCAGAGCTGGAAACAGTGCTTGGCATGGTCAACTACTTATCCAAGTTCGCACCCAGCCTCTCCAATGCTAATGCACCCCTGCGTCAACTGCTAAAGCAGTCCAGTGAGTTTCTTTGGGACAAGCAACACGACATTGCTTTCCAGAATGTGAAAGACTTGATCACGAGAGAACCAGGACCAATCCTTGCCTACTACGACCCCAACAAAGAGCTCAGACTCCAAGTGGACGCGTCGAAGTATGGACTAGGTGCAGTGCCACTGCAAGAAGGAAAGCCCATCGGCTACGCTTCCAAATCTCTCACAGACTGTGAAATCAACTACGCTCAAATTGAAAAGGAGCTCTATGCCATTCTGTTCGGATGTAAACGTTTCCATCAGTACGTATATGGACGACAAGTCATTGTGGAATCCGACCACAAGCCCCTTGAGTCAATCATGAGGAAACCACTAGCTGCAGCCCCGCCAAGGCTACAGAGAATGATCCTTCAACTACAAAAATACGACTTCACAATCACTCACCGTCCAGGCAAAGACATCCCTGTCGCAGACACACTCTCCAGGAAGTTTCTTACCTACAAGGACAGCAGCCTCAGTGAAGGCATGGACATGCAAGTACACACTGTGTACAGCAACTTACCAGTTAGTGACACAAAACTGAAGGAGATCCAAGCAGAAACAGGAAAGGACTCTCAACTCACACAGCTGAGGGAAGTCATACAGGATGGATGGAGAAAATGCCCTCAGAGCGTCTCAGAATTCTGGAACCATCGTGATGAACTATCACAGATCAACGGAATCATTTTCAAAGGAGAGAAAATCATTATTCCTACCAGTCTCAGAGAAGAGATTTTGACAAAGATCCATGCTGGACACATGGGCATGGAAAAGTGCAAACAGAGAGCACGGGACATTATGTTTTGGCCTGGAATGTGCAAACAAATAGAGGACATTGTTGGTAGATGCACCATCTGTCTTGAAAGACGCCCCTCAAACACCAAAGAGCCAATGTTACCTCACTGTATCCCAGACCGACCCTGGCAGGTCGTGGCAACCGATCTGTTCACCTGGAACAACGAGGACTACATCGTAACAGTGGACTACTACAGCAGATACTTCGAACTCGACAAGCTTCACAGCACCACATCTGCAGCTGTGATACACAAGCTAAAAGCAGCCTTTGCCAGGCATGGCATTGTAGAGACTTTAATATCTGACAATGGGCCCTGTTACAAATCAAATGAGTTTGAATCCTTCACAAAAGCATGGGAGTTCACACGTCACCACAAGCCCATATTACCCTCAAAGTAATGGCCTTGCTGAAAAATCTGTGCAGATTGCTAAATCACTCATGGACAAAGCAAAAGCAGACAAGAGAGACCCCTATCTCAGTCTCCTTGAATACCGCAACACTCCAGTTGACAACTTCAAATCACCAGCCCAGCTGTTGATGAGCCGCAGACTTCGCTCAACCCTTCCCAGCACCAACCAGCAGCTGCAACCTGAGGTCGTCAGCTACAATGAAATGCATGGAAAACGTGCACAGAGACAACAACAACAAAAGCGATACTACGACAGGTCAGCTAGACCACTGCCACCACTGATCGACGGAGAGTCAGTTAGAATCCAGGAGCATGGCCTCTGGAAACCAGCAGTCGTCATCCAGCCAGCTGACACTGAACGTTCATATCACGTCCGCACAGCAGAAGGAGCAGTGTACCGCCGCAATCGTCGTCACTTACTGAACACAAAAGAACAACACACTGATGAGATGAACTGTTCCCCTGAAAGAGAACGTGATGGACTAAACACACACACACACAGCACAACATACACCATACTTACCTGCAACACCACAAGAGCTGTTGACTGACACAGAAGCATGCTCAACATCATATCGCACAAGGTCAGGAAGAGAGGTCAAGCCCAGAGCTGTCCTCGACCTGTGAAATGTCAAAGGGTGTAGGCGGATCGCTGCCCTAAAAGAGTTCCAGACTGTAAACTTGTTATTGAAAGTTCACTTGAAATGCTTTGGTATTGTATTTGTTTGAAATGTTAAGATGTCATTTCTACAGTGAAAGCTGAGTTGCTGAGAATCCCTTGTTCTAAAAGTAACAGTATGTTGGATCATTGTTTCAGAGTCTATGTTGATTCAGTTGGTGTGTTATGCAATATAAATGGTTACTTACCTTGAGTTCAAACTACAGAGCATGTATTCAAAAGAAAAGCTTAGAATATGTAAACATTTGTATTTTGTTTTAAAAGAAGGGGGATGTAATATTCATATGTGAATACATACTGAATTATAATTGGATGCATTTTACCGCCGTATCCTACTGTGCAGTGATTGGTTAAGACCACCCAGACGGTTAGGGCATCGTCAGTTGATCGTGGTTGGAGATAGGCGAACATGCAGTTGTAGCTAGTTAATAAAGAGTTATGTTAAGAAACATCCTGTAGTTCTGCGTTTTATTATTTGTACAAAGCGTACAAAACAAGACAGAATGCACTGTATGTTTTCATTATTTTGGGTATAGGGGAGGGTCACTTGTTTTTTTCAAGTGTTCAGGGAGAGTTTAGTTAAAATATATTTTGCTGAAGGGAGGGCCAACCATTTTAATTTCAGAGATCTGATCTTTTCCAGGTAACCCTTATTATAAATAATGTACACTTCCTAAGCACATGCAAAATCCTAGAGGAAAACCTGGTTCAGTCTGCTCTGCACCAGATACTGGGAGATTAATTCACCTTTCATTAGGACAATAACCTAAAACACAAGGCTGGAGTTGCTTACCAAGAAGACAGTGAATGTTCCTGAGTGGCCGAGTCACAGTTTTGACTTAAATCTGCTTGAAAATCTATGGCAAGACCTGAAAATGATCAACAACCAATTTCAAAGAGCGTGAAGAATTTTGAAAAGAATAATGCGCAATTGTTGCACAATCAAGGTGTGAAAAGCTCTTAGAGACTTACCCAGAAAGACTCACAGCTGTAATCGCTGCCAAAAGTGATTCTAACATGTATTGACTGACTCAGTTGTTTAAATACTTATTTAATCAATATATATTACTGTTTGATTTTTCTTTTTTTTCTCTTTGACATTACAAAGTATTTTATGTAGATCATTGACAAGAAAAAGACAATTCAATGTATTTGAGTCCCACTGTAACACAACAAAATGTGGAAAAAGTCAAGGGGTGTGAATAATTTCTGAAGGTATTTGAAAACATGTGAACATGGTTTCACATGTGAACAACTGACCTCATGTGTCTACTTTGTTTTGATGTGAAAATTTCAGCTCAACATGTGAAAATAGTTATTTCACATATGGCTTTTTGTAAGTGAATTAATTAAATGGTATGGGGGCTTTAAGGTAAGTGGTGTGCAGTTCACCTAAAATTTGTAAAAACATGTTTTACTAATCTTTAATCAGTATGATTGCATTCTCAGAAGTCTCTGTGATGGAACTTTTTAAGTTTGTGCTTTTCTAATAACGAATGTATGTGTTCATGCAAGTGACTTATTGAACGAATCCTCACTATCAGTATCTGCAATTTGGCGGTTATGCCAAGAACCTTGCTTTGAGAAAAGTATACCTCAGGGTCTCAGCTTAGAGAGAAGAAGCCTCTCGAGGTATTTGTCTGTCACATGCAAGACCCAATATTGGTCAGTCACATGAAGGAAGCAAACATTTATTATGAATGATGAATAAGCTAAATCATGCAAATATAGCTTGTCTGTATAGAAGAGAACTAACGGGGCTGCCCCGGGTAGAGCTTCTGATCAACATATGTACTTGGTGCATCGAATTGGTTGGAACCTCTCCAGCGTGCTGATAAAAAAAAGGTTCATTTAAAATTGACTGTGTCCCTGTGTAAGAAATTATTAATTTAAGATTGACTTAGTGTCCCTGTGTAGAATTTCCACGATATCCCATACACATTCATTACCTATAACACATCTGCACTGCTATTTTAGTTATAAATTCATCAATATTTTCTCAGCAATTTGAGGGTTTTCTGTTTAAATGTTACTCCTGAATCACTATGATAAATATAAAAAAGATATATGTATATTGAGTGTATTATACAAAAGCTGAAATTTACTTTTAAGTCTAAAGTGTAGGAATACATGTGACATTAAAATTGACACAGACAGGGTGGCGCAGCAGGAAGATCGGCATGCCGTGAACCAAGAGGTTATGAGTTCAAATCTCAGGTAAGAACATGTTGAATAGTAATTACTGTATAAATAAACATGCACAATGCCAAACGGTGTAAAATATTTGAGGGGAGAACACAGTGGCTATTTTCTGATGTTCCGGAGACTTCCTAACAACTTTTTGTTTGCAGTGCATCATGTAAAAATGTGAATACACGTGAAAATCCACATGAAATATTATCAGATGTTCCAAAACCACATGGTTTCACGTGTGCATTTTTATGGGAAATAAAATGTTACATGTGCAAAACATGGAAATTTCACTTATGAAATCATGTGATTTTCCGTAAGTCTGTACTGTGCTGCAATACACACACGTACTGTAAGTAAGCATTGTTAGTCTACACTTGTTGTTTACAAATACAATTTGATTTGACACACACACACACACACACACACACACACACACACCAGCTTTGCTTGACACATTGGTTGATGTGTGATTTCATTGTTTTGATGTAATTGTACCATTTGTCAGAATACTTGTGTTCTCCAGAAGACAACATCTACAATATCAGCCTGTCCTGCTTCAAAATCAGAGATTTAGAAAGTGGAGCCCTTTTTAACAATTGGAAAAATAACTCCCTCAGACGGTATTTTTTACAGCAATTTACAAACACTGCACACCAACCTGTGGAACAGTGTTGCTTGATGTCCAAAATGAGGGAAGCAACTGTAATGTTCTGTAAATACCAGTAGGTGGCTGTAGAGGCACGACATTAGTGATGCGCGAGTCAGCAGTTTTTTTCAACACCCTTCTGCAATTGCTAATAACCCATCCGCAACACCCCGACTAGGCCTATATGTGATAAAGTGACATTCTGAGTTCCGTAGGCTACAGTCAAAGATGGTGGAATGATTTTTTGGACAGGGCGTGTAGGATTTTTTTGAACTGATTTAGATATGTTTCTGCTTATAATTTCTGAGATTTTGGTAGGCTATTTGTTACTCAACTTGTCTATAATTAGATACATAATATGTTGCGCCAGAAGACTAAATAAACCCTTGCTCACCAGAATAATGTCATACATAGATCGAATGAATGCTTCAATTTAGTTGAAATCGGTAGTTTCTATGCTTCTTTTTGCAGAGCAAAGACGTTTATTTAACAGGGAGAAAATGCAACTCAACAACAACAACAAAAAACGGGAAAGATTTTTTTCAGTGCAAAATGTCAAAATTACCAGTTGTAAGGAAATAGAAAGCTGCTTGGATACATATTTTATGTGGTTGAAAAACTATCAGCTTTTATCATGCTGATAAAGATAGCACCTCTACAGATGGTATCTACAGCACATTCGCATTCTCTCAAGATGCTGAAAGAATTAAATCATATTTCTCCATTCCTGTTCCTGAGTAAAAATGTTGCCTACATTTGGTGTATCCTTTTACTGCATGAAATGCTTAACTCTGCAAAAGTTAATATTAAAGGAAAACTCCACCTCAAAAATGTTTTGGTATTTGTTTCATTAGTCCATTGTTGACGTAGTCCCATTTTTTGGGAGCTTATCAACAATCAAGTTGTCAAGATATGTAACTTTCAAAATACAGAAATGATCCAGTATGATTCATTTTGCGTCATATGATGCTGCGTTTTGCATCATATGATGCAAATTGCTCATACGGAGATGATTTCTGTATTTTGAAAGAGGTTATAGACCTACAGTCAGTGTCTAGATTTCAGTTTCCATTTAACCCATCTGAACAGTAAGCTACAGTTCCCTTGACGTACCAGCACACCGGTGCTTCTACCGGTACCGGTGCTTCTATCATCCTCTTTTACCACTTTACCAAATCTTTCCCAAACATGACTTTTCTGGCCCTCCCTTCTCTCTATTTTTAACTCTCCATTTGCAGCTTTTCTCTTGAATGAACCACTGACATTGTCCTTTTTGCCTCAGTGGATGACATTAACTTTTTCTAACCATTGCACAAAGCATTTGGCGATTGGGTAGGCTATTTGGCACTTGTAAGCCTATGTCAGGCCCTAAAGCTTAGGCTTACCGCACTAATGCAAGATAGCCTAAAATAATGAACGAAAAAACTATAACCCGTAGCCTATAGATATATTTATTTATTTAAGGAATTGTTCTCTCTTTATTCCATCCTCCCGCCACCCACCCACCCACCCTTCATCAACACAATATTTTATGACCCTAAATCTGCCGCCCTGCGGATATAACCTCGGGGACTGCGGGTTATGAGTCAAGTATGCAGGAAAATTATGACTGGTGTGCAACCACCTATTAATATGTGAAGTGTTCCTTATTGTTCTCACACTGTGCGAAAAAATGAAATTGGAATGATACAGAGAAGATAGGATGGTAGTGAAGGGAAGTCGGGAATTTGAACAATAAAAACAATTTCCAATTCTTGAAGTATTACTGAAATAGTTTTTTATTACTTAAATAATGTAATGTAAAGTATTTTTGGTTATTCAATGGTTCTTGCTACATTCAAGTTTAAACAATCTCTTTCTATCCACATCTTTTTCTTACTTTCTCTCACTGCCAGAAATGTAAGAATTTGATCCAAGGAGATTCATGCAGTATCGTTTCACCGCGCATTTTCTGACCCTAAGGGAGATAGGAGCAACATAAGTCTATCCCTTTGATATTGACTTTTATATCTGTAAAATGAGTGAATAATGAGTCATTCAAGTAGCAGTTAATCAATGTGAGATGTGGATGTGTCTATGTGAGCATGTGTATGTGTTATGTTATGAGTTTTTGTGTTAATGTAGGAGTGAACATTGTGTTAATGTAAGTACTGATGATGTAGCTGAAATTGTGTGTGCCTGCATGTGACTGTGAATGACTGTACTGTATGTCTAAGCTCTGTGTGTATATTAACGTCTGTCTGGCGTTCTCTCTCAGACTAGAGTTTACGGTGGGCAGCAGGGTAGTGAGCTGTTTCGTCTGATAGAGAGGCACGACTTCAGAGACCTGATCCTCAAGACCTTTTGACTTTGAGATCGGCTACTGCAACCCCTACAGCAGGAACACCTGTGAACACATCTACAGTCTACCTGACCTGGAGGCAGACATGGGTGAGTACACACGCACATTATATGCATGCTCACTAGAGATGCAACGGTACACAGTATGTTGTCAAACGGTTCGGTACGCCCCCTACGGTTCAATACGCACACGTGAACCGTGGAATTACGATATGCCTGTCATTTTCCTATAATTACCAAAATGTGTTTATTGCGTTGCAGACTACACGCACGTTGTACATTCAAATCCACATAATTAGACTTGCAGCTTGTGAACAGGCTTGGCAGGCAACTGCTTGGGGCACCAGGCCGTTATGGGGCTCCTGAGGGCTGACAAACTTTAATCCACAGCAATGTCTCAAAATGTGGCAACCCCCCTTAAACCCCCCTTAATTAAACAACCAATTGACGATTTGCAATGACATCTCAGTAGGAAACCTCCCTAAATGGGCCCCATGAAGAGATGGGAAACTAAAAACGAATATTCTCTCAGCTACAAGGTGATAATGTTGAGCGCCAGCGAGACCGAGAGAAGCAAATTTGAAGAAGCACTGCCGTCTTTCAAATCCGCTGTGTGGGAACATTTTGGATTCAGCGTTCAATACGATGACGAGGGTAAGAAGACCGTAAACAAACAAGGTACAGTCTGCAAGCATTGCTTTGCCACTGTCGGCTACTCGAGTGGAAACACTTCTAGCATGATGTGTCGTTTACGTCGCCCTCACCCGGCCATATCCTTTGCAGGTGGAGTTGGAGCAAGTAGAGTCCACTCGTTAGCGAAAACACAACACTCTCGCTGCTGCCTTCCAACAACAAAACATAAAGAAATAACAAAAGCAGTGTGAGTATTCATAGCCAAAGATTGTATTGCCTATACAAGTATGTACCCTGTTTATTTAAAATAGAGAAGGCAAAGCACCTACAGGTTGTCAAAGCTAAGAAGCACTTTTAATTTTGTTTGTTTTCTCCCCTTGACTCCCCCCTAGCCAGTCACGCTGCCATCTTCTGAATGGAAAGTTTTATTTGTCTATAGGAAAAATAAAAAGTTCATTGTTTAAAGGGTGATGTGTTTTATTTATTTTTTCTTAAATATAAAGATACCGTACCGTTACCGTGGCCCACAAATCGTGATACATACCGAACCGTGAGCCCACTGTACTGATGCATCCCTAATGCACACACATACACACTGCTGTGCTCTAGTCAGTGGCATAGGAGGTCGTTTTTTTTATCCCTAAACATAGCACACCAAACCATCAAGTCACCTGCCCGAGAGTTCAGTAAGGTACAGTACATGGAAATCAAATTATATGCATAAAGGTGGTTGATTCTTATTCCAATTAAAATGTTCCATTTGTGTTCTAGAATAAGATATTAAATACAAACACACATGCAGACTGGCCTAGCTAACTTAGATTTTCCATTTGGTTGTCTGGTGTGCTGTTGCCAAATTTCTGCCCTGCTAGAGCTGCCCCAGTCAACTGTAAGTGCTGTAATTGTGACGTGGAAATGTCTAGGAGCAACAACGGCTCAGCCACGAAGTGATAGGCCACACAAGCTCCCGGAATGGGAGTGCTGAAGCGGGTAGCGGGTAAATATCATCTGTCCTCGGTTGCAATACTCACTACCGAGTTCCAAACTGCCTCTGGAAGCAACATCAGCACAACAACTGTTCATCTGGAGCTTCATGAAATGTGTTTCCATGGCCGATTTGCCGCACACAAGCCTAATATCACCATGCGCAATGCCAAGCGTCGGCTGAAGTGGTGTAAACTCACTGCCATTGGACTATGGAGCAATGGAAACAAGTTCTCTGGAGTGATGAATCACGCTTCACCATCTGGCAGTCCGACAGACAAATCTGGGTTTGGTATTTTATTAGGATCCCCATCAGCAGCTACTCTTCCTGGGGTTCACATAAAACATAATACAGAATGACATAATATAAAACAGTAATAGACAAGAACAGCTCAAGGACAGAACTACATAAAAAAAATTAAAGGCACACATAGCCTACATATCAATGCATACACAGAAACTATTTAGGTCAAATAGGGGAGAGGCGTTTTGCCATGATGTGTTGCTTTATCTGTTTTTTGAAACCAAATTTGCTGTTTATTTGAGCAACATGAGATGCCAGGAGAACGCTACCTGCCCGAATGCATAGTTGCAACTGTAAAGTTTGGTGGAGGAGGAATAATGGTCTTGGGCTGTTTTCATGGTTCGGGCTCGGCCCCTTAGTTCCAGTGAAGGGAAATCTTAACGCTACAGCGTACAATGACATTCTAGACGATTCTGTGCTTCCAAATTTATGGCAACAGTTTGGGGAATGCCATTTCCTGTTTCAGCATGACAATGCCCCGTGCACAAGGCAAAGTCTATACAGAAATGGTTTGTTGAGATCGGTGTGGAAGAACTTGACTGGCCTGCAGAGCGCCATGACCTCAACCCCATCAAACACCTTTGGGATGAATTGGAATGCCAACTGTGAGCCAGTCCTAAACACCCAACATCAGTGCCCGACCTCACTAATGCGCTTGTGGTTGAATGGAAGCAAGTCCCTGCAGCAATGTTCCAACATCTACTGGAAAGCCTTCGCAGAAGAGTGGAGGCTGTAATAGCAGGAAAGGGGGGACCAACTCCATAATAACCCATTATTTTCGAATGAGATGTTTGACAAGCAGGTGTCCACATACTTTTGGTCATGTAGTGTATGTATTGCGTTCTCTCCGTAAATCCCCAGCTGTCTTCCTCTGTTTTAATCTTCCTTATAAACATCCTCTATCTAATCTATTTTTAGAAACACAATACTCAACAGGTTGGAATTCTCCCCGGGGGGTGTCAAACATCAGTCCCAGCAAACAGGAAGGAGTGGAACCCACTGTTTCAGGACCTCATCACCCCCCGCTTTCCATACTTTGCCCCCATTCATATCCTCTCTCAGACCCTCTATTGATTATTTATTACATTCCATCCCTCCTCTCTCCTTCATCTTGTCTGGCCCTTTACAGCGGTGACACAAAAAGATACACATCTCTCTGCTTTGAATGAAAAATGCGTGGTGAATACTGTTACTGTCTGTGTCGTGGGTTCTGCTGAATTCATGTGGGTATGTGTATGACACAGGGTCAGTTCTCTTGCCGGTTTGCCGTTGCCGCTGTACGCCGATGATATCATCGTTTGACATCAATTTGGACATACTCTATGAAGACGTTTGAACTCTTGAACTTATCATCCCCAGATCAGAGGCGGGGTGTGGGTTCGATGCAGTGTGGGACAGCTCCTTTTCAGGATGGGGTATATAGAGCAATATACAGGACAAGCTGTTTACATGTCCACCTTCTAAACAAGTGCTCTGCAGAGTGAGAGGAAACAGAAAGTGTATGTGTGTGTGTTTACCAGAATGGAGTGGATGAGAAAATGAACCCAGAAAAAAAGGGTGGGGTGGGGCTGTTGACTATAAGTGCATCCTATTGATCTATACAGTATGTCCATCCATGCGCAGGCCCAGCCTAGTCTCAGGGGATGTTGCAAGAGAAAAACAGACAGAGACAGAGCTCTGCTAAAGAAGCATCTTCAACTATTCTGAGGAACTGTTCTCCATCTTGTGCTTTCTCTGCTTACTCCGGAAAAAGGTTGTTTATATCTATTTATTTATTTATTTGATTCATCAGAGTTATCCAGAGAGCTGCAAAGGTTTCAGGTTGAGTAGCCTACGAGAAGCCAGCGGTCATGACTGCTTAAGTGGTCACACACACTGTGGAATGAAACGGACATCCTGTGTAGCCCATCTTTATGAGAGGTCGTGGTGAGCAAACGCATTTTCAGGTTAGTTATGTGTTATAATCGTCTGCTCTTGGTGAGCGGAGCAGGGCTCCTTCTAACAATCTCCATCGGGCTGTGTGCCCCAACAGCTGACCAGTACTCTCGTGGAGTGGTAAGTAGGAAACCCTGCACTCTTTTTCCAGTCCAATAATGACAACCAATTTAGTAACCTTCATTATTTGCATTTATGACATTCCCTCAGATTCATATGACATGTAAGATGTACACATTAGATATTAAATACGTTTTTATACATAGGCATTGTTCAAATATCCAGATTGGCATACTATGTTCAATGCTAGTATTGGGACCCTACTAATGATTTACACTAGATCCATACTGCCATTTGCAATGAATTATTTGACTGTGGTGTTGCCCGTAAATGTTATGTTTCAGTTATGTATTTTAAATGTAAAGAAAACTCATGTTAGTTATGTGTTTTAAACAAAAGAAAAGCTCATTAGACTCAAATAAATGTGGGCTGGCTAATGTTTAGCAATAAATTGCATAAAGTTATGCATGTTTACAATATTCCTTGGAACTGAGGCCAGTGTATATGCATACTGGAGATAGTTTCACAGTGTGTGTGTGAGAGAGTGTGTGTACAAAGTGTGCACATGCATGTGTGTGTATGGTGTCATTCTTGAGCTGTCTTTTTGCACAAACATTTGTGTTTCTTCCACATATACACACACAAACGCACTCAATCACTTCTTTTAAAAAAATGCTTTCTTCACATTATTGTGAAAAATCTTCTGTAATATATAAAGGAATTAGGAATCACTCTGTGCATGTGTGTGTGTCTCTCTCTCTCTGTGGAGGACTGGCTGAGTCGGTATGGGTACCTGCCCCCTCCGGACCCCCGCACAGAGAGGCTCCAGACCAGGGAGGGCATCCAGAAAGCTCTCCGCCAGATGCAGAGGTTTGCTGGGCTAGAAGAGACAGGAACACTGGGTAAACTCTTTAGCATACTTTTGCATCCCTGAGTCTAATTATGTTTAATTGGAGAAACATTTTTTTTATTGCTAAATGGACAAAATACCTAAATGTTATTAAACAAAATATATATATATCGGACTGCAAAGTGAATAAAAGCAGCCAAAAGGTGCTCAGCATATGTGGGAACTCCTTCAAGACTGTTGGAAAATCATTCCAGGAGAAGCTGGTTGAGAGAATGCCTAGACTATGCAAAGCAGTCAAGGCAAAGGGTGGCTATTTAAAGAATCTCAAATCTCAACACTACTTTGGTTACTACATGATTCCATATGTTCTTTTAAAGTTTTGATGTCTTCACTATTATTCTACAATGTAGAAAATAGTAAAAATAAAGAAAAACCCCTGAATGAGTACATGTTCTAAAACTTTTGACCAGTAGTTTATATACTGTATATATATATATACACTGTATATATATATATATATATATATATATATATATATATATATATATATATATATATAGAGTGAGCCTGGATAACGTCATCTTTGTTTCTCCACCCTAACTGTTATTGTACACACTGATGAAAGAATAGAATATAAATATAAAAATATGAATGTCCTCTATCTCTCCCTCTCTTACTGGCCCCCCTCCCTCTCCTCCCTCAGACCATGCTACTCTTTCTCTGATGAAGACCCCTCGCTGTTCCCTGCCTGACATTGTCGGAACGGAAGACCTGAGGAAGAGAAGGAGGAAGAGGAAAAAGAGATATGCTTTGACCGGGCTGAGCTGGAAAAAGAATGATATCACCTGGAGGTATGATGTCGCTGAAAAATACTAGTTATAAACTGGTTGGTTTGATCTCTGAATGCCGTGGTATATCAGACCGTATACCACAGGTATGACAATAAATGACTGTTTACTGTTCTAATTACGTTGGTAACCAGTTTATAATAGCAATAAGGCATCTTGGGGGTTTGTGGTATATGGCCAATATACCAAGGCTAATGGCTGCATCCAGGCGTTGCGCCGTGCATAATAACAGCCCTTAGCCGTGGTATATTGGCAATATACTACACCTCCTCTGGTTTTATTGCTTAATTATACACCATGTTCTTTGACAATGTCTAGAACACCAGTTACCAGATTCCGAATGAATTTAGTTACCAGATTTCGAAACAACTCAGTTACCAGCTGTTTACGTGGCACATACTAGGCCATAATAATCTCCACTTGATTTAACATTTAAAAAACAGATGTGCTAGTTAAAAAGCTAAGATTTAAAGTGGGCTTCTTTTTTTAGAAATGGGTCTTGCCTGTCTCTAAATAGCAGGAAGCCAATTGTACAGTACATTCAACTTTCCTGCTAGTTCTTGACTATTGTGACACCATTCACCAGAATGCAGCAGCCATTACTCATAAACCTTTGGATACCATCTACCATAGTGCCCTTCATTTTATCAGAGGTGACTGTTTTAATGCTCATCACTGTATCCTGTATCAAAAGGTTGGCTGGTTCTCATTATTAAAATCCCGTAGATCACTTCATTACTCCCTTTTTGTTTCCAAAGCTCTACTACTAAGCTTCCGACTTACCTAACTTTTTAAAGTATAAAAGCATGAGATACCAAACCCGTTCACAGGATTGGTTAACTCTTGAGGTTCCTCAGGTCCTCACCGAACTAGGATAATCCTCTTTTAGTTTTAATACACCTCATTGCTGGAACCAACTACAAAATACAATATAATTGGATGTTCTGGTACAGCTCTGCAATTTAAAATATTGCTTGGGGACCTTCTTACTGAAGAATGTAACAGTTTTTCTAGAATATTTGTGTTGTGCTGTATTTTAGTTTGTTTTACATTGTATCGTATTTCGATTGATTTTGTCTTATGAACTGTACTATATTTGCAGGCAGGGCCGTTTACCAGGGTTTGAGTTTTAGTGAGGTCCGGAAAGAGAGGGATCTACAAACATAGCCTATTAGCTATACAATTGTAATGTTATACCCCTAAAAGGGGGGAAATATGATTCATTATTCACAATGACACACAGAATCAGCAACTGTTCAGTCAGTTGTAATGATGAATTGTATAAAAGCATCAGCCCTTCACATAGATATTTATTTTCTCAAATTACATAGCGTTCACGTTTCTATTCCTAGGCATTACTAATCAAGCTCCGCACAAACAGACATCAATGGAGCACACAGTCATTGCATTATCACATTCACATGAAATATTACAATATTAAGATTTTGTATTAATATCAGTGATGTAGTGGTAAAAAAAGTGGGTAATTAGTAAACTATAAACTCCAGTGGGCGATTGAGATAAGACGAACAACCATCGATACAAACTTCTGGAACTGTATTTTTACATTTTCATTTCATTTTAATGTAAACCCGTAGGGAAGATAGGCTATGTGGAGATGATCATATTGAAACATATATTCTTTTTTAAGTTCCTAATAGGGGTGTATCGGTTCACCAAACCCATGTTTCAGTAGGTATTGTGGTTTTGGGGTCACAGTTCGGTTTTGGTACAGAGGGAAAACAATGTTCAGCATTCACAATGTTCCTTGCATTGTCTGCTCTGACCGGATTGTTATATTGGGCAATGTAGGGCCCTCGAGTGGCACAGCGGTCTAAGGCACTGCATCTCAGTGCTAGAGGCATCACTACAGACACCCTGGTTCGATTCCAGGCTGTATCACAACCGGTTGTGATTGGGAGTCCCATAGGTGGCACACAATTGGCCCAGCGTCATCCGGGTTTGGCAGGTATAGACCGTCATTGTAAATAAGAATTTGTTCTTAACTGATTTGCCTAGTTAAATAAAGGTACAAACAAAAGTAACACTTTCACTCTGATGCTGCCTCGCACCATATGCGAGGTTGAAATTTACCAGTAGTGAATTTGTAAATACCAGTTGGATGCATTCATGTGATTTGAACTAGTTGAGAAACACAGATTGGCTAATGGCCAACAAGCTGTGTCAACCATAAACTAAAAGTACAGCTTTCAAGCTTGTAAACAAATTATAGAGTTTAAAAACCACGAATAGATTTATTTTTATAAATAATGTTTCGTTAATGCATTTACAGTGCCTTCAGAAAGTATTTACACCCATTATCTTTTTCCACATTTTCTGTTACAGCCTGAATTTAAAATTGATTAAATTGAGATTTTGTGTCACTGGTCTACACAAAATATCCCATAATGTAAAAGTTGAATTATGTTTTTAGAACTTTTTACAAATGAATACAAAATTTAAAGCTAAAATGTCTTGAGTCAATAAATATTCAATTCCTTTCTTATGGCAAGCCTAAAGAAGATCAGGAGTAAAAATGTGCTTAAAAAGCCACATAATAATTTGCATGGACTCATTCTGTTTACAATAATAGTGTTTAACATGTTTTTTGAATGTACCTCATGCGTAAAATAAGGTCCCTCAGTCGAGCAGTGAATTTCTAACACAGATTCAACCACAAAGACTAGGGAGGTTTTCCAATGCCTCGCAAAGAAGGGCCCCAATTGGTAGGTGGGTAAAAATAAAATAAAAAGCAGACATTGAATATCCCTTTGAGCATTAATTACACTTTGGATGGTGGATCAATACACCCAGTCACTACAAAGATACAGTCGTCCTTCCTACGTAACTCAGGTGCCGAAGAGGAAGGAAACCGTTCAGGGATTTCACCATGAGGCCAATAGTGACTTTAAACCAGTTACAGAATTGAATGGCTGTGATAGGAGAAAACTGATGATAGATCAACAATATTGTAGTTACTCCACAATACTAACCTAAATTACAGAGTGAAAAGAAGGAAGTCTGTACAGAATATAAATATTCCAAAACATGCATCCTGTTTTAAGGCACTAAATAAATGTACTTTATGTCCTGAATAAAAAGTGTTATGTTTGAGGCAAATCCAACACAACACATCACTGAGTATCACTCTTCATATTTTCTAGAATGGTGGTGGCTGCATCATGTCATGGGTATGCTTATTATCGGCAAGGAATAGGGAGTTTTTCTAGGATAAAAATAAATGAAATAGAGTTAAGCACAGGCAAAATCCTAGAGGAAAACCTGGTTCAGTCTGCTTTCCAATAGACACTGGGAGACATTCACCTTTCAGCAGGACAATAACATAAAACACTGGAGTTGCTTACCAAGACGACATTAAATGTTCCTGAGTGGCCTAGTTACAGCTTTGACTTAAATCGACTTGAAGGTCTACAGCAAGACTTGAAAATGGCTGTCTAGCTATGATCAACAACCAACTTGACAGAGCTAGAAGCAACTATTTGTCCAATGCCGTTGTAATCTACTGGGAATCCAAAATATCTTTATCAACTTGCTCTTTAATAGTGTAATGTTTTACACAATCGAAAGTCTCTCAGGCTATCACACAATGTTATGCAAATGAGTTGCTGTATGTGAGGATGCTGGAGCATGCTGAGGGAGAGTTTTTGGTGAGGCGATTGTGCGGCGGGTCAGTGCTGGGGTGCACTGTCTGTGTTCATCCAAATAAATTACAACTTGGTTATTTATGAGAAATCAGTGTCCTAGGACTGTTTACGCTAGTCAACAAACTACGTGTGATTTTTGGTGGCTTTACATGCTCGTTACAAATTGGTGGCAACGGTGGGATCAGCACGTGAACTAGCTAACAACTTACGAGCTTGGCTAATTTTAGCTGGTTAGCTGCATTGGAAAATGGAGGGAAAAGTTGAACAACCCGGGAACAGCAATCAACAACCACTGACCGACCAACAGCCGGTGGTGGATCACCCGGGTGCCATGGACAGTCGGATTGACCAGCCGGTGTTCATGTCAGAATCTTTCGAGGGGAAAGAAGATGAATGGACTGTTTGGATTTAACAATTTGAGTTAGCAGCGCAAGTGAATGGATGGTGAGCGGTAGATCGTTTGAACTTTCTCATGCTGTTGCTGAGGGGAAATGCGCAGAGATTTTGTAGTACTTTACCTCAGGATACCAAGAATGATTAGAACAGTGTGAAAGTGGCTTTGCAGAAGCACTTTGAGCCACCGGAACATGCTGACTGGAATCATGCATTTTTTCAGGACAGAAAAGGTAAAGTCGTTGAGTGCATTCATGACTTTGGGCATGATTTAAGCAGGCTAGCTTCAAAGGCTTATCCAGATTATAGCACGAGCACATGTAATTCGCTGGCACAAGATCATTTTATTACACACATTGGGTGCAGTGATCTGCGTATGCACCTGCGCAAGGCAGTACCAGAAACGTTGGAAGAGGCAATTAGTATAAAGCAGCAAGAAGATCAGATAAAGCAGCAAGAAATGATGGACAGTGAAGACACTGCACAATAAAAAGTGAACATGTGTGAGACAAGCAAGGTTACTCTGCCTTCAGTTGGAGACAATGTCAGAGTTCCAAAAGAGATGTTCGAGTCATTGTGTGAGAGCGTTGCACAGTTGCGGACTAATGTGCAGTATCTGGCAGCGAGGCAGCCACATGAGAGGCAGACATACCAAAGCAGCGGAGCGTTTCCAGAGTCTTCTACAGTAGCAACGACAAACGCCACGGGAGGATACAGACCGGACCAGGGAGAGGGAGATCTAGCTTCCCCGGGAGCGACAGAGGACGACCTACGTCGACCAATAGCAGGGCCTGCTGGAAATGTCATTGCACATGAAAAAAACTGTCCTTTCCTTTTCCATGTCAGCGCAGCATCGGATTCAACTACATGCACAGCTGACCAGTCCACAGCGAGAATTACATCAAGTGTGGTGGAGAGTGTGGTTTACCTGGAGTGCAAATTTGCTGACTCCGAGTATGAGGTCATGGTGGACTCGGGGTCCAGGTTTCCATGGTACACGAACAGGTATGGAGAAATACTACTGGAAATAAGAGTGGTACATTGCAACCATACCACAGCATGGTTAAAGTAGCAAATGGACAGTTTCTCTCAGTCTTGGAGACCTGGTCCACAGTCATGAACATTGAATCTGACCTGGGATTTTGTCATTGTTAGCAACGCAGACCAGTGTGTACTGATAGCGACAGACTTTCTGGTAAAATATGGGGCTGTACTTGACGTGAAAAAGAAAACGTGTTTTGGGGAAGCAGATTCCCTTTATTTTCAGTGGAGGGGCAGGGGGAGTGTGTTAAGTGGTGTTGATGAATGACACGATTATCCCCTCTAGAAGTGAAATGTTTATAACTAGTGAAGTTGAGGGTACAGTAAACAATGACAAAACTGAGGGTCTTCTTGAGCCCTGCGTAAAAGTCACTGATACTAGTAACCTGTTGGTAGTGTCGTGGAAATTCTACACTTAAATGAATAATTATTTATTATCAGCGCGCTGGAGATGTTCCAACCAACCCAATGCACCAAGTACACATGTCGATCAGGAGCTCTCCTGGGGCAGTCTCTTTAGGTATCTCATATAGATTGCAGCCAGCTAACTGAGGTGCAGCTGAGAGCTGTAAAGGAAATGGTGGGGAGGTATGTGGGAATGTTTAGCACTGGTGATTTTGACTTGGGCTGCACTAAACTAGTCCAGCATAGGATTGACACAGGGGACACCAGGCCTATCAAACAAGCATTGAGGCGGGTGCTTGTTCATCTGCAAGCAGAGTTTGACAAGTATTTGCAGGATATGTTAGAAAGGGGAATAGTTAACCCATCCAGCAGTCCATGGGCAGCACCAGTGGTGTTAGTAAGAAAGAAGGACGGCTCAATCAAGTTCTGTGCGGATTACAGAAGGTTAAATGAGAACACTGTAAAATATGCGTATCTATTTCCTAGGATCGATGAGACCTTGGACTCGCTTGCCGCTGCTCAGTGGTTTTCCACTTTAGACTTTGCCAGTGGTTACTGGCAAGTCGAGATGCACCCCGAGGATCGTTGCAAAACTGCTTTTATGACAATGAGAGGACTTTTCGAGTTCCAGATAATGGGGTTTGGGTTGACAAGTGCTCCAAGCAGGTTCCAGGGTCTCATGGACCTGGTTTTGGCTGATTTACAGTGGACAACATGTTTGGTGTACTTAGACGACATCATAGTGTTTGGTCGTACATTCCAAGAGCATGTGAAGTGTTTAGACAAGGTTTAGAGCATGCAGGACTTAAGGTGAAGCCATCTAAGTGCCATTTGTTCAGGTCACAGGTGAGCTATCTAGGACACATCACCTCGGCTGAGGGAGTGTCAACTGACCCCATGAAAACAGAGACAGAAGCTTTTTACGCCTGGCGTCATACTACAGGAGGTTCATACCAGATTTTGCAGCTATGGCGGAGCCTTTGTACAGATTGACAGATAAGGGGAAAATGTTTGAGTGTAACGCAGCATCTGAAGTTGCCTTTAACAAATTAAATTCCAAGTTTACCACATCCCTATACTTGCTTTCCCTGACCCAAATCTAGATTTCATAATGGATACTGACGCATGTGACACAGGCATAGGGGCAGTCCTCTCCTAGAAACAAGAGGGTAGATAGAAAGAGTAGTAGCATATGCCAGTCGGTCACTGTCAAAACAGGAGAGGAAGTATTCACCTACCAAAAAGGAGCTTCTAGCTGTGGTAGTGCTTCTTAAACATTTCAGACAGTTTTTGCTGGGGAGGAAATTTATAATGAGAACTGATCACAGCTCACTGAGGTGGCTGAGTAACTTCAAACAACCTGAGGGACAGTTGGCTAGATGGTTAGAGAAACTGGATCAGTTTGACTATGATATTGTCCACAGGCCAGGGAGACTGCACAGTAATGCAGATGGTGTGTCACACAACACACACAGACAGAGAGTAGACACAGCCGACTCATAGGAGGCCACTGTCAATCTGAGAGGCATCGTAAACAATCCTTAGGGTGTCACAATTGAGCCTGTAGGTTGGAACTCAAACAAGCCAGGCAGTCCCCACAAATGCAGCTTTCCTTTTGGATGCACAGGATAGAGACCCAGTGGTCTCCCAGTTAAAGACATGGAAAAACAGGGTAGAGCAGAGCTCCCTGTGGAGTTGCAATCGGAGCCAAAGTTCAGGCCTTTCAAACAACTGTGGGGGACATTACATGTGAAGAATGGGGTGTTATGCCTTGAGAGTCAAAACTATGAGACAGATGACACCATCTGGAGATGGGTTGTACCTAGGGCTGTTGCGGTCACGAAATTTCGTTAGCTGGTGATTGTCAAGCAAATAACTGTCGGTCTCACCCTAAATTGACCTTTAATTAACATTAACACATTCAGCATCTCCTGGCTTCCACACATAGCGTACAAGCCACTGATGCAGACCTTTGGAACATCTACATATTAAAAGTCTAATTAATCCATGTAATATAGCCTACACCTTCACAATAAATTCCATTATTTCAGAAGAAAATAATGGCATACTTTGAGTTGTCCTTATGTTAGGTCCTGATGTGGTTATGCCAAACAGCTGTGGGCTACACTAGTTAATTTAGCAGACAAGATTTGCTTAGAATTCATGTGGCATTCTTTTATATTATTTTATAGTATGAAGAAAACAATTGACCAAATATTTTCTCCAAACGATTTGAGAGAGTGCGCACATACGGCTATTCTGTGTTGAGCGGTTAACAAAGAAATAGGTTGTCACGTGAGATGACGCTGGAGAGACGAAGCAGGTACGGGGAGTAAAACATTTAATAAAGACGGACATGGAACGAGACAGGAACAGCGTCAGCAAACTAATACTAAAGACAAAAAACAATACAATGCAGCAGCGGGGAACAGAGCTGGTGTCACGGTTGTCGTCGGTGAAGGAGGACCAAAACGCAGTAGGTACGTGTATGCTCATCTTTGAGAATTTATTAACTTAAAAAAAAATGAACGTACAAAAATAACAAACAAACGAAACCACGAACAACAAACAGTCTGGCTAGCATAGGCTCAACACAGAACAATCACCCACAAATACCAAACACAAACACACCCTACTATATGGGACTCTCAATCAAAGGCAGATAGACAACACCTGCCTTCAACTGAGAGTCCCAACCCCAATTAACCAAACATAGACATACACTTACTAGACTCCACATAGAAATACTTAAACATAAACCAAAACCCGGAATTACTAAATCAACCACCCTTTTAACAAAAACACACCACCCTGAACCACATAAAACAAATACCCTCTGCCACGCCCTGACCAAACTACAAAAACAATTAACGTTATACTGGCCAGGACGTGACAGTTGGGGAACTGACAAATATAGGGGAGGAAATTAACAGGTGATAAGTGAGTCCAGGTGAGTCCAATAACGCTGATGCGCGTGACGAGGGAAGGCAGGTGTGCATGATGGATGGCAGGAGTGCGTGATGCAGGGCCCTCAAGCACCAGGGGGAGGGCAGAGCGGGAGCAGACGTGACATAGGGCGGGAGCAGACGTGACATACACCTAATATTCTTAATTTAGAGTTATTAATGTAACTTTAGTTGTTCTACAAACGTTGGGCTTTATGTTTTGATTTTTAAGACATTGTAAGGCTGAATGATGAGACTAATGATGATTTGAAAAAAGTCGCTTGAAAGGCATGAACTCTGCTTTGTTTTTTTGCGCAGGCTGTATTCACTCCAATAGTCTCTCATTCACAATTTGACAAGCACTTGATAATGCCTCAAATTTCACAGCGGCATCCCCTTTGTCGTAATACACCCTATAAAAAATCCATGCCTTTTGAGGCCTGGAGTGATGCGTTGTGCCCTTCTCCCTGAGTGCTGTGCAATCCAAAGTGCCTCTCACTCACATGGCTCTCCATCAGGTCTTTCTCACAGGCTACAAGTGAAGACAGACACATCGGGGACACAACTGTGCACGTCCTTATCCAATTCCGAGGTGCATATTGAAGATATTGGAAGAACTGTCTATCATTTACTTATCGTCAGCCAACAAGATGAGTAGGGCTAACGCACAGCAAAAGCACTAGCCTACTGTCCCCCATAGTACAAAAGTTGACCTATTCTGTGCGATAAATAAATATTCCAAACATAGTCTGGGACAGGTGTGGGGTGCAATAGATCCCAAATTAATACAGCCACTAGCATTCAAAAAAATGTGGCTGACGCAATAGATCAGAACGTTTAGCTTAAAATGTTGATTAACTATTAGACTATTTCTTCACATTATAAGCGCAGTAGGCTATACGTGTGAATGTTCCATTAGCGAGAAAACACCATTATCAAAAGTGACCTCAAATGCGATTATGCACATAATGCTTTCATTATAAAAGGTGCATTTATATGGTGAAAATGATCTTTCCCAAACTTGAAACTCATGCTCTGCTTATGTAAGCCAGTTAGGCTCTAAACCCCTTGTAAAGCGGATTAATTTTAAGAAGTTATTTGGCCACATATAGGCCTATGGGCTAGGCTACATGAGGTGTGCGAATATGAATCTAAAAAGTTTAGGAAAAAAAGCAGTTTCTTATGCTGGGCATCATTCACAAGTGATAATATATAATTCACATATAACAACACAGGGCGAGACCCAGATGCCGACACAGGAGGCAGATGGTCAGAGTCTCTGATATTTATTAGAATACAAGGGGCAGGCAGGTCGAGGACAGACAGAAGTTCATTAACCAGGTCAGAGTCCAAATGGTGGCAGGCAGGCTGAAGGGTCAGGCAGGTGGGCTCAGTGTCAGGGCAGGCAGAACAGGTCGGAACCGGGAGGGCTAAAAACAGAGAAAAACACGCTGGTAGGCTTGACAAGACAAGACGAACTGGCAACAGACAAACAGAGAACACAGGTATAAATACACTGGGCATAATGGGGAAGATGGGCAACAACTGGAGGAGGTGAAGACAAGCACAAAGTCAGGTGAAACAGATCAGGGTGGAGTAGAGACAAGCACAAAGACAGGTGAAACAGATCAGGGTGGAGTGGAGACAAGCCCAATAGTCACTCACCTACAAAAGGCCCAACAGACTATTCTTGATTTAATCTTTACATATACTAAATAATATATGTGTGAAATTTGTTTTGATTTAGAATGGACCATTATCATGCACCTGTCTCAAAACGGGCAGCGGGAAAAATATGCACTTAAATAGCGAATGGCATTTTTTATGACATCACAAAATAACAACCAAAATGACATTAGTGTTCTTTAGATCACCTCTGACCATTCCCCACGTTCTATGTTTGAAATATTGTTCCAATATTCGCTTTAGAACGTGTTAGAGTTTCGGTGGGAAAAGTCTGTTGAAACAAAGGCACATTCCTTTGGAGAGTGAGACCTGAATCTTCTACCTTGATTTACAAAAGGGCGTGAGTTTAACCACCATCAGTTTCCTCCTCCCCCTTCTGCGGGTAAGAGGGCGTGTGGTTGAAGTCATTCATTGCAAAACTGATCTGACCTATTTGGATCTTCACAGGACAGTCATGACAAGATAAACAATGTGCTTAATATTAGGAAAGTTGAGAAAAAAATATAGTAGGCCTAGTCTATAGAAAGCTGATGGGATCCTCCTTTTTTTATTAGGGGCCATCACTTTGTTTTCTCATGCAACTGCATATCCTATAGAAATATTGCACAACGTGAGCTCATTGGCTCTCATTAAGTGTTTGATTAGATTTTTGAATACATTTGCATTGATGTCAGAGTGATTAGAGGGACAATAAAGTGCTGAGTACCAAGCAGTTAGCAAATTTGATCAGCTACTAATCACCATCAGCAGCATCAGAGCTTGGAGAAGCCTAATTACCGTGACTAAACGGTCACATGGAATTTGACTGCCTTCATGACTCGTGACCGCCGGTGTGGCGATAATACGGTCACCGCAACAGCCCTAGTTGTACCAGATGAGCTCGTACATGAGATACTTACCCTCCGTCTGGCCACTCTACTATAATGGCTTGATTGGTGGAGTGCTGCAGAGATGGTTGTTCTTCTGGAAGATTCTCCCATCTCCACAGAGGAATGCTGGAGCTCTGTCAGAGTGACCATTGGATTCTTGGTCACCTCCCTGACCAAGACCCTTCTCCCCCAATTGCTCAGTTTGGCCCGGGCGGCCAGCTCTAGGAAGTCTTAGTGGTTCCAAACGTATTCCATTTAAGGATGATGGAGGCCACTGTGTTCTTGGGGACCTTCAATGCTGCAAAAAAATGTTGGTACCCTTCCCCAGATCACAATCCTGTCTCAGAGCTCTATGGACAATTCCTTCGACCTCATGGCTTGGTTTTTGTTCTGACACCCTCAACTTGGGACCTTTATATAGACAGGTGTTTGCCTTTCCAAATCATGTCCAATCAATTTAATTTACCACAGGTGAAGATTGATCAATGGAAACAGGATGCACCTGAGCTCAATTTCAAGTCTCATACCAAAGGGTCTGAAAACGTATGTAAATAAGGCATTTCCTTTTTATGAATTTGCAAAAATTTATTAAAACCTGTTTTTGCTTTGTCATTATGGGCTATTGTGTGTAGATTGATGAGGAAAAGTTTTTATTTTATCCATTGTAGAAAAAGGCTGTAAAAGTAACAAAATGTGGAAAAAGTGAAGGGGTCTGAATACTTTCTGAATGCACAGTAGGTTACCTTTCAGGGTAAGCTCCGCCCCTTCTATCTTTCAGAGGATTATGGAAAATCTGATGAAGGATCTTGATTGGATGGAATGAAAAGGAGCACCCTAGGAACCTACAAAAGGTCCTGCAACGTCTTCAGGAGAACGGACTCCAAGTGAAAAGTCCAAATGTCAAAAAAAGTCCAAATGTATCTAGGTCATGTGTTGGATAACAGAGGAATCCACCCATCCACAGAGAAAATCAAAGCTATCCAGGGGGCACCTGACACTACAAACGTGAAGGAGCTGAAGGCCTTTCTAGGTCTTGTTAACTACTATTGACGTCTTGTGCCACAGCAGAGCACAGTTCTAGCGCCACTGTACAGGTTGCTGAAAGACCAAGTGACTTGGCGTTGGAAACAACCGGAACAGGATACCTTCAACAAATGAAAAGAACTGTTAACGAATTACATTGAACCAACATGGAATAGACATTGAATTGACATCTGTGCCTCGTGAGTACCTCTTTTTTTGGCTTGTGACACATTGTACGGTATTGAAGCCATCATGCAGCACATTATGCTAAATAGAGATGCCCCAGTTGAGAAGAAATACTCACAGATTGAAAAGGAAGCCTTGGGACTAATCTATGGAGTAAAAAAGTTCCATCAGTATCTGTGGGGGAGACAATTTAACTTATTGACTGATCACAAACCCTTACTTACCTTGTTTGGGGAGCACAAGAGCCTCTCTACGATTGCATGCAGTGGTAGGCCCACATTTTGTTAGCGTGTGACTACTACCTGAGACCAGTGATGCCGGAATTGTATCAGCTCACATCCACACACTGCTAACAGAGCACTTCGAGGAAGCACCGCTGAACGCTACACAAATAGCCAGAGCAATACACATGGAGAGTGAGCTCTCAAAAGTCTACAAATATATCATGGAGGGTTGGCTTGAACAGGTTGACGAAAACTTGAAATTCTACACACGGAGGAATGAGCTGTCTGTTGAACGAGGGTGTTTCTTATGGGGCAATACACACAGGACACCAGGATATTGTAAAAACGAAAGCACTTGCTCGCAAATACTTTATGTCTGGTGGCCAAAACTATACGGAGAAGTGGAGCCGATCTGCAAGGAGTGTGAAACCCCATGACAGGTCTCGTTGCATCCATGGGAGTTCCATGGTGAGTGTTAAATGTTTACACAGACTGTGCCAGTCCATGTTTATGATAGTGGTTGACGCACACTCTAAACAGTTAGAAGTGTTCAGAATGTCACAAATCACTTCACATGCTACCATAACCAGACTGAGAAGTCGTTCTCATCATTCGTAATGGACAATGCGAAAACCTTCATGTCAAACGAATTCCAGACGTTTGTGAGGTAGAACGGAATCCTGCACTCCACCAGCACGCATGGACACCCAGCTTCAAGAAGGCTGGCAGAGAGGTATGTTCAGACATTCAAAAATGGTTTAATAAAGCTTGCCAGTACCACTCTGGACATAGAGGACAAGATCTCCTTGTTCTGACTGCAGTACCGCAGAACACCGGACTGCACAACAGGACAAATGCCTGCTGACCTGTTCTTGAGCAGACATGTTCGCACCAGACTGGATTTCATCAAACACAGCACAGCCAAAGCTGTGCTTCGCAGGAAGCACTACAAGCAAAAGTGAAACACAATTAAAATATTGTCACATAAATCGGATAGGTGCAGTGAAATGTGATGTTTTACAGGGTCAGCCATAGTTGTACGACGCCCCTGGAGCAAATTAGGGTTAAGTGTCTTGCTCAAGGGCACATCGACAGATTTTTAACCTTGTCGGCTCGAGTAGTCAAACCAGCAACCTTTCAGTTACTGGCCCGATGCTCTAACCATGACCAACGTACAGTGGAAAGGTCATTTGGAGTGGATGATGCTGTGTACCTGCGAAATACAACGGGAGGAGGACCGAGATGGATACCTGAGTTTGTCACACAACAGACAGGTCCAGTATCTTACAAAGTGATAGGCAGAGACACTGACAGTCCACATATGACACGTGGATCAGTTGAGAGCATGAGTTGCTACTGAAACACCATCTCAGGTGGTAACTGACTCTTTGACAGACACAACTGACACTGTACAGGTGAGACAAGAACATTTGATCGCAGACACACAGAGCCTGCGTTGCCCTTAAAGACTTTTACACACACGCATTCACACTGATGAGGTTGAAAAAAAGAGAAAAAATTGTTATGATGTGAAAAGATGTATGGACAAAGGTTGTAAGAAAAAGAAACATATATGATGTCAAACTGTTCATTGAAATGTTGAGTGTAAAAGATATGCTCTTTTAGTTGTTTACAGTAGAAGCATTTTTTTAACCTTCATTTAACTAGGCAAGTCAGTTAAGAAAAAAATCTTATTTTCAATGATGGCCTAGGAACAGTGGGTTCACTGCCTTGTTCAGGGGTAGAACGACAGATTTTTACCTTGTCAGCTCGGGGATTCGACTTTGCAACCTTACTAGTCCAAAGCTTTAACCACTAGGCTACTTGTCCCCCATTTAATAGGGATCATTTGTTACTGTTTCTCAGACTAAAAGGGGTAGATGATGTAGTGTATTAATTAGCCTATAACAACTACATGGTTCAATTATGGCATTACATTATAGGGTTGATAGTAATATTGGTACACACAGGTTGCCGTACCATAGTCAAGGTCAAAGTGCATTATGAGAATGCACATGTCAATTCATTCTGTTATTAAACTTGATGCTAAACAGCATGGCTGCATCTTGCCTCGTTAATATACCACAGATAGTTTACCAGTTACCGGAATCTTGTTTTTCAAAACTGCCGGCAGCTTGTTGCCAAAACATTGACAACAAATACATACTGACATAGTAAAATAAATAAAAGTGTGAAAAAATTATTAAAAAATTATTATTTCATTCTGATGATTGCCGGAGATCAAGGCTGATGTTTTACGTATTCCTAACCAATCGTTTTTTTTTTCTTTGCGTTGTTTGTAACTTTATTTTTTAACTTATTTTGTACATAATGTTGCCGCTACCGTCTCTTATGACCGAAAAGATCTTCTGGACATCAGGACTGCGATTACTCACCACGGACTGGCAGAATCCTTTTTTTCCTTTAACGAGCCCGACGTGAATGATATACTACTTCCCCGGGAACAGGCCCAGTTCCCCCTCATTTGCGTGAAGAGAAGGCGGAGAAAAAGGGGCCAAAGTGCGGGCTGCCTTCTGAGAATTCGTAGGTGATCGAATAAACCCCTACTTCCTTCCATTCTGCTAGCAAATGTGCAGTCTTTGGAAAATAAAATCGATGAACTATGCGGAAGATTAAACTACCGGGACATTCAAAACTGTAATATCTTATGCTTCACGGAGTCGTGGCTGAGCGACAACATTATCAACATACAGTTGACTGGTTATACGCTGTATCGACAGAACAACAGTGTCTGGTAAGACAAGGGGCGTCGGATTATGTATTTTTGTAAATAACAGCTGGTGCAATATATCTAAGTAAGTCTTGAGGTTTTGCTCGCCTGAGGTAGTATCTCATGATAAGCTGTAGACCACACTATCTACCTAGAGTTTTCATCTGTATTTTTCGTAGCTGTCTACATACTACTACAGACCAATGCTGGCACTGAATGAGCTGTACTCCGCCATAAGCAAACAGGAAAACGCTCAACCAGAGGCAGCACTCCTAGTAGCCGGGGACTTAATGCAGGGAAGCTTAAATCAGTCTTACCAAATTTCTATCAGCATGTTAAATAAGCAACCAGAGGGAAAAAACATTGGACCACCTTTACTCCACACATGGAGACGTATACAAAGCTCTCCCTCACCTACCATTTGGTAAATCTGACCATAATTCTATCCTCCTGATTCCTGCTTACAAGCAAAAATGTAAGAAGGAAGCACCACTGACTCGATCAATAAAAATGTGGTCAGATGAAGCAGATGCTAAGCTACAGGACTGTTTTGCTAGCACAGACTGGAATATGTTTCGGGATTCCTCCGATGGCATTGAGGAGTGCACCACATCAGTCACTGGCTTCATCAATAAGTGCATCGATGACATCGTCCCCACAGTGACCGTACATACAGGTACATACCCCAACCAGAAGCCATGGATTACAGGCAACATCCGCATTGAGCTAAAGGCTAGAGCTACTGCTTTCAAGGAGCGGGACTCTAACCCGGAAGCCTATAAGAAATCCCACTATGCCCTCCGACAAACCATCAAACAGGCAAAGCGTCAATACAGGACTAAGATCGAATCGTACTACACTGGCTCTGACGCTCGTTGGATGTAACAGGGCCTGCAAACCATTACAGACTAGAAAGGAAAGCACAGCCGAGAGCTGCCCAGTGACACAAGCCAACCAGATGAGCTAAACTACTTATATGCTCGCTTCTAGGCAAATAACACTGAAACATGCATGAGAGCACCAGCTGTTCCAGAGACTGTGTGATCACACTCTCCGCAGCCGATGTAAGACCTTTAAAAAGGCCAACATTCACAAGGCCCCCGGGCCAGACGGATTACCATGACATGTACTGCGAAGTGTCTTCACTGACATTTTCAACCTCTCCCTGTCCGAGTCTGTAATACCAACATGTTTTAAGGAGACCACCATAGTCCCTGTGCCCAAGGACACTAAGGTAACCTGCCTAAATGACTACTGACCCATAGCACTCACGTCTGTTGCCATGACGTGCTTTGAAAGGCTGGTCATGGCTCACATCAACACCATTATCCCAGAAACTCTAGACCCACTCCAATTTGCATACCGCCCCAACAGATCCACAGATGATGCAATCTCTATTGCACTCTACACTGCCTTTTCCCACCTGGATAAAAGGAACACCTATATGAGAATGCTATTCATTGATTACAGCTCAGCGTTCAACAACATAGTGCCCTCAAAGCTCATCAATAACTAAGGACCCTGAGACTAAACAACTCCCTCTGCAACTGGATCCTGGACTTCCTGACGGCCCGCCCCCAGGTGGTAAGGGTAGGTAACAACCCAGGGGCCCCTCAGGGGTGCGTTCTCAGTCCCCTCCTGTACTCCCTGTTCACTCATGACTGCACGGCCAGGCACAACTCCAACACCATCATTAAGGTTGCCGATGACACATCAGTGGTTGGCCTGATCACCGACAAAAGACGAGACAGCCTATAGGGAGGAGGTCAGAGACCTGGCTGTGTGTTGCCAGGACAACAACCTCTCCCTCAACATGATCAAGACAAAGGAGATGATTGTGGACTACAGGGAAAATGGGACCGAGCACATCCCCATTCTCATCGACAGAGGTGTAGTGGAGCAGGTTGAGAGCTTCAAGTTCCTTGGTGTCCACATCACCAACAAACTAACATGGCCCAAGCACACCAAGACAGTTGTGAAGAGGGCACAACAAAACCTCAAAGGTTCTACATCTTTACCATCGAGAGCATCCTGACTGGTTGCATCACTGCCTGGTATAGCAACTGCTCAGCCTCTGACCGCAAGGCACTACCCCCCCCCCCCTGCTTTTACACCGCTGCTACTCTCTGTTGTTTTCATCTATGCATAGTCACTTTAATAACTCCACCTACATGTACATATTACCTCAACTAACTGGTGCCCCCGAAAATTGACTCTATACCGGTACCACCCTGTGTATAGTTTCGCTATTGTTATTTTACTGGTGCTTTTTAATTACTTGTTACTTTTATTTATTGTTCTTACTCGTATTTTTTTTAAACTGCATTAATGGTTAGGGGCTCGTAAGTAAGCATTTCACTGTTGTATTCGGCGCATGTGACTAACACAATTTGATTTGAATCCCTCATATTACACACCAATGGTATTCACTAAGTTGATGGTTCATATTCTGAAGTGCCCTAATGGGCCACTAGATGTCTTGTGATAGATTACATAAAATCCTTGAAAGATAATTATGGTAGTTTACAGGTAAACCTAGAAAGTTTCCAGTAATATACCCTCCCTTTGCAACCCAAATCTCCTCTCATGCCCTCCCTCATCCTCCCCCACTCCAGTGTGCTCAGCTACCCCTCCCCCTCCCTGTCCCCCTCCCTCCACCCCGAACTGGTGGACCTCATCCTCACCTACGCCCTCCGTGTGTGGAGCAACCCCACCCCCCTCAACTTCCAACTTCTTCGCCCCTCCCGGAACCACCCCAACCAAGAGGGGGACTTCAGGGTGTCCTTCCCCAGCTCCTACCATGAGGACGGGTACCCCTTCGATGGCAGAGGTGGCACCCTGGCTCACGCGTTCTTCCCCGGGACGGCAGACATGGCGGGGGACACCCACTTTGACAATGGAGAGAGCTGGAGTTACGGGTATGGAGGTGAGGGAGAGGCTTAGGGCGTAACAGTGTGTACTTCTGTGAACAACATAATGAGATTTTATCTTTCCCTATCTATCCATCCATCCACCTCCTTTCCTCCCTACATCTCTTACTCTCTCTCCCTTTCTCTTCCCTCCCTCCATTTCTCTCTTCATCTTTGGCTCCCCCAACCACTGTCTCCCTTTTTTTCCCCTTCCTCCATTTCTGTCATTTTCCCTCTATCGCCAAATAGCCTATACCTACAGTATATGTATCATATCTGTACTGGTATCCCTTGTAAGTTATTGTTACAATTTATTTTTTTATTCTTTGTGTTATTATTTTTCTATTGTTTAAATTATTTTCTCTTTGCATTGTTGGGAAGGGCCGTAAGTAAACATTTCACTGTTAGTCTAAACCTGTTGTTTACGACGCATGTGACAAATACAATTTGATTTGAGATCTATTGTCTCTTTTTCTCTCCTCTCCATCTCTCTCAGATGACATTGGCACCACTGATCTCTTCACGGTAGCAGTGCATGAGTTTGGCCATGCCCTGGGCCTCTCACATACCTCTTCCAATCCCTCCATCATGAGGCCATACTACCAGGGGACTGTGGGGGACATCCAGAGCTACACACTACCTACAGATGACAGGCTGGGAATACAGGCTATATACGGTACACACCATAACAATCACACACAGTGCACACACACATTTGAAGTCTTTGTTTAGGTCCTCAACAAAGGGAAATGTTATAAAGACCCATATCCAGAGACACAGGAACACAAATGCTCAAAAATACTGAAATGGTATTTCATAGGAAAGAGAAGAACGTCTGCCACGCATCCCACTCCGGCCCCCACCACTCCCAAGCTACCTTTCCTGCCCAGTCCTCCATCCCCAAGACTAACACCACAGTGAGTGTATAACTAGGCAAATGCTACAAATACTACAACTTGTTATAGTTAAGATACTATATGAAGATACTATATGACAATATCATGAAAATATCATAAAGATACAGTACCCTCTCTCTACCGCCCCTTACAAACACAGCCCAGACCCTGCTCTGCCAGATCGCTGTGAGGGGAAATATGATGCCATTGCCAACATCAGAGGAGAAGTCTTCTTCTTCAAGGGTAAGAAGAACAACCATTTTTCATGTTAACTATAGAAAAGTGTATGGGCTTGGGACTGTCAGTGTCTGTGTGGTGCCATTTTCTCAAAATTTCCCCCCACGTGGTCCAGCCCCCTAGCAATTTGAGTTCCAGCCGATGACCTTCAGTCCCTCGCCATTTGAGTGACAGCTAGTAAAAGGAGAGAGAGAAATCATTTGAGTGATAGCTAGCAAGATGCACACACAGCAGAGAGAGAGAAAGACACAGGAACATTTCCTCTTGTGTGCTACCTATATCCTCCCACTAGAATCCACATACTTTAATGAGGACAGCTTCTCTATCTTGGAGGGGGAAATCAATAATTTTCAAGCCCAGGGACATGCACTAGTCTGTGGCGTCCTAAATTCCAGAACTGGAAAGGAACCTGACACCCTCAGCACACAGGGGGACAAACACCTATCTGGAGGAGACAGCATTCTCTCCCCTATATGCCCCCCTAGGCACAATTACGACAACATAACCAACAAAAACTCCTGTAGCTCTGTCGCACGCTGGGTATGTACATAGTCAATGGTAGGCTTCGAGGGGACTCCTATGGTAGGTACACTTATAGCTCATGTCTTGGCAGTAGTACTGTAGACTACTTTATCACTGACCTCAACCTAGTCTCTCAGAGCGTTCACAGTCAGCCCACTGACAACCCTATCAGATTACAGCAAAATCACAGTCTACTTGAACAGAGCAATACTCAATCATGAGGCATCAAAGCCAAAGGAAGTGAATAATATTAAGAAATGCTATAGATGGAAGGAAAGTAATGTGGAAACCTACCGAAAAACAAATAGGCAACAACAAATTCAATCCCTTTTAGACAGCTTCCTGGACAAAACGTCCCACTGTAATAGTGAAGGTGTAAAGTATATTTGACCTCTCAGCTTCCCTATCAAATCTAAAAATGTCAAACAGAAAACCGAAGAAAATGAACAACAATGACAAATGGTTTGATGAAGAATGCAAAAACCTAAGAAAGAAATTGAGAAACCTGTCCAACCAAAAACATAGAGACCCAGAAATCCTGAGCCTATGCCTTCACTATGGTAAATAATGAAAAAAACAATACAGAAAAAGAAGAAACAGCATGTCAGAAAGCAGCTCAATGTAATTGAAAAATCCATAGTCTAACCACTTGTGGGAAAATACTAAAAACAAACAATACGAAGAGTTATCTACCCAAAACAGATAGATAACTTCTCCAATCTTTTTGGTCGTATAACAAAGAACAAACAGCAAAAACATATACATGATCAAATACAACTCTTAGAATCAACTACAGTCGTATGAAAAGGTTTGGGCACCCCTGACAATTTCCATGTTTTCCATTTAGAAATAATTGGGTGTTTGGATCAGCAATTTCATTTTGATCTATCAAATAACTGATGGACACAGTAATATTTCAGTAGTGAAATGAGGTTTATTGGATTAACAGAAAATGTGCAATATGCATCAAAAACAAATTAGACAGGTGCATAAATTTGGGCACCCCAATAGAAAAATCACATCAATATTTAGTAGAGCCTCCTTTTGCTAAAATAACAGCCTCTAGACGCTTCCTATAGCCTCTAATGAGTGTCTGGATTCTGGATGAAGGTATTTTGGGCCATTCCTCCTTACAAAACATCTCCAGTTCAGTTAGCTTTGATGGTTGCCGAGCATGGACAGCCCGCTTCAAATCATCCCACAGATTCTCAATGATATTCAGGTCTGGGGACTGGGATGGCCATTCCAGAACATTGTACTTGTTCCTCTGCATAAATGCCCGGGTAGATTTTGAGCAGTGTTTTGGGTCGTTGTCTTGTTGAAATATCCAGCCCTGGCGTAACTTCAACTTTGACTGATTCTTCAACATTATTCATAAGAATCTGCTGATATTGAGTGGAATCCATGCAACCCTCAACTTTAACAAGATTCCCAGTACCGGCACTGGCCACACAGCCCCACAGCATGATGGAACCCCCGCCAAATTTTACTGTGGGTAGCAAGTGTTTTTCTTGGAATGCTGTGTTCTTTTGCCGCCATGCATAACGTCACTTGTTATGACCAAATAACTCAATCTTTGTTTCATCAGTCCACAGCACCTTATTCCAAAATGAAGCTGGCTTTTCCAAATGTGCGTTTGCATACCTCAAGCGACTCTGTTTGTGGTGTGTGTGCAGAAAAGGCTTCTTCCGCATCACTCTCCCATACAGCTTCTCCTTGTGCAAAGTGTGCTGAATTGTTGAACGATGCACAGTGACACCATCTGCAGCAAGATGATGTTGTAGGTCTTTGGAGGTGGTCTGTGGGCTGTTTTTGACCGTTCTCACTATCCTTCGCCTTTGCCTCTCCGATATTTTACTTGGCCTGCCACTTCTGGCCTTAACAAGAACTGTGCCTGTGGTCTTCCATTTCCTCACTATGTTCCTCACAGTGGACACTGACAGCTTACATCTCTGCGATAGCTTTTTGTAGCCTTCCTCTAAACCATAATGTTGAACAATCTTTGTTTTCAGGTAATTTGAGAGTTGTTTTGAGTCCCCCATGTTGCCACTCTCCAGAGGAGAGTCAAAGAGAACAACAACTTGCAATTGGCCACCTTAAATACCTTTTCTCATGATTGGATGCACTTGTCTATGAAGTTCAAGGCTTAATGAGCTCACCAAACCAATTGTGTGTTCCAATTAATCAGTGCTAAGTAGTAACAGGTATTCAAATCAACAGAAAGACAAGGGTACCCACATTTTTGCATAGCCTATTTTTCACATCTGATTTAATTTCATACAACTTAATATTGCTACACTAAAAATCATTGTCTGGACAATACCCCAGTACTCAGCTTTTATTAGAAAATGAATGGCATGCCACTGTGATCATTTTCTGTGACGACAGAGTAAATTATTATGCAGCCTCAGAGGGGTGCCCAAACTTTTTCATACGACTGTATTAAAGACTACCAGAACCCACTGGATTCTCCAATTACATTGAATGAACTACAGGACAAAATATGGTATCCTCAATGAAATGATAAAATATACAGACCACAAACTCCAATTGGCTATACTTAAACTCTTTAACATCATCATTGGCTCTGGCATCTTCCCTAATATTTGGAACCAAGGACTGATCACCCCAATCCACAAAAGTGGAGACAAATTTGACCCCAATAACTACCATGGGATATGCAACCTTGGGAAGAAAAATGCATTATCATTAACAGCAGACTTGTACATTTCCTCTGTGAAAACAATGTACTGAGCAAATGTCAAATTGGCTTTTTGCCAAATTACTGTACGCCAAACGGCACCCTAATTGACAAAGAAACAAACCAAAACAAAGGCAAAGTCTTCTCATGCTTTGCTGATTTCAAAAAAGCATTTGACTCAATATGGCATGAGGGTCTGCTATATTTATTTATTTTACCTTTATCTTTTTAATGTAAATTGATGGAAAGTGGTGTTGGGGGAAAAACATACAACATTATAAAATCCATGTACACAAAATGCGAAATGCTTGTGTTTCTAGTTCTGACCATGCAGTAATATCTAACAAGTAATCTAACAATTTCACGACAACTACCTTATACACACAAGTGTAAAGGAATGAATAAGAATATGTACATAAAGATATATGAATGAGCGATGGCCGAGCAGCATAGACAAGATGCAGTAGATGGTATAGAGTACAGTATATACATATGAGATGAGTAATGTAAGTTATGTAAACATTATATAAAGGGGCATTGTTTAAAGTTGCTAGTGATACATTTATTGCATCAATTTTTCATTATTAAAGTGGCTAGAGATGAGTCAGTATGTTGGCAGCAGCCACTCAATGTTAGTGATGGCTGTTTAACAGTCTGATGGCCTTGAGATAGAAGCTGTCTTTCAGTCTCTCGGTCCCCGCTTTGATGCACCTGTACTGACCTCGCCTTCTGGATGATAGCGGGTGAACAGGCAGTGGCTCGGGTGGTTGTTGTCCTTGATGATCTTTTTGGCCTTCCTGTGACATCGGGTGGTGTAGGTGTCCTGGAGGGCAGGTAGTTTTCCCCCGGTGATGCGTTGTGCAGACCTCACTACCCTCTGGAGAGCCTTACGGTTGCGGGCAGAGCAGTTGCCGTACCAGGTGGTGATACAGCCCGACAGGATGCTCTTGATTGTGCATCTGTAAAAGTTTGCGAGTGTTTTTGGTGACAAGCCGAATTTCTTCAGCCTCCTGAGGTTGAAGAGGCGCTGCGCCTTCTTCACCACGCTGTCTTCTTCTCCACTACTGTCCCGTCGATGTGGATAGGGGGCTGCTCCCTCTGCTGTTTCCTGAAGTCCACGATCATCTCCTTTGTTCTGTTGACATTGAGTGTGAGATATTTTCCTGACACCACTCTCCGAGGTCCCTCACCTCCTCCCTGTAGGCCGTCTCGTCGTTGTTGGTAATCAAGCCTACCACTGTAGTGTCGTCTGCAAACTTGATGATTGAGTTGGAGGCGTGCATGGCCACGCAGTAATGAGTGAACAGGGAGTACAGGAGAGGGCTGAGAACACAACCTTGTGGGGCCCCAGTGTTGAGGATCAGCGGGGTGGAGATGTTGTTTCCTACCCTCACCACCTGGAGGCGGCCCGTCAGGAAGACCAGGACCCAGTTGCACAGGGCGGGGTCAAGACCCAGGGTCTCGAGCTTAATGACGAGTTTGGAGGGTACTATGGTGTTAAATGCTGAGCTGTAGTCGATGAACAGCATTCTTACATCGGTATTCCTCTTGTCCAGATGGGTTAGGGCAGTGTGCAGTGTGATTGCAATTGCGTTGTCTGTGGACCTATTGGGGCGGTAAGCAAATTGGAGTGGGTCTAGGGTGTCAGGTAGGGTGATGACGTAAGTGAGTGCTTCATGATGACGTAAGTGAGTGCTACGGGGCGATAGTCATTTAGCTCAGTTACCTTAGCTTTCTTGGGAACAGGAACAATGGTGGCCCTCTTGAAGCATGTGGGAACAGCAGACGGGGATAAGGATTGATTGAATATGTCCGTAAACACACCAGCCAGCTGGTCTGCGCATGCTCTGAGGACGCGGCTGGGGATGCCGTCTGGGCTGGCTGCCTTGCGAGGGTTAACACGTTTAAATGTTTTACTAACGTTAGCTGCAGTGAAGGAGAGTCCGCAGGTTTTTGTAGCAGGCAAGTTGTTTAGTTTGTCTGGGAGCAAGACATCGTGGTCCGCAACGGGGCTGGTTTTCCTTTTGTAGTCCCAGATTGACTGTAGACCCTGCCACATACCTCTCGTGTCTGAGCTATTGAATTGCGATTCTACTTTGTCTCTATACTGACGCTTAGCTTGTTTGATTGCCTTGCAGAGGGAATAGCTAGACTGTTTGTATTCGGTCATGTTTCCGGTCACCTTGCCCTGATTAAAAGCAGTGGTTCGCGCTTTCAGTTTTGCACGAATGCTGCCATCAATCCACAGTTTCTAGTTGGGGAAGGTTTTAATAGATGCCGTGGGTACAACATCACGGATGCACTTGCTAATAAACTCGCTCACCGAATCAGCGTTATTCATCAATGTTATTGTCCGACGCTATGCGGAACATATCCCAGTCCACGTGATCGAAGCAATCTTGAAGCGTGGAATCCGATTGGTCGGACCAGCGTTGAACAGACCTGAGCACGGGCGCTTTCTGTTTTAGTTTCTGTCTATAGGCTGGGAGCAACAAAATGGAGTCGTGGTCAGATTTTCTGAAAGGAGGGCGGGGGAGGGCTTTGTATGCGTCGCGGAAGTTAGAATAACAATGATCCAGGGTTTTGCCAGCCCGAGTCGCGCATTCGATATGCTGATAAAATTTAGGGAGCCTTCTTTTCAGATTAGCCTTGTTAAAATCCCAGGCTACAATAAATGCAGCCTCAGATAAAACCACATACCTGCATCCAAAAGAAAATCAAACATTTGTAGAGCACATATGTTCTGCAAATCGTCGCCTCTTTCTACAACTGATGCACAATACAAGGGACTGGGATAATTTGAGGAGCTAGCCATCGTTCACACATACAATAGCCTGCAAATACCTTAGCTAGCTATTAACCACATGTTGAATTCAGATTGTTAATATAATCCTAAAAAGTACAGTTAAAAGTGCATCTTAACAATACCATCCACTTATGAGTAACCTCTAAATATACATTATTCATGAACAAAACACAGTGTGTATGACTTTGTGCTTCAAAGAATCAAACTTTTCTGAAGACGACAGACAAAGCATGCCTACCTCTCGTAGTGCATCAAAATGATTTGAGCACGCAGGGCAAAACGTAAGTACACACTCCCCTACTCCCAGGATGCAGGCATGCATAACAACAAATCAACATGCCATATTAATCTATGAACCTGGTGAAATTCACACAGTACTTTAACAACTGTTACACACGTAAGAAAGTGAAGACCCACATTGTTTTGAAAAAATATTTTTGCACTCTGAATAAACCCAACTTGTCATCTGATTGTATCCTGTGATTTCTTTATTCTGTATCTGCTAAAAATGTTTGTTTTTTACCACTTATACAGTGCGCAGGCTTTTAGCATAGCCCCTTTTACACCCCTGCTGGCTTACCCCTACTAGCTAACCACTTGCAGCCTTGAAACACATCACTTATTAGAAGTTCAGCACATCAGCGTTTCTCATACAAAATCAAAATAAACCTTTATCATCATAGTAGACATTGAACGTCTATAACCAAACTGGCTATAACTGTTGTTTGCCGATGGTAGCTATAGCTAGCCACATACTAGCCTCAGTGCTAATGTTACTAGCAGCAGTAACAGTAAATCCAGGTAAACTCAGCAATAAAAGAAACGTCCCTTTTTCAGGACCCTGTCTTTCAAAGATAATTCGTAATAATCCAAATAACTTCACAGATCTTCATTGTAAAGGGTTTAGACACTGTTTCCCATGCATGTTCAATGAACCATAAACAACTAATGAACATGCACCTGTGGAACGGTCGATAAGACACTAACAGCTTACAGACGGTTGGCAATTAAGGTCACAGTTATGAAAAGTTAGGACACTAAAGAGGCCTTTCTACTGACTCTGAAAAACACCAAAAGAAAGATGACCAGGGTCCCTGCTCATCTGCGTGATCTGCAAGGAGGCATGAGGACTGCCAGGGTAATAAATTGCAATTTCCGTACTGTGAGACGCCTAAGACAGCGCTACAGGGAGACAGGACGGACAGCTGACAGTGGCAGTGGCAGACCACGTGTAACAACACCTGCACAGGATCGGTACATCCGAACATCACACCTGCGAGACAGGTACAGGATGGCAACAACAACTGCCCGAGTTACACCAGGAACGCACAATCCCTCCATCTGTGCTCAGACTGTCCGCAATAGGCTGAGAGAGGCTGGACTGAGGGCTTGTAGGCCTGTTGTAAGGCAGGTCCTCACCAGACATCAGCTGCAACAACGTCGCCTATGAGCACAAACCCACCGTCGCTGGACCAGACAGCACTGGCAAAAAGTGCTCTTCACTGACGAGTCACGGTTTTGTCTCACCAGGGGTGATGGTCGGTTTCGCGTTTATTGTCGAAGGAATGAGCTTTACACCGAGGCCTGTACTCTGGAGCGGGATCGATTTGGAGGTAGAGGGTCCGTCATGGTCTGGGGTGGTGTGTCACAGCATCATCGGACTGAGCTTGTTGTCATTGCAGGCAATCTCAACACTGTGCGTTACATGGAAGACATCCTCCTCCCTCATGTGGTACCCTTCCTGCAGGCTCATCCTGACATGACCCTCCAGCATGACAATGCCACCAGCTCGTTCTGTGCAAGACAGGAAAGTCAGTGTTCTGCCATGGCCAGCGAAGAGCCCGGATCTCAATCAGCAGGCTGAGCACGTCTGGGACCTGTTGGATTGGAGGGATTAGGCCAGGGCCATTCCCCCCAGAAATGTCCGGGAACTTGCAGGTGCCTTGGTGGAAGAGTGGGGTAACATCTTACAGCAAGGACTGGCAAATCTGGTGCAGTCCATGAGGAGGAGATGCACTGCAGTACTAAATGCAGCTGGTGGCCACACCAGATACTGACTGTTACTTTTGATTTTGACCCCCCCTTTGTTCAGGGACACATTATTCCATTTCTGTTAGTCACATGTCTGTGGAACTTGTTCAGTTTGTCTCAGTTGTATGAATCTTGTTATGTTCATACAAATATTTACACATTAAGTTTGCTGAAAATAAACGCAGTTGACAGTGAGAGGACGTTTCTTTTTTTGCTGAGTTTATAATGGCTGACCCAACATTGGCTACCATGATATCCTGCAACTTATATCGGCCAATAAAGATCACAGTTCAGCAAAAATAAAGACATACCTTGAAACAAAAGATGACATTAATCCAATTGGTATTTGACCATTTATTTTTGCAAAACGTGCAGTGTTGATGGAGTTGTTGTAGCTTGCTTGCTAGCTAGCTAGCCTATTCCATCCCCAAACACCATGCTAGATCCGAGTGGGCCAGTTTGTTTTGCATGGACTGTTTTTTTTAAATCATCTACTAGCAACATAACATGACAAAACTCTTTGGGCAATTTAGTACCTACTTACCCAATTCGCCTCCATCACCGAAGCCACCAGCAGGCTGTTCCTTTCTTGACGTCAAAGCCCAATGTATTGTTGGTATAGGAGTTTTTGATAAATGTAAATCACATTGCGAAAATAGAGGTGTTTATCTTTTTTTTTTTTGCATGAAGACTTACAAAAATACAATACATTTACGTTGTTAGATTTGTGGAACACACTGTCTATCGTGCAACCTTTCCTTTATCACTTATCTAAAGTCAACTGTAACCCATACATTGTACACAAATACGTATGCATAGTGCATACACTTACTGTATACTGTACACCCAAAACATACACTTTCCCATTCTCTCTCCCCCAACCTGTGAACCTCCCTTTATTTTCTCTCTCTCCCTCTCTCAGGTGCTTTTTTCTGGCGTGCTCAGCAGTGGGGTTCTCTGGTGTCTTTCATCCCAGCATTGATCCACAACTTCTGGGTTGGGCTCCCCCTAAGGCTGGACCGGATCGACACAGTCTATGAAAGGAGCGACGGACACATCGTCTTCTTCATTGGTGAGATAGGCAAAAATATTCAAAAATATATAATGATATGTTATACCGTAAATATATAGTATTCTGAATTGTATATTGCTTACTGTTATGTTCTTGTGTGAGTAGTATATGAATGCCCAAATGAGCGTCTTCTATCTGTTTATGTCTGATAAATGATATATTTCAATGTGATTAATCTCTCTCTGGTTGTCCTCTGTCCTCTCTACTCTCTGTGCAGGAGCCCAGTACTGGGTGTTCAAAGACAGGGCCTCTTTGCCTGGGTACCCACGCTCCCTCGAGGAATGGGGCATGCGTACCATGGAGGGTCGGCCACTGGAGAGGGTGGAGGCGGTGTTTGTGTGGGCACACAATGGGAAAACGTACGTGTTCAGCGGAGGGGAGTTCTGGAGATTTGACGAAGGGGGGCAGGACAGGAAACTAGAGGGGGGGTACCCCAAAATGGCCTCCCTCTGGACAGGGGTGCCCTCTGACCCCGATGACATCATCAGCTGGGGAGACGGTAAGAAATACGCTAAGTTAGTGTTTGCACCTAATCACAGATCCAGGATCAGATTGACCTTTACCCAATCCAACCGTTTTACCCAGGGATGGGCAACTGGCGGGCCCCACATTTGTAGGCCCGCGGATCCATTTTTTTTAGGAACTCAGTTGGGGTCGCAACTTACTGTTGAGTGTTAGAACAATGAATACAAAAGGTGCTATTTCCAAATTTTGCATAATGTGGCAAAATGTGTAGAATTGCAGGAAATTAGCTGTAAAAGGGCAAATTATTTTTCCGGCCCCTGGGCAAAATGAGTAGAATTGCATGAAATGAGTTATGAAATTGTAAAATCTTCTCTCCACCACATAGCAAAATGCACCATGCTCTACCAACTGACCAATACAGGACCACACTACAGTCCTCTGAGAGAAGCTTTGTGGGTCCTTAAGCCATAGTAAAGGGTAGTTCTGGGGCACTTTATTACCAGTCAAATCTTTGGACACACCTACCTATTCCAGGGTTTTTCTTTATTTTTTATATTTTCTACATTGTAGAATAATAGTGAAGATATCAAAACTGAAATAACACATATGGAATCATATAGTAAGCAAAAAAGTGTTAAACAAATCTAAATATATTTTTGCCTTGATGACAGCTTTGCACACTCTTGGCAATTTGTCAAACAGCTTTATGGGGAATGCTTTTCCAACAGTCTTGAAGGAGTTCCCACATATGCTTAGCACTTGTTGGCTGCTTTTCCTTCACTCTGCATTCTAACTCATCCCAAACCATCTCAATTGGGTTGAGGTCAGGTGATTGTGGAGGCCAAGTCATCTGATGCAGCACCATCCCTCTCCTTCTTGGTCAAATAGCCCTTACACCGCCTGGAGGTGTGTTTTGGGTCATTGTCCTGTTGAAAAACAAATGATAGTCCCACTAAGTGCAAACCATATGGGTTGGCGTATCACTGCAGAATGCTGTGGTGGCCATGCTGGTTAAATGAGCCTTGAATTCTAAATAAATCACAGACAGTGTCACCAGCAAAGCACCCCCGCACCATCACACCTCCTCCTCCATGCTTCACGGTGGGAACCACACATGCAGAGATTATCCGTTCACTTACTCTGCGTCTCACAAAGACACGGCGGTTGGAACCATAAATCTCAAATTAGGACTCATCAAACCAAAGGACAGATTTCCACCGGTCTAATGAACATTGCTTGTGTTTCTTGACCCAAGCAAGTCTCTTCTTATTGATGTCCTTTAGTAGTGGTTTCTTTGCAGCAATTCGACCATGAAGGCCTGATTCACACAGTCTCCTCTGAACAATTGATGTTGAGATTTGTCTGTTACTTGAACTCTGTGTAGCATTTATTTGGGCTGCAATTTGAGGTCCAGTTATCTCTAAAGAACGTATCCTCTGCAGCAGAGGTAACTCTGGGTCTTCCTGTGGCAGTCCTTATGAGAGCACGTTTCATCATAGCGCTTGATGGTTTTTGCGACTGCACTTGAAGAAAGTTTCAAAGTTCTTGACATTTTCTTGAATGCTCTTCATGTCTTAAAGTAATGATGGACTGTCGTTTCTCTTTGCTTATTTGAGCTGTTCTTGCCATAAAATGGACTTTGTCTTTTACCAAATAGAGCTATCTTCTGTATACCACCCTTACCTTGTCACAACACAACTGATTGACTCAAACGCATTAAGAGGGGAAAAAATTCTACAAATTCACTTTTAACAAGGCACACCTGTTAATTGAAATGCATTCCAGGTGACTACCTCATGAAGCTAGTTGAGAGAATGCCAAGAGTGTGCAAAGCAGTCATCAAGGCAAAAGGTGGCTACTTTTAAGAATCTCAAATATAAAATATATATTGATTTGTTTAACACTTTCTTTTGTTACTACAGGATTCCATATGTGTTATTTCATAGTTCTGATGTCTTCACTATTATTCTACAATGTAGAAAATAGTACAAATAAAGAAAAGTCCTTAAATTAGTTGTTGTGTCCAAACTTTGACTGGTACTGTATGTGTTGTAGGAGTTATCGGAAGTTCCGACTGGGAAGTTTTGCTTGAATTACAAGTGGAAAAACAAGTATTTTTTGTTGTGACGTTTTACCAATGACCTTTCACCTTTTCAACCAAAAGATGAAAACAAATCAATTTGACAATTACAAACTTAGCATTGTGAATATATCCAGTTTGACCATATTGTCAATGTTAAGAAAGCTAGCTAACTTTATTACTAGCAGTATTAGCTAGCTTATCTAGCTACCTAAATCTTGTTGGTTGAATAATTGTTCCGACTTTAAAAGCACTTGAACACAATCATGTTGGACTTATAATTTCCCACTTCCCACAAGCACATGAATGCCTCATTTGTCACATGAATAGAATATAAATATATTATATGCAACTTTACTGAGAGTGTGATATTGGGAGATTCTGAATTGTGGAAAAGTCTGTCCTCTCCTTGACCCCTCCATCCTCCTCTCCTCTGTGACCCCAAAACTGATGAGTGGTGGAGGAGAGTGTCAATTTGTTAGTAAGCAAACGGAGGAGTATGCTCTCTTCCTCGATTACCTACTTCGGCAGAGGATGCACAAGAGTTTCTTCCCTGCAGCTAGCGCAGAAGTGTTTTAAAAAAAATCTACCACACCCTCTCGAAGGGGAAAAGCATGCACACATGTAAAAACTATACAGTAGTTATATAACCATTTTATTTTAGGATTCCTCCCCTGTAAATGTAATTTGCCTGATGACGCACAATTGGAGGAGAGTCTAATTTCATACAAGCGCATTTCTTTCAACGTTTCCTCTTCTCGCCTCCGCTCCTAGAATACCTTGACCTTTTTCAAAAGGAGGCGAGGATGGAGGAGAGGAAGCGAAGAGTCGAGCAACACCAATTGAGACTCTCCCAATATGTTTAGTTGACCACATCTCTCCTTGAAGTTCCATAAACCATACCACAATCACTCTCTTCCCTCTGCCCCTCAGGAGATGCTTATTTCTTCAAGGACACCTCCTACTGGGTGCTAAAGAGAGGTGGATTGGACCAGGGAAGTATCACTCCAAAATCCACAGCAGTGGATTGGATGAAATGTATGGTTGGTGGACCAACTCCCACCCACTTACCCAAGATGCCTCACCCTACAGGCAGAGACTGTGACCGGAGCAGAACTGTAACAATACAAGCATCTTATTGGCTAATCATAGTGTCTGTTTCCGTTTTGTTGTTAGTTTCTGTATGTTAGTGTTCACTTTTCTCAATGTCAACTACAATTACATTGATTTGGTGAAAATGAAATTAAAACGATAAAATGACAGACAGCAAGCAGGGTTCAGGAGTTGTGACGATTTCAGTGCTCAGAGGACTATAAGACATTTACAGTGTATTTAAGTATGTCCGTCTGGTCATTATGTCTTGTGATATGTCACCTGATATGATGTATGTCTTGTGATGTATGTTATCTGTACACCAAGTATCTGTCCTTTGTTGCAAAGACAATTTCCATATGGGATATTAAATTATACTATTCTATCCTATCCTGTGTAATGCCATGATTGGTTCAACTATTATTTAGTCGTTCTGAACTTAGCTTAGGGGCACGTTCAGTTGATTGAATATTTTGCTACGTTTGCGAACAAGAATACAGAGATGTTGGTAAAGATAGATATCTACAAAAATGATGTAAATCAAATCACCATGTATTTTTCATAAGCACAGGATACACATGGTGTACAAAGTACAATTAAATGCCTAATGCAGGTTCACCACTTAGATTGTAAAAAAATTAAGAAATGTAAATATAAAGGCAGAGATTTTTTTGGGCATAAACATATGAACAATGAGTCCCAAACACAAGATGTGTTGTGAAAATACTGAATGCAAACTGTGTAAATGAGCCCATATAGTTTCACAAACATATTTCATGATCCAAAAGCAAATGAGTCATCACTAACAAAAACTAATGATGATTAGCAATAGTGTTGGGGGTAACATTATATAGAACTCACTGTGCTAGCAGTGTCAATTCCCATGAAGCTACAAATGACTGGCGGCCTGAGATAAACAATGCTAGAACCATTCCATTCTAAACCGTCAACATGTGAGCTAACAATAGCTGAAACTTAATAGCCTAAAGCTAGCTAGAGATTGGCGAAGCTAAATATAGTTAGCATAAAGCTAGCGAACTGTTAAATGCTATTTTCTTTCAAATATAAACACTTTCAACACATTTTAATGTAACGTCGGAAGGGATTCAGACCCCTTGACTTTTTCCATATTTTGTTAGGTTACTGCCTTATTCTAAAATAGATCAAGGACATTCAGAGGTGTTGCAAAGCCACTCCTGCATTGTCTTGGCTGTGTGCTTAGGGTCGTTGTCCTGTTGGAAGGTGAACCTTCACCCCAGTCTGAGGTCCTGAGCGCACTGGAGAAAGTTTTCATCAAGGCTCTCTGTACTTTGCTCCGTTCATCTTTCCCTCGATCCTGACTAGTCTCCCAGTCCCTGCCACTGGAAAACATCCCCACAGCATGATGCTACCACCACCACCGTGCTTCACCATAGAGATGGTGCCAGGTTTCCTTCAGACGTGAGGCTTGGCATTCAGACAAAGAGTTCAATCTTGGTTTCATCAGAGAAGAGAATCTTGTTTCTCATGGTCTGAGAGTCCTTTAGGTGCCTTTTGGCAAACTCCAAGCGGGCTGTCATGTGCATTTTACTGAGGAGTGGCTTCCATCTGGCCGCTCTACCATAATGGCCTGAATGGTGGAGTGCTGTTTGGAAAACATGGTTGTCCTTCTGGAAGGTTCTCCCATCTCCACAGAGGAACTCTGGAGCTCTGTCTGAGTGACCATCGAGTTCTTGGTCACCTCCCTGACCAAGGCACTTCTTGGTCGGGCAGCCCGCTCTAGGAAGAGTCTTCTAAACTTTTTCCATTTAAGAATGAAGGAGGCCACTGTGTTCTTGGGGACCTTCATTTCTGCAGACGTTTTTTGGTACCCTTCCCCAGATCTGTACCTAAACACAATCCTGTCTCGGAGCTCTACGGACAATTCCTTCGACCTCATGGCTTGGTTTTTGCTCTGACATCCACTGTCAACTGTGTGTGCCTTTCCAAATCATGTCCAATTTAATTTACCACAGGTGGACTCCAATCAAGTTGTAGAAACAACTCAACGATGATCAATGGAAACAGGATGCACCTGACCTAAATTTCAAGTCTCATAGCAAAGGGTCTGAACACTTATGTAAATTAAGTATTTTTATTTTATATTTATTTGCAAACATTTCTCAAATGTAATTTAGAAAAAGTGGTCTGAATACTTTCCCAATGCACTGTATTTATGAAAAATATGTTGGATTATATTTTACTAACTACCATAGCATGCTGTCAAAATGTATTTTTGATTTATTTAACTAGGCAAGTCAGTCACGAACAAATTCTTATTTACAATGACGGCTTACGAAAAGGCAAAAGGCCTCCTGCGGGGCTGGGATTAAAAATAAAAAATATAGGACAAAACACACATCACAACAAGAGACACCACAACACTACATAAAGAGAGACCTAAGACAACAACATAGCATGGCAGCAATACATGACAACAACATGGAAGCAACACAACATGGCAGCAGCACAAAACATGGTACAAACATTATTGGGCACAGACAACAGCACAAAGGGCAAGAAGGTAGAGACAACAATACATCATGCGAAGTAGCCACAACTGTTAGTAAGAGTGTCCATGATTGAGTCTTTGAATGAAGAGATAGAGATGAAACTGTCCAGTTTGAGTGTTTTTTTGCCGCTCGTTCCAGTCACTAGCTACAGCGAACTGAAAGAGGAGCGACTGTAATCTAACATGGATAGGATGGTCACCTAAATCAGGGTTACTTTGGCAGCTGGGGTGAAAGAGGAGCAATTAAGATAGAGGAAACCAAGTCTAGATTTAACCTTAGCCTGCAGCTTTGACATGTGCTGAGAGAAGGACAGTGTACCGTCTAGCCAAACTCCCAAGTACTTGTATGAGGTGACTACATCAAGCTGTAAACCCTCAGAGGTAGTAATCACACCAGTGGGGAAAGGGGCATTCTTCTTACCAAACCACATGACCTTTGTTTTGGAGGTGTTCAGAACAAGGTTAAGGGCAGAGAAAGCTTTGTTGTAGAGCTTTTAACACAAAATCCAGAGGGGAGAATACTATAGACATCAAGAAAGCCAGTCAGTTGATTATTGACAAGTTTTTCCAACACTGTTGAAAAACAGGGAAAATGGAAATTGGCCTATAACAGTTAGGATCAGCTTGATCTCCCCCTTTAAATAAAGGACGCACTGTGGCTGCTTTCCAAGCAATGGGAACCCCCCAAGAGAGGAGAGAGATGTTAAAAAGGTCAGAGATAGGCTTGGCGATGATAGGGGCAGCAAGCTTAAAAAAGAAAGGGTATAAACCATCTGACCCAGATGGTTTTTTGGGGTCAAGTTTAAGGAGCTCCTTTAGCACCTCGGACTCAGCGACTGCCTGCATGGAGAAACTTTGTAGCGGGGCAGGGGAAAAGAGGGACCAGCATCGGGGATAGTCACATTAGAAGGGGTGGGAGATGAGGAAATGTTGGACGGACAAGGAGGCATGGCTGAGTCAAATAGAAAGCCTGACTTAATGAAATGGTGATTAAAGAGCTCAGCCATGTGCTCATTGTCAGTAACAACCACATTATCGACATTAAGGGACATGGGCAGCTGTGAGGAGGAGGGTTTATTCTCCAGGTCTTTAACCGTTTTACATAACTTCTTGGGGTTAGACCAACAGAGAGAGAACTGCTCCTTAAAGTAACTAACTTTGGTCTTCCGGATAGCCTGAGTGCACTTATTTCTCATTTGCCTGAACGAGCCAGTCAGCCTAACTATGCGTGTGCCGAGCCTTTTGCCAAATGGTATTCTTGAGGTGGAGTACATTGCCTTGCAAAAGTATTCATCCCCCTTGGCGTTTTCCCTATTTTGTTGCATTACAACCTGTAATTTACATGGATTTTTATTTGGATTTCATGTAATGGACATACACAAAACAAAACTTTTTGGTTAACAGTACAACTGAAAATATAAAAAAAGGAGGTCCAGGTGTCTTCGACAGAGGGGATAAAGCTGATTCTACATCAATTTACAGAGGCCAGATCATGAAGGAAGGCTTGTTCAAAGTTTTTTGGCAAGCGTCCATGACAAATCAGGACAGGTCGTTTCACTGAGCAGCCATTACGAACACAGGCTGTAAAACTGTGATCACTAAGGACATTACAGAAAACACCAGACTGATACCTATCAGGATTCTTTGTGAGGATAACATCAACGAGATTAGCCTTTCCTGGGTGTTTGGAGTCATACCTTGTGGGATTGGTAGTAATCTGAGAAAGATTTAGGGAGCCCCATTGCTTTAGGACTTGATCAGGTGGTTTAAGCATGTCCCAGTTTAGGTCACCTAACAGGACACATTCAGACTTAGTGTAAGGGTCCAGGAGAGAGCTTACGGCATTTAGAGTACAGGCCGGTGCTGATGGAGGACGATAATACCCAGCAACAGTCAAGAGCTATTTGAAAGTTGAATGCTTTAAAACAGCAAATCAAATTGTTTGGAGAAAGACTTTGTGGAGACAAGCAAGCACTGAAGGTGTTCCTTGGTAAAGATTGCCAGAGCACAAGTCAGAATTGGGGCTAGCAACAGTAGATGCACCAGGGTGTACATGCACATTTCCAGATATCATCAGCAGTAATACAATCAGGGCACGGCAGAGGACAGGGAGCGCTCTGTAGTGTTGATTTATGACATTTGAATGTGGATTAGATGGCAACAAGATCATATTGTACAGCAATTTCATCAGGTAACATGAATATAAAGTCGGCATCCCGAGTGTGGAAACAAACAGTCTGTCCCACGGTTGGGTAAACAAGCAAGTTCATAGTCAACAAAGCACACCGGAGTCATGAGGCAAATAGCATAAAGCACAAGATAAAATATATAATAACTTTGGGCTAGCCAAGAGTCACTGGCCCCAACAGTGCGTGTGCTGGAGGCGAGTGAAAGCTCGGGAGAGGGGGGAGTGTGGCGGGGGTACCTGTACCAGACAGGGGGAGACAGGCTAGGGCAGACGGTGAACAGATCGCCAGGTGGAATCCAAGCAGCAGTGCAGCAAGCAACGGGAGTAGGTGTCACACCCACTTGTGGGAAGATTTTTCGGGTTCCTTGTAGAAATTCCTAGCTAGCTAGCTAGCAAGTCTTTGTCCACCGTTTTTTTCCACGTGGAAAAGGAGGTCGTTAGCTAGCTGTATCTCTTTAGTGTTGGCGAATCGTCCTTTACGACATCCAAACAAAGTTGTCCTGTGGCTGTTATATTTTGGAGTTTGCGGGGAGGATATTTTCTGATGTGATCAAAGCAACAAAATAGTTTGAGGTAATTGACAATTGAAGCGTCCTTGCAGCATATCAGTTCAAATTAGAGATAAATCCAGGGGATACTGTATTGTAAGGACCTCTGCACAGATGGAGGGGGCTTCAAAGGCCTCTGCATTTGGGTAGGGGAGGCTGTGAAACTCTCCTGCCATTGTTGGGCTCAAGGGCTTTGACACCTCCACTTCACACCTGTGCTAATTGATCTGATCTGTCCTAGCAAGCTTGGTAGCCTTAACTTCGTATTCAGTCCTTATAAAGTGAAATATATAATTTATATTTATTTCTCTTCTTGCCTTTAAAAGTAACTTCTGACTAAACATTACTCAGTTCCAGGTTAGATGGTGTTTTCAGGTTTCTTGTGCTTCTTCTGCTGGTCGTTGGTTTGCCAGCGTATTCACTATCTAGGAAATAATAATCTTTGGTAGTAGGAATCCTTCCAGGTAATTTTGTCCAAAATTAGGTTGCAGGTTTGGAGTTTTGATTGAAGGTTATGTTGTGGAGGGTAGAATCCTATATATGTCCTTGCAGAAAAACAACACTTTATCTAGCTCTTAATCTATCTTTCTGTAAAAACATGCTGAAAATGCAGGAGCCCATCTGCTCATTAGCTCTCTCTGAATGTTTTACTCTGTGAAGTTCAAAATATTTAAATATATAAACATATGTGGAAATATATAAAAACAGTCACGCTGGACAAGTGTGCCTGCTAAATTACTAAAATGTTATCTACAGTCACCACACTTACTCATTTCATGCATTCTGTAATATTGCTATTAGGACTTTGGTTGGGAACAACACCCAACAGTATATCATGTCTGGATATATAATTGAATCCATGCAGGCTAAATAAACAGAACTTGAAACCTCCAGCAGATAAAGGAGATTGATACAAAAAGATTTTATTTTCACAATATCAAAAGTCAACAGTGAACCCTACAGAGATTTGTGGATCAATAGGCATCAACAAGGTAGAGAGAAAAGAAATAAACAGTTGTGTGTAGTGATCCCATTTAACCAGTTACTTTATTTTTGTTTGAGTGTAGGTGCATGCTGAGTAGCATTGAGAACAATGTTTTTGAAAACTGAGTTAGAGACAAAACACAAGCAAACAGTAAACTGAAATAGCAAACTGGAGCAAAAATCATTTTTGCAGTCCATCCTTTACACAACAGTTATACAAAAATCTAAGAAAAGAAAAATGTGTAAGAAATTATGCATATGGAAAATTCAACCCAGAAATGGGGTTCATTTCCTATATCTGCAGATTAAAAGACTATCTCCTTTCAAGTATCCCTCCATCTGTAGGACAATGTTCCCATTTTCAAATGTAAAAATACTACAAGATTAGGGGGAATGGCAAATACCAAACAACTCAATGGCGGCAAGAAGGGATAAGAGAAGTTAATAGGAGGGGAGGAAGAAAAAGGAGAACTCCGTGATGGCCATTTTAAAGAGCTGAAATAACAACAGTCATGGGCACAGTTTCAAACGGACCCAAAGCGGTCACAACTAAATACTTCATGATCTTCCGACCAAGGTCTGGACAGTATCAGCAGTATGGTAATAGCTCCACCTCATCCTCTGACAGGGTAGGTGGATAGAGGGCTAGGTAGAGTTTCTGCCATATTGCTCACACTGACACAGCTCTTTCATCTCTCCGGTGGGGAATCAAGAAGTGTCTAGAGCGGGGTTGGCAACCCTGGTCCTGGAGGCAGGCACTTCCTGTTTTTGATTAAACTGACCTGGAAGACCAAGTGTGTTGAATTTAGGCAATCACTGAACTGATCAATAAGCTTAGTAGCTCAGTGTGGCGCCTTGAGACAATTGTACAGTACCTGCAGCACTCCAGGAACAGGGTTGTCTACCCCTGGCCTAGGGGTCAGTTTGAAACAGAACCGAAGAGATTCAAGACACCAGAATCCATCCTAACATAAAGGGCGCGTTCCTCTGCCCAGGCATTGCTGACATGACAGATCTTACAACCCCTGGATAGGTATTTTAAGTATCAGCTAACCACATCAAGTTATAGCAAACGACGCATGAAGTTATAGCAATCGACGTGGCACGTAACCATTGGTTGATGCACGCAACGTCTAAGCAGGGGAACGCGACCAAAGGCTCCATCCATATTCCCTCCAGGGTAAGAGGTCACAGGAAGTAGTCTGCCACTGGCTTTTTGGAGGGAATGCCCCTGGTTTCCTGCGGAGCGGCTTCAAATATGATGAACTCCCTCTGCAGGTGCTCATCCAGCTCCAAGATGGCCGCCACATTACCACATCTGTTTGTCACAGAGAGAGAGAGAGAGAAGGGGGCAGGAAAGAGAGGTGGTTGCTATTGCGACCTAAACATTGTTATAAGCTAACAAAGCACATGCATACACAGCAGAGTTTGGCCATAAACTCAGCAGTCCAAATACAGAATATATAGGACGGGAGAAGAAAACAAGACGACAAGAGAGCAAGAAAAAGATGGAGACAGGACACAGACCTGTAGCAGTAGTTGGGTGCGGACCACACAGTGAGCACGGTCTCATTGAAGTGCCACTTGTATCCCTCCATGACCAGCTGGTGGGCCCTGCAGATCATGTGGATGTCGTTGGCTGCGTTGAACTGGGCCACCACGTCACTGCCAAACAGGTAGCCCGCCCCCCTTGGGCTCACACCCCACCCTGTGGTGTCTGGGAGAGAGAAGCAGAGAGACATTCTGGTTGTTACTGGAGTCGTCTCATTCCTTTTCGTTGGGGCATAGATGCTAAAATGTGTGACAAAGACTTGGAGGAATCTTCACCATCTTGCTTATAGCTACACATTTTTGGGGCAGAAGGTTATTTAGGGGGTTGTTTCTGGACAGTACCAGTATTTTACCTTCTGGGTCAGACCACAGCAGATCACACATGGGGCCGTCGTGAGGCACTTCCTGCTTCCTGTCGATAGTTCTGATTTGGTCCAGAGTTTGAATAGATGGAGAAAGGCCACCGTGCACACAGAATATCTACACAAAGAGAGTAAGAATCTACACTTTACAAAAACACAACATGTAAAGTGTTGGTCCCATGTTTCCTGAGCTGAAATAAAAGACCCCTGACATTTTTCATATGCACAAAAAGCTTATTTCTTTCAAGTTTTGTGCACAACTTTAGTGAGCATTTCTTCTTTGCCAAGATGATATGCCACACCTGTCAGGTGGATGGATTAAGAAGCTGATTAAACAGCATGATCATTAGACAGGTGCACCTTGTGCCGGGGACAATAAAAGGCCACCCTAAAATGTGCAGTTTTGTCACACAACACAATCTCACAGATGTCAAGTTGAGGGAGCGTGCAATTGGCATGCTGACTGCAGGAATGTCCACCAGAGCAGTTGCCAGAGAATTGAATGTTAATTTCTCTACCATAAGCCATCTCCAACATCTAGAGAATTTGGCAATACATAGAACAGGCCTCACAACCGCCGTGTATGGCGCCGTGTGGCGAGCAGTTTGCCGACGTCAACATTTTGAACAGAGTGCCCCATGGTGGCGGTAGGGTTATGGTATAGGCAGGCATAAGCTATGGACAATGAACACAATTTTTAAATCGATGGCAATTTGAATGCACAGAGATGCCGTGACAAGATCCTGAGGCCCATTGTTGTGCCATTCATCCGCAGTCATCACCTCATGTTTCAGCATGATAATGCACGGCCCCATGTCGCAAGAATCTGTACACAATTCCTGGAAGCTGAAAATATCCTAGTTTTTCCATGGCCTGCATACTCATAGATGTCACCCATTGAGCATGTTTGGGATGCTCTGGATCAACATGTATGACAGTGTGTTCCAGTTCCTGCAAACATCCAGCAACTTCACATAGCCATTGAAGAGGAGTCGGACAACATTTCACAGGCCACAAACAGCCTGATCAACTCTATGCGAAGGAGATGTTTTTGCCTCTTGCAGTGCAACACATTTTTTTCAAGGTATCTGTGAGCAACAGATGCATATCTGTATTCCCAGTCATGTGAAATCCATAGATTAGGGCCTAATGAATTTATTTAAATTGACTGACTTTCTTATATGAACTGTAACTCCGTAAAATCTTTAAAATTGTTGCATGTTGTGTTTATATTGTTGTTCAGTCTAGTTAAGGCCTTACACAATCCAGCTCCAGAAACAGTTTTCTTTAAAAACATTATTCTTCATACAGCACTAAAACATGTTTGCACCGATGATTGCGATCGTTACTTGCATTAATTACAGAGTTAACAATTACAAAGGAAAATTAGAGCTAGCAGGAAAGATATAAAGAGGGGAGATTGTAGCGAGTCATGCTGTTTCAGTGAGAGCTAGCTATTTAGCCATCTAACCATAACAATCTAGCCTGGTCCCAGATCTATTTGTGCTGTATTGTCAACTCCTATGTTCATTGCCACGTCCCTCCTTGGCATGACCATAGGAGTTGGTAAGATGGCACAAATAACAATCAGAGAGAAGCAGAGAAATATATGACTGAAGAGGCTGGGGAGCGCACCTTGCCGTCGATGATGGCAGAGAGGGACAGGTAATCAAAGATCTCGGTGCAGTATCTCCAAACAGTGACCGAGCCGTACTTGCGGAGGCACTCGTCATAGAAGCCGTAGACCTGTGTGATCTGCCGTGACTCGTGGTTCCCTCGGATCAGAGTGATCCTGTCTGGATACCGCACCTGTGGGAGGAGGAGGGGGTAAGTTACTTGTTAGAATGGGTCCTTCAGAGGGACCCTACTGGCTAAAAAGCAAATGAGAGGGGTGGTAGGTCCGACTTTGACCCATAGAGAGCTTAGGTTAGTAGTAGGGCTAGACACAAAGGGCACACGTCGCACAGTACAATGAAGAAGTATGCAAAAATGTCCAATCATTGCATTTCCTGAATTTACATACGTTTACATTTAATTAACCCCCACCTTGCATAGCATTAGAAACACTACTACAGAGGGGGTAAAACAATTGAATAGCTTTGATTTGGCTTCTCTCGATTTACCTTGAGTGCTAGCAGCAGCAGGAACGTCTCCACACTGTAGAAGCCTCGGTCCACAAAGTCACCCATGAAGAGATAGTTTGTCTCCGGAACATCACCCCCAACCTTGCACACACGCAATTGAAGTGTTAAATAATGACACAGCAAAAATGTCACAGTAGAATATGACATGTATGTAAATTACATGGAGTTTATGAAATTATGAAGCAAAATGGTGCATATGTTGAGTTTGGAACTGTACAGACACCGCACAAAGCAGCACTCAGAAAACATACAGAGGAAATGCAGGCAAAAGGAGACTGAACTTACTCTGAACAACTCCTTCAGGTCATAAAACTGTCCATGGATATCCCCACACACCTGTGATAGAAAAGGAGAATTGTAGGGAATTAAAGGGAAACAATTCAGGAAGTAAAGCTGAGCAAACATGTATTTAATCCACTAATACTAAACATGTGCTTGTAACATAGAAAAATATCTATTTTTTTCATTTTGATCTTGAACAACGTTTATTAGAGGTAAAGGTAGTGCTATCTTGAATTGCCATGGTAACGCCGATGTGTCATTGCATTGGTAGGAGTGAGCAAATTGTGAGTTTTGGCACAGAGACTGCAAGTGACTGCTGCCACCGGGAATTTTTGAGCTCAAGTTGTCTTTTTTATATAAATATTTTCATTGATAACTACAAACTAAAATACTCCTATTGACACTTTGAAGAGCATTTTTCATTAGGTATGAGCTAGACCTAGCTAACACAAACTGGCTAATGATTACGTTAGATATGAAGTGGTGCATGGTATACCGGTACCACGGTACCAAAACGTCATGATACTTATGGATACCAACATTTTAGAATACCATAGTACCGTTTCATATGATACTACCTGTGTTAATAACATTTAGACTACGTTACCCAGCAGGCTATGCAGGGGGGGTGGCTGAAGAATGCCTCGCATGGCTAAACAAGGAGTTTTCTAGCTTAAGTATATGTTCATTAAAAGTAGTTCAACCTACGCCCCGGTTAGTCATTATACAAGGAACAAACATAACATGGTGTAAAATTGGTAGTCGCTATGACGAGACAAATGAAAGCAGTTCTCTGCAAATTTCCGCGACAAAAATTTAACATTCTACCACAAGTCAAGTGACGTGAGTAGTCGAAGATGCTAGCTTGCAAGAGCGAGGACAACGAGCCGCAGCAGCAAGAGTGACAGCAGCGAGAGCGAGGCTGCATTGGAATCTGTTGATGAACAACATACTGAATGAAGTAAGAGAAATTGACATGGTTCCTGTTCTCCTTCATGGATTTCTTAGTCCTCCTACTCCTACGCAGTTAACAGGCAATCTAGCTGACAATTGTAAACGTTTCAAGCAGAGATTCAATATCTACCTCGCAGCCAGTGGAGCAGGGGGAGATGACAAATTGAAAGCTTCCATTTTCTGCATGTTATTGGAGAGGATGCATTGGACATTTACAATAGCTTTCAGCAAGACAAGGCAAACTTGACATTGACTGTGCTAATGGCTAAATTTGAGGAGTACTTTGTGCCATGCCAGAACATCACGTTTGACAGATACAAGTTTCTCTCTCATGATCAGAAACAGGGAGTCAGTTTTGACCAGTATTTGGCTGAGCTGCGCTGAACAAACTGAGCAAAACGTGTGAATTTGAAAATGTGAAAGACTCACTAGTGAAAGACAAGATAGTCTGTGGCGTACTTGATAATGGACTCAAGGAGAGATTTCTGCGTGAGCTGCTTTATCCAAAGTTGCTTTATCCAACTTTGGATAAAGCAGTGAATGTGTGTCCAGCAGCTGAAACCACCAGAGCACAAGCTAAAGAGCTGTCCAGGGATGAGACGTCAGTGTATGCAATAAAAAGAGAGGAGCACCACACACAACGCCTTACAAAACAAAAACACTACATGTTGAAAGTGTGGATTTAACCACAAGCAAAAAAAATTGCCCTGCATATGGCAAATCATGTAACAACTGTGGGAAAAATAATAATTTCTCAAAATGCTGCAAAGCTGAGACTACAAAGAAAAAGGTTCACACAGTCAAAGAGGAGATTGAAGAATTCTTTGTTGATTCTGGGGAAATAGGCAATGCAGTAAAAGCGGAATGGATTGTGCCATTGACTGTGAATGAAACTATAATACCATTCAAGCTTGATACTGGAGCACAGGTAAACCTGTTGTCGCTGGATGACTCCAAAACACTGAAGGTGAAGAGCAAAATACACCCAGTGAAAATTAAGGTTACTGGTTATACTGTGTAGCACGTACCTGTCAAAGGTAGCTGCATAGTAACTTTACAGCACAAAGGAAAACAGTTCAAAGCACAGCTGCTGATCGTTGAAAAGAGTGTACAGCCTATTCTAGGAATCAATGCATGTGAAAAGCTCAATTTGTTGAAAAGAGTGTATGTAGTGACATCACAGACTGAAAATGACCAAGAATCGCTATTGGCTGAGTATGAGGACGTGTTTGAGGTTCTTGGATGTTTACCAGGAGAACACAAAATATGTACTGATGACAAAATTACTCCAGTTGTGCATGCATGCATAAAAGTTCCATTTGCACTGAGGAAAAAGCTCAAGGAGGAACTCGGACGCATGGAAAAGATGGACGTTATCACTGGTTATTGTGGTGAAAAAGAACGACAATCTCAGGATATGTCTAGACCCGAGAGATCTCAACAAAGCAATCAAGAGACAGCATTTCAAGCTGCCAACAAGAGAAGAGTTAATGTCGCAGTTTGCTGGAGCAAAGTGGTTCAGTAGGCTTGATGCCTCATCAGGATTCTGGCAAATGAAGCTAGACGATGCAAGCTCAAGGCAATGCACATTCAACACACCTGAGGGCAGGTACAGATTTCTTCGTCTAACATATGGGATTCTCTCAGCGCCAGAGGTCTACCACAAGACAATACACATGATCTTCAAGCACATTCCAGGAGTGGAGACCATGATGAATGACATCGTCTGGGGGTCCACAAAAAGAACACGACGTGAGAGTGAGACAAGTGCTGGACCTGACATGGAAAGTCAATCTAAAACTTAACAAGGACAAATGCGAGTTTGGTGTGAAAACACTTACCTTCGTGGGAGACGTACTTTCAGAGGATGGAGTCAAACCAGACCTGAAGAAAACATCAGCCATCAACAACATGGAGCGCCCGAAGAACAAGGACGACGTGAGACGCTTCATGGGCATGATCACCTACCTTGCAAAGTTCATACCTCAACTGTCAGCAAAGTCCGCTCCACTCAGATGTCTTCTGGAACAGAAAAATTAATGAGAATGGTCCCATGAACAGAAAAACTGCTTCAAAAATATAAAGAAGACAATCACAGAAGAGCTAGTGCTCAGGTTCTATGATCCAGAGAAAACAAAATGATTTCTGCAGACGCGTCAGTTTAGCCTGGGAGCAGTTCTTCTGCAACAGCATCACGACACACGGCAACCCGTCGCTTATGCACCCAGAGCCTTGACAGGCGCAGAGACAAGGTATGCACAAATAGAGAAAGAACTACTGGTGAACACATACGCGTGCGAAAGGTTTCACCAATACATCTACGGACAAGACTTCGAAGTAGAAACCGACCACAAACCATTGGTGTCAATCGTGTCTATGCCACTGAATGATTGTCCAATAAGAATCCAAAGAATGTTGATCAGACTGCAAAAGTATGACGTGAAGATGATCTACACCCCGGGAAAGTTCATGTTCGCTGCCGACACTTTCTCGAGCAGTCGACAAGAAAGAGAGCTTCGACGCACTGAGATTCAGGCCTACGTCGACATGATCGTAGCATCACTTCCTGTGTCTTCTGAGAGAATGGAGCAGACCAAAAGCAAGGCCGCAGCTGACCAAATAATGATAGAGTTGAAAGAAACAACACTGATAGGATGACCTGCACAGGAAAACAACTGCAAGGAGAATACAGGATTACTGGATGTGCAGAGCAGAACTCACCGTTGTGGATGACAGTGTTCAAAGGCAACAAGATTGTCATTCCCATGACACTACGCAAAGAAATGCTACAGAAAATACATGAGGGCCACTTGGGTGAGGAAAAATGCAAATGACGAGCACGAGAAGTAATGTACTGGCCATAAATGAACCAGGAAATCAGCCAGACCACTGCTTCATGTGAACTGTGTTTGACCTACAGGCCAAAGCAGCAAGCAGAGCCGCTAATGCCTCATCCAGTACCCAACAGACCCTACTACAAAGTTGGAGTTGACCTTTTTGACTGCAATGGCAAAAGTCACATTGATGTTACCGACTACTGCTCAAACCACCCTGAAGAAGCAACACTGCCAACTACCTCCAGCAAAGCTGTAATCACCTACCTGAAATCAGTCTTTGCAAGACATGGGATTGCATCTGAACTGTACTTGGACAATGGCCCGCAGTTCTCAAGTTCCGAATTCCGATCGTTCGCTAACAACTGGGGATTCTGACACAACACCTCCAGCCCCAACGGCTTAGCAGAGTTCAGTCAAAATTGTCAAAGGTCTAATGAAAAAGGCACACGATGGAAAGGAGGATTTCCCAAAAAATCTGTGTGTATGTGTTTCTGCACAACGGACTTTCACCTGCACAAATGTTGATGGGACGTCGCATCAGAACCAACCTACCCATCCATGAGGACTTGCTAACACCCAGAGGTGCTCACAAAGTCAAACTCGCAAAGGAAAAACAGAAAGACAAACAAAAACAGTGACACGACAACAGTGCAAGACACTTACCTGAACTGAAACCTGGAGATCATGTACGACTCCGAGACATCACTACAGAAACCTGGATCTAAGGCTTCAGCCATTCACTCAAAGGACTGAGGATCATCAGGAGGATACCGCTGAAGCGTCAAATGCCTTTAGCAATGGACAATTAATTCAGAACACCCTGACTGACAACGAACGCTGTCCAAATGTTTCAGGAAGCACTTCAGCAGAACAACCAAAAAGGACTGTCAGAGCCCCTGAAAGGCTTATTGAAAATTGCTGGTGGTTGAATTGCAGGTGGTTGAAGAATGCCTTGCATGGCTAAACAAGGCGTTTTCTAGCTGAAGTATATGTTCATTAAAAGTAATTAAACCTACGCCCCGGTTTGTCATTATACAAGGAACAACCATAACACTACCAACATTTTCGGCCCTACCAATCTAAAAAGAACCCATTGGCACCTGTAATTTCTGTAAAAGAAAATGTCTGCAGCAGCAACTAGTCTCTTGTTAGCGCCGGTTAATGCGCATATCACGTGGCAGCAGTAATCCACCAGCCGCATCCCTTTCCAGCAATCACTCACAAGCTTCTCTCCATCCTCTCTTCCTGCACATCTGTTCCTCAGTTTTTAAAATAAAATTTAGCCCTGATGGCGAGGGGGGATGCAGACACTGATCAGTCTTCTGTTGTTACATTGGAGTAGCGCGCAGAGTGAGCAAAGTTGATAGGCCTACATTCTATATAATTTAATTCCTGGTATAACCAAGAGCACAGGCCAGTCTGATAGGCTCTGCAAGTTCGCTGTCACGCAGCAGTGCCAGAGAGGAAAAACAGCTTTGCGACAGTCATACTTGCAGCTTAACAGCAAAGAAAATGACTTGTCACTAGCTCAAAAGGGTGAAAAAAAATATGACTCACATTACTGGAGCAACCTTTTTCTTCCTCTGCGATTTCGAAAGCATTTGATATCATTTCACAAACCATGTGGCGGGCTGTTAAACTAATCCCGGGCCGCTAATTATTGTTTTGATGAACAACGTTCAGTCATGTCACCTAGCTAGCTAACAACCTGGTAACTTGATAGTAAGTCTTGGCAAATTTGATTAGCACAGGAAGGAAAAGGGTCTGCTACTCATGAGATGTGCTTCAAAAGGTAGGATTAAAATAGGCCTAATGGAAGTCTAAACTATCAAAAATCTCTTTCTGGTGCTCCTTACATTGTTTGGTGCCTAACGTTTTTAAAGTTGGGAGCAGTGTGTATGTGTTTCTGGGAGAGAGTTTATGAGCGAGAGAGCGTGTGTGAGGGAGGGAGAGTGTGTGTCTTAATTGAAGAGTAAAGGTTTCATGCAGTGTTTTCCCCCTTACTGTCACAATGACATGCAGACCATTATGCATGTATATTCCTTCCTCCCATCCCTCCAGTCAAATCACAGGCAGGCCTTTGCAAATATGAGAAAATTTTATTTATTCTACAGTGAACAGTGTGAAGTAAATTCAATATGTTGTATTGCGTAGATGTGTGAATATCAGTGACATGTTTTGTGTAGCACATGTGCATAGCGTTTAGAAAACGGGAACAAGTGTCGGGAATGGGGCGAACAGGACGCTAGGCCACTGAATCCCCCGGTATCGTGACAAAACTAATATGAAGCTAGCTAGCTGGCAGGCAGAAGTGAGGGCTGCTGCAGGATTGCTATTTACCAGTAAAATGTATGACCCCCATATAGCTAAAACATAGCTAGATATCTAGATAAGTGTATTTTTTATCTGTGATGCTATGATTGCTAAAAATGGTAAGCCTGCTGGCTGTTGATTCCAAGAATTAATGTACCCTAAGCCCGAAGCCTTTCGCTGATGATGGCTAGCTTTAATGACTTTTGAAAGCTCAGGCTGGTAGTCAGATGGCAACTAAATCATCCTGGTCTAACTGGTTTGTGACTTTGCGACTTACAGGCATAAACTATCATATTATTTCTCTAAAAGTCAAATCAAATGTTATTGGTCACATACACGTGATTAGCAGATGTTATTGCGGGTGTAGCAAAATGCTTGTGCTTCTAGCTCTGACAGTAATATGTAACAAGTAATATCTAAAAAATTACACAACATATACCAAAACACACAAATCTAGGTAGGAATGAATTAAGACTATATACATATGGATGAGCGAGGTCAGAGCGGAACGGACTAAGATTCAGTAGAATAGTATAGAATACAGTATATACATATGAGATGAGTAATACAAGATATGTAAACATTATTAAGTGAATGAGATACCGTAGAATAGTATAGAAAACAATATATACATATGAGAAGAGTAATGCCAGATATGTAAACCTTATTAAAGTGACTAGTGTTCCATTCCTTAAAGTGGCCAGTGATTTATAGTCTATGCCTATAGGCAGCAGCCTCTAATGGGCTAGTGATGGCTGTTTAACAGTCTGATTGCCTTGAGATATAAGCTGTTTTTCAGTCTCTCGGTCCCAGCTTTGATGCACCTGTACTGACCTCGCCTTCTGGATGGTAGTGGGGTGAATAGGCAGTGGCTCGGGTGGTTATTGTCCTTGATGATCTTTTTGCCTTCCTGTGACATCGGGTGCTGTAGGTGTCCTGGAGGGCGGGTAGTTTGCCCCGGTAATGCATCCGGAAGACCGCACCACCCTCTGGAGAGCCTTGCGGTTGTGGGTGGTGCAGTTGCCGTACCAGGCTGTGATACAGCCGGACAGGATGATTTTAATTGTGCATCTGTAAAAGTTTGAGTATTTTAATTGACAAGCCAAATTTCTTTAGCCTCCTGAGGCTCTGTTTCACCTTCACTACACTGTCTGTGTGGGTGGTCCATTTCAGTTTGTCAGTGATGTGTTCGCCAAGGAACTTGAAGCTTTCCACGTTCTCCACTGCAGACCGGTCGATGTAGATAGCAGAGGGTGCACCCTCTGAAGTCCACGATCATCTTTGTTTTGTTGACGTTGAGTGAGAGGTTGTTTTCCAGGCACCACACTCCCACATCCCTCACCTTAGGCTGTCTTGTCATTGTTGGTAATCAAGCCTACTACTGTTGTGTCATCTGTAAACTTGATGATTGAGTTGGAGGCGTGCTTGGCCATGCAGTCATGCGTGAACAGGGAGTACAGGAGGGGGCTGAGCAGCCACTCCTGTGGGGCCGCAGAGTTGAGGATCAGTGGAGTAGAGGTGATGTTTCCTACCTTCACCACCTGGGGGCGGCCTGTCAGGAAGTCCAGGATCCAGTTGCACAGGGCAGGGTTCAGACCCAGGGCCTTGAGTTTAATGATGAGCTTGGAGGGTACTATGGTGTTGAATGCTGAGCTATGTCAATAAACGTCTCGTGTTTGAGCCGTTGAATTGCGGCTCCACTTTGTCTCTATACTGACGTTTTGCCTGTTTGATTTCCTTGCGGAGTGAATAACTACACTGTTTATATTCTTCCATATTCACATCCTGCGAATGCTACCATCTATCCACGGTTTCTGGTTTAGGTAGGTTTTAATAGTCACACTGGGTACTACATCTCCTATACACTTCCTCCTAAACTCAGTCACCATATCCGTGTATGGGTCTTGTTTATTTTCGCAAGCTGCCCAGAACATATCCCAGTCCACGTGATCAAAACAATCCTGAAGCGTGGATTCCGATTGGTCAGACCAGCGTTGAATAGTGCGAAGCACAGGTCCTTCCTGTTTAAGTTTCTGCCTATAGGACGGGAGGAGCAAGATGGAGTTGTGGTCAGATTTGCCGAAAGGCGGACAGGGGAGGGCCTTGTAAGCATTCCGGAAGTTTGATTAGCAATGGTCGAGAGTCTTAGCAGCGCGAGTAGTACAGTCGATATGTTGACATAACTTCGACAGCCGAGTCCACAGATTTGCTTTGTTAAAATACCCAGCTACAATAAATGCAGCCTCAGGATATGTGGTTTCCATTTTGCATAAAGTCCAGTGAAGTTCCTTGAGGGCTGTCGAGGTAACGGCTTGAGGTGGGATGTAAACGGCCGTGGCGATGACAGAGGAGAATTCTCTTGGGAGATAATATGGTCTGCATTTAATTGTGAGGTATTTTAGGTCGGGTGAACAAAAGGGCTTGAGTTCCTGTATGTTTCTAGAATTACACCATGAGTCGTTAATCATGAAAAACACCCTTCTGTTTCCCGGGGAGATATTTATTCCTGTCTGTGCGATGTACTGAGAATCCTGCTGGCTTTACTGGCTCCGACAGAGTATCCCGAGAGAGCCATGTTTATGTGAAACAAAGTATGTTACAGGCCCCGATGTCTCTCTGGAAAGAAATCCTTGCTCTAAGCTCATCAACTTTGTTATCGCGAAGTCTAAGCCTTTCAAGGGAGGTTCTACTAAGCTAACATATGGAATTGTTTAACCTGTTAGGGCTAGGGGGCAGTATTTACATGGCCGGATAAAAAACGTACCCGATTTAATCTGGTTACTACTCCTGCCCAGTAACTAGAATATGCATATAATTATTGGCTTTGGATAGAAAACACCCTAAAGTTTCTAAAACTGTTTGAATGGTGTCTGTGAGTATAACAGAAAACACCCTAAAGTTTCTAAAACTGTTTGAATGGTGTCTGTGAGTATAACAGAACTCATATGGCAGGCAAAAACCTGAGAAGATTCTGACCAGGAAGTGGCCTGTCTGACAAGTTGTTGTTCTTCTTGCCTCTGTTTATTGAAGACTGAGGATCTTTGCTGTAACGTGACTTTTCCTACGGCTCCCATAGGCTCTCAGAGCCCGGGAAAAAGCTGAACGATATCGAGGCAGCCCCAGGCTGAAACACATTATCGCTTTTGACAAGTGGCCGATTAGAGGACAATGGGCTTAGGCGCGTGCCCGAGTCGACCCCGTGCTTTATTTTCTTTCGTCTGTTTACCTAATTGCAGATTCCCGATCGGAATATTATCGCTTTTTTACGAGAAAAATGGCATAAAAATTGATTTTAAACAGCGGTTGACATGCTTCGAAGTACGGTAATGGAATATTTAGAAATCTTTTGTCACGAAATGCGCCGTGCTCGTAACCCTTATTTACCATTCGGAAAGTGTCTTGAACGCACTAACAAAACGCCGCTGTTTGAACATAACTATGGATTATTTGGGACCAAACCAACATTTGTTATTGAAGTAGAAGTCCTGGGAGTGCATTCTGACGAAGAACAGGAAAGGTAATCAAACTTTTCTAATAGTAAATCGGAGTTTGGTGAAGGCTAAACTTGCTGGGTGTCTAAATAGCTAGCCCTGTGATGCCGGGCTATCTACTTAGAATATTACAAAATGTGCTTTCACCAAAAAGCTATTTTAAAATCGGACATATCGAGTGCATAGAGGAGTTCTGTATCTATAATTCTTAAAATAATTGTTATGCTTTTTGTGAACGTTTATCGTAAGTTAGTAAATTCGCCGGAAGTTTGCGGGGGGGTATGCTAGTTCTGAACGTCACATGCTAATGTAAAAAACTGGTTTTTGATATAAATATGAACTTGATTGAACAGATAGGACATTATGTTATACAATACATGCATAAGATTGTCATCTGATGAAGATCATCAAAGGTTAGTGCTGCATTTAGCTGTGGTTTGGGTTTATGTGACATTATATGCTAGCTTGAAAAATGGGTGTCTGATTATTTCTGGCTGAGTACTCTGCTGACATAATCTAATGTTTTGCTTTCGTTGTAAAGTCTTTTTGAAATCGGACAGTGTGGTTAGATTAACGAGAGTCTTGTCTTTAAAATGCTGTAAAATAGTCATATGTTTGAGAAATTGAAGTAATAGCATTTCTAAGGTATTTGAATAACGCGCCACGGGATTCAACTGGCTGTTGAGTAGGTAGCCCAGAGAGGTTAAGGAGAAGTGTATCTATAATTCTTTCAATGTTTATGATGAGTATTTTTGTAAATTGATGTCCTCATTCACTGGAAGTTTTGGGAGGCAAAACATTTTCTGAACATCACGCGCCAATGTAAAATGGGGTTTTTGGATATAAATATGAACTTTATTGAACAAAACATACATGTATTGTGTAACATTGAGTCCTGGTAGTGTCATCTGATGAAGATCGTCAAAGGTTAGTGATTCATTTTAGCTGTATTTCTGGTTTTTGTGATGCCTCTCCTTGCTTGGAAAATGGCTGTGTGGTTTTTCTTGTCTCGGCGCTGTCCTAACAATCTAATGTTATGCTTTCGCCGTAAAGCCTTTTTGAAATCGGACAATGTGGTTGGATTAACGAGAAGTGTATCTTTAAAATGGGATATAATAGTTGTATGTTTGAGAAACTTGAATGAGATTTTTGTTGTTTTGAATTTGCCGCCCTGCTATTTCACTGGCTGTTGAATAGTGTGTCCCGCGGGTGGGACGCTAGCGTCCCACATTTCCCAGAGACGTTAACTACCACGTTTTCTGTGCTTAACTATGTAGAATATTGGCCTGTTGGAAAATACAACTCCCTACTACATCGCACAGTTCAGGCTTGATCTGATATATCTACACAAACTGCATATCGAGCTTACAGAAAAACGAGTCTCCCCTTTCCATAGTGGGGTCATAATAGTTTGTAGCCCAAACAGTTTGGACGCTACAGATAGAAGTTGGCATATGGGCGGTACTGACTTCAGACGAGTCCATGTGGCTTCTGGTGGTCGTAGAGCAAAACAGTGAACATCACTGTGCTCCTGAGTCTCATCTTTCCATTTTTCAAACCCGTTTGGACGCTACAGACGTTTTCATGAGAAGAGATGGAATGTCTCCTGTTCTGACAAACAGCGCTGTAGCTCTGCCACTTTCCACTGTGGCAGAGCTTAAACTGAATGATTTTGATGGGAATTTGTGTATTATGTTAGATTGACTCACGGGTGCATCAATAGATTTAAGGATAATGATGTTACATGTTTGCTCAAAACCTTTGGATAATAAAATGTAATTGTCACCTTGCAAGCCGATTGATAACTTGTACAACTCCCTTCCATTCATTGTTCCATTTTTTATGTGCTGAAGGGTCATCATTACTTGGGGAAGATGAGGATGAGATTCAAATGGACGAGCAGGAGGAAGTTTGAGCCACCACGTGATACTGCTGCCTCTGCCAAGCTTTTTGACTAGAAGGTAACTGTCAATGATTATTGTTATGTACTATTAGGCCTATATATAAACTAGGTCTATGTTTATTTTTTAATTATTTTTTAAACACTCACTCTCTATGTAACACTGTGGTGCACTGTCAGCTCTCAGACCTTTGTGTTGAGGACGACACTATAGACATGTCACCTGTGCACAAAGCAGTCAATAGTTGAACCCACAGTAACAACGACAGGCAGGGGCTGAAGAGACTGGACAACATGCTGCAAACAGTGCTGAGGGACAATCACACCCTCGCAGGACAGATACATAGATATACATACCATATATACTTAGGTACTAGTGAAGGGACTCCTAGTCTTCACCCAATAGCTTAGATTGTCACTGGTCATTTCCCCTTTCTTGCATATTTTTAATTTGTTCCCATTTTGACTCTTCGTGTATTAGGCTATAGGCCTAGTGGAATATTTGTAAGAAGAATTTTAAGTTGTAAAAGCAAATTGTTATTATATGCTTAATTCTTGTATTTTGTAATTCCAGTAAAATTTTGATCACAATATCCCAAAGATGAATGTTGTATATAATGTTATGGTTATGATAGCATGATGTAACTTGCACTTTGTTTTCAGGGTGGAATGAGATCATGTACTCCCTTAACTTTATGGAAAGATGTATTTTTCTTATGTATGCGTCTTTCCTTATCAAATGTAAGACTAAATGCCATTTGTAATATGTTTTGGTGCATATATGCATTTACTATACTATCCAAATAAGAAAGTGTCTGATCGCAGAACATTACATAAAATTCTAGAAAAATTTCACCGATAATTAAACAGCTGTAACTCATTCACAGTTAAAAGGTATTACTAATCAATTGTAAATTTCGGTGTTCCTCAAGGTTCCGTTCTAGGACCACTATTGTTTTCACTATATATTTTACCTCTTGGGGATGTCATTCGAAAACATAATGTTAAATTTCACTGCTATGCGGACGACACACAGCTGTACATTTCAATGAAACATGGTGAAGCCCCAAAATTGCCCTCGCTAGAAGCCTGTGTTTCAGACATAAGGAAGTGGATGGCTGCAAATGTTCTACTTTTAAACTCGGACAAAACAGAGATGCTTGTCCTAGGTCCCAAGAAACAAAGAGATCTTCTGTTGAATCTGACAATTAATCTGGATGGTTGTACAGTCGTCTCAAATAAAACTGTGAAGGACCTCGGCGTTACTCTGGACCCTGATCTCTCTTTTGAAGAACATATCAAGACTGCTTCAAGGACAGCTTTTTTCCATCTACGTAACATTGCAAAAATCAGAAACTTTCTGTCCAAAAATGACGCAGAAAAATTAATCCATGCTTTTGTTACTTCTAGGCTCGACTACTGCAATGCTCTACTTTCCGGCTACCCGGATAAAGCACTAAACAAACTTCAGTTAGTGCTAAATACGGCTGCTAGAATCCTGACTAGAACCAAAAAATTTGATCATATTACTCCAGTGCTAGCCTCCCTACACTGGCTTCCTGTTAAGGCAAGGGCTGATTTCAAGGTTTTACTGCTAACCTACAAAGCATTACAAAGCTTGCTCCTACCTATCTTTCCGATTTGGTCCTGCCGTACATACCTACACGTACGCTACGGTCACAAGACGCAGGCCTCCTAATTGTCCCTAGAATTTCTAAGCAAACGGCTGGAGGTAGAGCTTTCTCCTATAGAGCTCCATTTTTATGGAATGGTCTGCCTACCCATGTGAGAGACGCAGACTCAGTCTCAACCTTTAAGTCTTTACTGAAGACTTATCTCTTCAGTAGGTCCTATGATTAAGTATAGTCTGGCCCAGGAGTGTGAAGGTGAACGGAAAGGCTGGAGCAACGAACCGCCCTTGCTGTCTCTGCCTTGTCGGTTCCCCTCTTCCCACTGGGATTCTCTGCCTCTAACCCTTTTACAGGGGCTGAGTCACTGACTTACTGGTGTTCTTCCATGCCGTCCATGGGAGGGGTGCGTCACTTGAGTAGGTTGAGCCACTGACGTGGTCTTCCTGTCTGGGTTGGCGCCCCCCCCTTGGGTTGTGCCGTGGCGGAGATCTTTGTGGGCTATACTCGGCCTTGTCTTCGGACGGTAAGTTGGTGGTTGTAGATATCCCTCTAGTGGTGTGGGGGCTGTGCTTTGGCAAAGTGGGTGGGGTTATATCCTGCCTGTTTGGCCCTGTCCGGGGGTATCATCGGATGGGGCCACAGTGTCTTCTGATCCCTCCTGTCTCAGCCTCCAGTATTTATGCTGCAGTAGTTTATGTGTCGGGGGGCTAGGGTCAGTCTGTTACATCTGGAGTATTCTCTTGTCTTATCCGGTGTCCTGTGTGAATGTAAATATGCTCTCTCTAATTCTCTCTTTCTTTCTTTCTCTCGGAGGACCTGAGCCCTAGGACCATGCCTCAGGACTACCTGGCATGATGACTCCTTGTTGTCCCCAGTCCACCTGGCCATGCTACTGCTCCAGTTTCAACTGTTCTGCCTGCGGCTACGGAACCCTGACCTGTTCACCGGACGTGCTTGTTGCACCCTCGACAACTACTATGATTATTATTATTTGACCATGCTGGTCATTTACGAACATTTTAACATCTTGACCATGTTCTGTTATAATATCCACCCGGCACAGCCAGAAGAGGACTGGCCACCCCTCATAGCCTGGTTCCTCTCTAGGTTTCTTCCTAGGTTTTTGGCCTTTCTCAGGAGTTTTTCCTAGGGAGTTTTTCCCAGCCACCGTGCTTCTTTCACATGCATTGCTTGCTGTTTGGGGTTTTAGGCTGGGTTTCTGTACAGCACTTTGAGATTTCAGCTGATGTACGAAGGGCTATATAAATAAATTTAATTTTGATTTGATTACTCTGATTTCATGCTATCAATCCTTACAAAACAAGAAAGACTCAATATACTCTAAGTGTTTCTTTACCTTCATTAGGAAGTTGTGTAAATTGCAGTTGTTTGGTAAAAAAAGTGTATGACATTTTCACAGGTGTTTTTTCTTGACTGATTACCATTTGATTTAGGTCATATCATTTGAAAGGGCTGTTTCTCACCTTTCAAAATATGTAGCATGTTTTCATAATGGTTTGACACCAGAAAAGTATGGCTCATTTAGGTATGCATGATCTCAGTAAATTCAGGAATTTCAAAACTCTCCTACCGATGATGAACAATGCCAATATGGCGATTTACAATTAAGGCTGGTTTAGTCTGTCTATCGACATGTCTGTAGACAATTGTCTTAGCGACATCATGAACATTCTATCGTCGTCCGACATCAAACTTTATACTTATGAAAAAGTATAAAGACAAAACAGCCTCTGCATGACATCAGCACCCCAGTGCTCCAAAGTATACTTTCTCTATTTTAACACCAATAAAACCCATCCGTTTAAAAATGAATTCAGTAAATGTCAACCTAGCAAGCCAGGCAACTAAAAGCTATTTCCTAAACAATGTTTTGGTTCGTTGTCTAGCCAGTTCAAATAATGACCAAAGTATAGCTGACAACGTCTACACTTTAGTTACTTGTTATCCATTATTACAGGAAAGTAAACCAACATAATTATTTATAAGGTAATGGCAAGCTTACAGAAAATAGCTTAGTGCCATAGTGTGACAAAATAAAAATAGGTCATTCTGAGAATTTTAGAATTGCATCATCATCATAGGAGGATTTGGTCTGGTTGCTGTGACAGTACGGTAACCACATCAACGGACACTGCGAGTCACAGAGAAGTAAACTTTTTTCACATCTGTGCGACAAGGAAACTGACAGTCGCAGTGACGGTCTACAGACATTCCACCTGAGTATAAATCAAATGTTGTTTTGACCAGTGACACTGGTCACATTCTTATTGCCTACAAACATGTCGTTAGACCAAGTATGAACTAGACTTCACAGTTAACTGGTGTTCTAAAGCCTAGTGTTTCCATTCCCCTTTAATGTATTCAGCCATCCAACATTACACGTAACATGAGGGCTCAGATTGGGAAGTGCAAATAATGGCAGTCTAGGCAGATCTACGAAGTAATCAAGATGTCTTCTATTCTGAAAATACTCACAGTAACTGGAGAATCCACCCTCTGTACGTTACTCTCCTCTACCAGAATCTCCCTGTAACACAAACAGACGACAGGCTTAGTGATGAAGACTTAGATAGTATCAGAAATGGTAAAGTAATATGGGCTTTGTGTTTAATTACCTGGCCTTGGCACACAGTGCTTTGACTTCATTTTCCTTGATGAGTTCACAACGCCTAAGTTGTTCTATCTGTCTGTCCAGATCACTGATGTCCCCCATTGTCACACACATATGGAGCGAGAGGCTCACACACAATCCTCACTCTGGGGTCTGGAGGAGTCACCTACAGGGCCTCGCAAACACAGAGTGTGTATTCTTCACACAGTCACCCTGGTCCGAAAACACACACTCTCGCTGTTCAGGCGGCTCTAGTCACAAAGAGAGAGCGGCAGATTGGTGCAATAGAGGGATCTATGGAAGAGTAAGAGATTACATTTTTTAGAGCATGGTAACATGTAGACCTTGTTATATGTCTGTTCTGTTCAGTGCGAGGGCTTCAAATAGTGGAAACCCCAATAAACTAACTAGCTTAATAGTTAGCTTTACTTGCGAAGTTTGCGAGTTAGCTAGCATGAAGTGAGTTCAACATTAACATAATAACGTTGGTTAATTGGTAACGTTAGCTCAGTCAGCTAGTTGGCTGGTCTTTTCATTAAGGTTGGTATTATGGCTATATTTGTGTTCATATTTAATACTCAATTCTCTTTTCTACCTTGAACTGCGTTGTTAGGATTAGCTAACCAGTTAGCTAACAATCTTGGCCTGTTTATCAGGTACTTACGAAATGCTAACGTTGCTTAGCTAGCTAATTTAGCTTGCTAGCTAGCTGTTACCAATGTTTTCTAATCGAAACGGCGTAATCCAAAACTAACATCAATACCTTTGAATATTGGGGAAGAAGAACTCGAGATACATACATATAGCTGTTTTATTCCACGTAAAAGCAATTTTTTCCGCTCCACCACGGTTATTATATTTTTTTCACCGGTTCACCAAACCACCGCCGGACGGGCTCTCTCTGCAACTTCCGCTGTCGGGGACGCGCATTTCGCAGTCATGAAACGGGGGGGAATTTTTCAGTTTTTAAGCAAATTTCCGACAATTCTACATGACCAATGCTGTGTTCTTATGCTGAAACATGATAACAAAATCAATGGGGACCTGACTGTCTACATATATTTTCTACATACTTTCTATTTGGTTTTAGTCGTTTTAAGTTTCCACTGAAATAGTTTTTCCCATCCTGAAAATGTCAAATAACAATATTAATTTGCTATTCACAAACAATTTCATCCCCATTGATGTATATGAACCCTCGATTGCATTTTCTATGTATTGGCCAATGAGAGGCTTTGAAGCCATTGGCACTCCCCAGAAGGAATGGATGGAATTCTACAGCATTTGAATTGAATGTTTCAAGGACAATATTACATGTATTTAAGTATTTTCTGTTGTTGTCGTGCGGACACTAACATTAGTACTTAAAAAATATATATACTTTAAGGAAAATGTATATATATATATTTTTGTTTTGTTTAGCGCACACAATATAATGAACAAAAATATAAATGCAACATGCAACAATTAAAAATATTTTACTGAGTTACAGTTCATGTAAGGAACAGTTCATGTAAGTCAACTGAAATAAATAAATTAGGCCCTAATCTATGAATTTCACAACTGGGAATACAGACAGATATGCATCTGTTGGTCACAGATACCTTAAATAAAAAAGGTAGGGGCATGGATCAGAAAACCAGTCAGTATCTGGTGTGACCACCATTTTCCTCATGCAGCGTGACACATCTTCTTTGCATAGAGTTTATCTGGCTGTTGATTGTGTCCTGTGGAATGTTGTCCAACTCCTCTTCAATGGATGTGCGAAGTTGCTGGATATTGGCAGGAACTGGAACACGCTGTCGTACACGTCGATCCAGAACATCACAAACATGCTCAATGGGTGACATGTCTGGTGAGTATGCAGGCCATGGAAGAACTGGGACATTTTCAGCATCCAGGAATGGTGTACAGATCCTTGCGACATGGGGCCGTGGATGATCACGCTGAAGCATGAGGTGATGGCGGCGGATGAATGGCATGACAATGGGCCTCAGGATCCCGTCTCAATAAAATTAAATTGCGTTTGTTATCCGTAGCTTATGCCTGCCCATACCACTACCCCACCACCACCATGGAGCACTTTCTTCACAACATTGACATCAGCAAACCGCTCGCCCCCACACAACGCCATTCAAGTGGTCTGCGGTTGTGAGGCCGGTTGGACGTACTGCCAAATTCTCTAAAACGATGTTGGAGGCGGCTTATGGTAGAGAAATTAACATATTTTCTGGCAACAGCTCTGTGTTGTGACAAAAATGCACATTTTAGTGGCCTTTTATTGTTCCCAGCACAAGGTGCATCTGTGTAATGATCATGCTGTTTAATCAGCTTCTTGATATGCCACACCTATCAGGTGGATGGATTATCTTGGCAAATGAGAAATGCTCACTAACAGAAATTTGAGAGAAATAAGCTTTTTGTGAATATGGAAAATTTCTGGGATCTTTTATTTCAGCTCATGAAACACTTTTACATGTCGCGTTTATATTTTTGTTCAGTGTATCATTTAAAAGTATGCATTAAGGTGTCTGTAATATAATAAAAGTGAAACAAACAAATGTAGACGTACATTTCTATAGCTTCCAAAATATTTCTTACATTGTGGGGGAGTGCCAACATGGAGGCGCAGTGGCTTCAAAACAGAGCCCCCTTTTCGCCATCTAGTGTATATATATTCAGACCCTTCCCTTTTTCCAAATGTTATAACTTTGTAGCCTTATTCTAAAATTGATCAAATAAAAATAAATCAATCTACACACAATACCCCATAATGACAAAGTGAAAACAGGTTTTTAGAAATTATATCAATGTATTAACAATAAAAAACGAAAATAACTTATTTACAAGTATTCAGACCCTTTTCTAAGAGACTAAATATTTCCCTCAGGTGCATCCTGTTTCCATTTGTTATCCTTGAGATGTTTCTACAACTTGATTGGAGTCCACCTGTGGTAAATTCAATTGATTGGACATGATTTGGAAAGGCTCACACCTGTCTATATAAGGTCCCACAGTTGACAGTGCATGTCAGAGCAAAAACGAAGCCATGAGGTCAAAGGAATTGTCCGTAGAGCTCAGACAGGATTGTGATAGAGGCACAGATCTGGGGAAGGGTACCAAAAAAATGTGGACGCATTGGCCTCCATCATTCTTAAATGGAAGTTTGGACCCACCAAGACTCATATTAAAACTGGCTGCCCGGCCAAACTGTGCAAGCAAGGGAGAAGGGCCTTGGTCAGGGAGGTGACCAAGAACCCAATGGTCACTCTGACAGAGCTCCAGAGTTCTTCTGTGGAGATGGGAAAACCTTCCTGAAGGACAACCATCTCTGCAGCACCCCACCAATCAGGCCTTTATGGTAGAGTGGCCACACGGAAGCCACTCCTCAGTAAAAGGCATATGACAGCCCGCTTAAAGTTTGCCAAAAGGCACCTAAAGGACTTTCAGACCATGAGATACAAGAATCTCTGGTCTGATGAAACCAAGACTGAACACTTTGGCCTGAATGCCAAGCGTCACGTCTGGAGGAAACCTGGCACCACCCCTTCGGTGAAGCATGGTGGTGGTAGCATCATGATGTGGGGATGTTTTTCAGCGGCAGGGACTGGGAAACTAGTCAGGGTCGAGGGAAAGATGAACGGAGCAAAGTACAGAGAGATTCTTAATGAAAACCTTCTCCAGAGCATTCAGGACCTCAGACTGGGGTTCACCTTCCAAAAGGACAATGACACTAAGCACACAGCCAAGACAAAGCAAGAGTGGCGTCAGGACAAGTCTCTGAATGTCCTTGACTGGCCCAGCCATGGCCCGGACTTGAATCCAATCAAACATCTCTGGAGAGAACTGAAAATAGCTGTGCAGAGACGCTCCCCATCCAACCTGACAGAGCTTGAGAGGATCTGCAGAGAAGAATGGGAGAAACTCCCCAAATACAGGTGTGTTGAGCTTGTAGCGTCATACCCAAGAAGACTCGAGGCTGTAATCGCTGCCAAAGGTGCTTCAACAAGGTACTCAGTAGAGGGTCTGAATACTTATGTAACTAATATATATATATATATATATATATATATATATATATATACACACTGCTCAAAAAAATAAAGGGAACACTAAAATATCACATCCTAGATCTGAATGAATGAAATAATCTTATTAAATACTTTTATCTTTACATAGTTGAATGTGCTGACAACAAAATCACACAAAAATAATCAATGGAAATCCAATTTATCAACCCATGGAAGTCTGGATTTGGAGTCACACACAAAATTAAAGTGAAAAACCACACTACAGGCTGATCCAACTTTGATGTAATGTCCTTAAAACAAGTCAAAATGAGGTTCAGTAGTGTGTGTGGCCTCCATGTGCCTGTATGACCTCCCTACAACGCCTGGGCATGCTCCTGATGAGGTGGCGGATGGTCTCCTGAGGGATCTCCTCCCAGACCTGGACTAAAGCATCCGCCAACTCCTGGACAGTCTGTGGTGCAACGTGGCGTTGGTGGATGGAGCGAGACATGATGTCCCAGATGTGCTCAATTGGATTCAGGTCTGGGGAACGGGCGGGCCAGTCCATAGCATCAATGCCTTCCTCTTGCAGGAACTGCTGACACACTCCAGCCACATGAGGTCTAGCATTGTCTTGCATTAGGAGGAACCCAGGGCCAACCGCACCAGCATATGGTCTCACAAGGGGTCTGAGGATCTCATCTCGGTACCTAATGGCAGTCAGGCTACCTCTGGCGAGCACATGGAGGGCTGTGCGGCCCCCCAAAGCAATGCCACCCCACACCATGACTGACCCACCGCCAAACCGGTCATGCTGGAGGATGTTGCAGGAAGCAGAACGTTCTCCACGGCGTCTCCAGAGTGTCACGTCTGTCACATGTGCTCAGTGTGAACCTGCTTTCATCTGTGAAGAGCACAGGGCGCCAGTGGCGAATTTGCCACTCTTGGTGTTCTCTGGCAAATGCCAAACGTCCTGCACGGTGTTGGGCTGTAAGCACAACCCCCACCTGTGGACGTCGGGCCCTCATACCACCCTCATGGAGTCTGTTTCTGACCATTTGAGCAGACACATGCACATTTGTGGCCTGCTGGAGGTCATTTTGCAGGGCTCTGGCAGTGCTCCTCCTTGCACAAAGGCGGAGGTAGCGGTCCTGCTGCTGGGTTGTTGCCCTCCTACGGCCTCTTCCATGTCTCCTGATGTACTGGCCTATCTCCTGGTAGCGCCTCCATGCTCTGGACACTACGCTGACAGACACAGCAAACCTTCTTGCCACAGCTCGCATTGATGTGCCATCCTGGATGAGCTGCACTACCTGAGCCACTTGTGTGGGTTGTAGACTCCGTCTCATGCTACCACTAGAGTGAAAGCACCGCCAGCATTCAAAAGTGACCAAAACATCAGCCAGGAAGCATAGGAACTGAGAAGTGGTCTGTGGTTACCACCTGCAGAACCACTCCTTTATTGGGGGTGTCTTGCTAATTGCCTATAATTTCCACCTGTTGTCTATTCCATTTGCACAACAGCATGTGAAATGTATTGTCAATCAGTGTTGCTTCCTAAGTGGACAGTTTGATTTCACAGAAGTGTGATTGACTTGGAGTTACATTGTGTTGTTTAAGTGTTCCCTTTATTTTTTTGAGCAGTATATATATATATATATATATATATATATATTTTTTTATTATTCATTGAGGTATTGTGTGTGTGTGTTGAAGAAAAAAAACAATCTAATACATTTTAGAATAAGGCTGTAACGTAAGAAAATGTGGAAAAAGTCAAGGGGTCTGAATACTTTCCGAATGCACTGTAAATCTTTGGTCATCCCACGACCCAGTTGGGCTGGGTCGACCCACAGTTTGGGAACCAGGCAACTTCCGCTGTCGGGGACGCACATTTCTTAGTCATGAAACGGGAGGGGAAACCCTGGCTGAGAGTACTTTAGCACCTCAATGTAATTTGCGAACCGAAGTGGGCACCGATCCACATTGTCTGTTTAAAGTTAGATTACTTAATTGAAACAATAACAAAGCGGCCTGGAGAAATGTAACCACGCTCAAATTTAGACAGAGCTATGGATGCAACGCCTTGACTATCCACGATATCAAAATGATCTTTTTAACCATGTTTTGAAGCTATAAAATACAGTGAGGAAAAAAGTATTTGATCCCCCTGCTGATTTTGTATGTTTGCCCACTGACAAAGAAATGATCAGTCTATAATTTTAATGGTAGGTTTATTTGAACAGTAAAAGACAGAATAACAACAAAAAAATCCAGAAAAACGCATGTCAAAAATGTTAGAAATTGATTTGCATGTTAATGAGGGAAATAAGTATTTGACACCATCTCAATCAGAAAGATTTCTGGCTCCCAGGTGTCTTTTATACAGGTAACGAGCTGAGATTAGTAGCACACTCTTAAAGGGAGTGCTCCTAATCTCAGCTTGTTACCTGTATAAAAGACACCTGTCCAGAGAAGCAATCAATTAATTAGATTCCAAACTCTCCACCATGGCCAAGACCAAAGAGCTTTCCAAGGATGTCAGGGACAAGATTGTAGACCTACACAAGGCTGGAATGGGCTACAAGACCATCGCCAAGCAGCTTGGTGAGAAGGTGACAACAGTTGGTGCGATTATTCACAAATGGAAGAAACACAAAATAACTGTCAATCTCCCTCGGCCTGGGGCTCCATGCAAGATCTCACCTCGTGGAGTTGCAATGATCATGAGAACGGTGAGGAATCAGCCCAGAACTACACAGGAGGATCTTGTCAATAATCTCAAGGCAGCTGGGACCATAGTCACCAAGAAAACAATTGGTAACACACTACGCCGTGAAGGACTGAAATCCTGCAGCGCCCGCAAGGTCCCCCTGCTCAAGAAAGCACATATACATGCCCATCTGAAGTTTGCCAATGAACATCTGAATGATTCAGAGGACAACTGGGTGAAAGTGTTGTGGTCAGATGAGACCAAAATGGAGCTCTTTGGCATCGACTCAACTTGCTGTGTTTGGAGGAGGAGGAAGGCTGCCTATGACCCCAAGAACACCATCCCCACCGTCAAACATGGAGGTGGAAACATTATGCTTTGGGGGTGTTTTTCTGCTAAGGGGACAGGACAACTTCACTGCATCATTTGACGGGGCCATGTACTGTCAAATCTTGGGTGAGAACCTCCTTCCCTCAGCCAGGGCATTGAAAATGGGTCGTGGATGGGTATTCCAGCATGACAATGACCCAAAACACACGGCCAAGGCAACAAAGGAGTGGCTCAAGAAGAAGCACATTAAGGTCCTGGAGTGGCCTAACCACACTCCAGACCTTAATCCCATAGAAAATCTGTGGAGGGAGCTGAACGTTCGAGTTGCCAAACGTCAGCCTCGAAACCTTAATGACTTGGAGAACATCTGCAAAAAGGAGTGGGACAAAATCCCTCCTGAGATGTGTGCAAACCTGGTGGCCAACTACAAGAAACGTCTGACCTCTGTGATTGCCAACAAGGGTTTTGCCACCAAGTACTAAGTCATGTTTTGCAGAGGAGTCAAATTATTATTTACCTCATTAAAATGCAAATCCTTTTATAACATTTTTGACATGCGTTTTTCTGGATTTTTTTGTTGTTATTCTGTCTCTCACTGTTCAAATAAACCTACCATTAAAATTATAGACTGATCATTTCTTTGTCAGTGGGCAAACGTACAAAATCAGCAGGGGATCAAATATCACTGTAGTTTACATTCACATTGTTTTCAAACATTGGGAGTAAACAAGCCTATAGTTCGGGTTCTGACGGGGTACAATAGTTGAACTAAGCTCATATGGCATTTATAAGTTATATTCCTCAATAATCAGTGGGTATATACAGGTGAAGTCGGGTTAGGACATCTACTTTGTGCATGACAAGACATTTTTCCAACAATTGTTTACAGACATTATTTCACATAATTCACTGTATCACAATTCCAGTGGGTCAGAAGTTTACATACACTAAGTTGACTGTGCCAATAAACAGCTTGGACAATTCCAGAAAATGTCATGTCTTTAGAAGCTTCTGATAGGCTAATTTACATAATTTGAGTCAATTGGAGGTGTACCTGTGGATGTATTTCAAGGCCTACCTTCAAACTCAGTGCCTCTTTGCTTGACATCATTGGAGAATCAAAAGAAATCAGCTAAGACCTCAGAAAACAAATTGTAGACCTCCACAAGTCTGGTTCATCCTTGGAAGCAATTTCCAAACGCCTGAAGGTACCACTATCATCTGTGCAAACAATAGTATGCAAGTATAAACACCATGGGACCACACAGCCGTCATACCGCTCAGGAAGGAGACGCATTCTGTCTCCTAGAGATGAACATACTATGGTGTGAAAAGTGCAAATCAATCACAGAACAGCAAAGGACCTTGTGAAGATGCTGTAGGAAACAGGTACAAAGGTATCTATATCCACAGTAAAACAAGTCCTATATCGACATAACCTGAAAGGCCGCTCAGCAAGGGAGAAGCCACTGCTCCAAAACCGCCATAAAAAAAGCCTGACTTTTTGCAACTGCACATGGGGACAAAGAGCATACTTTTTGAGAAATGTACTCTGGTCTGATGAAACAAAAATAGAACTGTGTGGCCATAATGACCATCATTATGTTTGGAGGAAAAAGGGGCTTGCAAGCCAAAGAACACCATCCAAACCGTGAAGCATGGGGGTGGCAGCCTCATGTTGTGGGGGTGCTTTGTTGCAGGAGGGACTGGTGCACTTCACAAAATAGATGGCATTATGAGGTAGGAAAATTATCTGGATATATTGAAGTAACATCTCAAGACATCAGTCAGGAAGTTAAAGCTTGGTCACAAATGGGTCTTCCAAATGGACAATGACCAAAAGCATACTTCCAAAGTTGTGGCAAAATTGCTTTAGGACAACAAAGTCAAGGTAGAAGAGTGACCATCACAAAGCCCTGACCTCAATCCTATAAAAAAATGTGTGGGCAGAACTGAAAAAGTGTGTGCGAGCAAGGAGGCCTAAAAAACCTGACTCAGTTACACCAGCTCTGTCAGGAGGAATGGGCCAAAATTCACCCAACTTATTTTGGGAAGCTTGTGGAAGGCTACCCAAAACGTTTGACCCAAGTTAAACAATTTAAAGGCAATGCTGCTAAATACTAATTGAGCGTATGTAAACTTCTGACCCACTGGAAATGTGATTAAATAAAAGCTGAAATAAATCATCCTCTCTACTATTATTCTGGCATTTCACATTCTTAAAATAAAGTGGTGATTCTAACTGACCTAAGACAAGGAATCTTTACTAGGATTAAATATCAGGAATTGTGAATAAGTTTAAATGCATTTGGCTAAGGTGTATGTAAACTTTCGACTTCAACTGTATAATTAAATTAAAAGTCAAAATGGATGTAGCAACTAAGGATTCTAGCTTTAATTATGCAATTTCTTATTTAAAAACAAAGTAGGCCTACAGAACAATAAACCACACATTTGATTCAAAATCAAATCTTTAATCACTTGTTGAATCTAAGGTCAGTTTTCAAAAGTTACAATAAAATCTAACATTGATCCTAAAAGCCCACCACATGTAAACACTGTTAGTAGAGTTAAGTTAGCGCATTCACAATTGTATAACAGTAACCAATACCTCAACAATAGCAGCGAAGAAAACGTTAGTGCTTACATTTTTTTTTTTATGTTAGCAGGATACTAGATATTGGAATGTAGTGAAAAGAGAAATATATTAAAACATAAAATCCTGATAATTATCAAAGGCACATTGACAAATGTTGTCTTTGGTGATGGCAGAAAAATATTAAAGTTAGTTGGCTAGTGACCATTATCTTTCGAAGTGATTTGAAACTTGTACCAGTCATAACAATGTGATTTCTAAGTAAATGGAGGAATCTGCCACACACCCAGCAAGGTTGCTAAGGTGCAGGAAGATGTGTCTGAACAGACCTATAATTTAAGCAAAAATGTAACACAATAATTATGCATCCCAGCTACAGTCTTCTTCAGACCTCCAAGGAAATACCAAGCACTTCAAAACATGATACTACCCCTTTTGCACTTCCCACCAGTCTTTCTCCCTCTACAATCTCTTATAGTGAGCAGAAGTATCTGTGGACTGGGAAAGCTATGAGGCCGGAGATGGCGATGCCCAGACTGTCTCCTACACTAGCTGTCGCCATGGCAAACTCCCTCTGTCGGTCTCCAGTCTGCAGGGAGAGAGGGGAAAGGTAAGCGGAGTGGCATGCAAACACACACAAACATGTCCGATGGCTGACCCTCCAGCTAATGTTATATATTGACATACACACAACCTTATATGCAGGCTGGCTGACAAACAAACACACACACACACCCTGGTGACTGACCTCCTTGCTGATGAAGTAGAATGTGTTGACGTATGCAGCTCCTCCCAGCAACCCCTCATAGAGGACTATCACAAACACCAGCCACGCACTGGGCAGGAACTGGTAGTACACCGACAATAACAGCAACACCCCGTTCACACACTGAGGGAAACAGAGCAACACCGCGTTCACACACTGAGGGACCAGGGCCCGTATTCACAAAGCATCTTAGAGTAGGAGTGCTGATCTAGGACGATAAAATGACATGGACGGGGGGACCCGATCCTAGATCAACACGCCTACACTGAGACGCTCTTTATGAATAAGGGTAGAAAAGGTAGTGGTGGGGATGGTGGGGGGAGATAGAGGGGAGGAAGAAGAAAATATAAAGCCAGGTGGAGAGAGATAAAGATCAGAGAAAGTTATAGCTCCACCACTAGGTCTGTTACGATGACCGTAGTACCACAACACCGGCAATCACGAGTCATGACCGCAATCAAATTCCACATGATCGTTGAGTCACGGTAACTATGCTTCTCCAAAAGTGCACTCTGTTGTTGCTGATGGTCATTAGTAGCCTACCAAACTTGCTAACAGCCAGTCACTAATGACCTGGTACTCAGCTCTCTATTGTCCCTCTAATTACTCTGACATAAATGCAAATGCATTCGAAAAATCTAATCAAACACTTAATGAGACTAATATCCCAGTAGCTTTAAATGGCATATCTGTCCAAATGAATATATTTCCATGGCTGAATTTCTGTAGTTCAATGGCTATTTGGATAAAATCATAGTGCAGTTTCTAAATGTATATGGCAGGATAAGCAAGCCCTGATCGAATGAAAAGGACTATCCGTACCAAACTTTAAATTGTATTTCCAGGCACCAGCATTTCGTTACATCCTAAATTGGTTTAGACATGATTCTTCCGCCCCGTTGCTGAGTATAGAGTGAAATATGGTGTCTCCCATTGCCCTGGAAGAGGTGGTCTTCACTGATATATCCCTTAAACAAATGTAAACTACGGTTTGATCCTATTATTGATCACACCATTTCTATATGGTGTCAAATTGAAAAACTATATAACTGGGATTCAAAATGACATGCCCATACTCCAATATTTCACAATAACGCCTTGTGATCTGGACGGTGGCCTTTTGCATCCCCCCCCAATGGTCCAAATGTGGAATCCATACCCTTGCTGATATCATGAATAGTAATGGTTTGTGAACATTCCAAGAATTGAAAGACAGATACATACCAGGCAAATCTTTTTTCTATATTTACAATTTAGTTCAGCTTTGCTGGCCTATGGAGTCCCTTGGGAAACCCAACTACCAAACCATCCAATGCTGGGATTTATAAATAAATGATCTGGGCTCCTGAAAGGATTGATCTCTATAATATAGAAAACTTTTGGAAAGCTCATATTCTGAGCTAGTCATAAAAAATGGTCCACAGATCTAATTGAATCGGAACAACCCTTTAACTGGAACAGAACATTGAAAAATATGACTTTGGCATCCTGTAATCTGAACCATCAATTTATACATTAAGTCTGTTCACAGACTGTATTTAACACCAAGGAAACGTTTTACGATTAAATTGACCCCAACTCCTAGCAATTCACTGTGTCCCCTAAATTAGGTAGGCACATTCCTCCATATGTGGGTGTACCCTGCAGTTAAATGCTTCTTGGGCAAAGATACAAAATGAATTTAGAAGTGCATGAATGTAAATGCAATGCTTTGCATCTATTATGTTACTTAATGATGATACCTTCTTGAATCTCTCAATCAGAGATGATTAATGCTGACAGGCAACACTGCCGCAAAATATGTTGGATCTTACCGGGCAATCACCTCACTCTCTCCTAATTCGCCAGTGGATACAGTTACTTTTAGAAGTTATAACATAATTTGTATTTATTATGGATCCCCATTAGCTGCTGCCTTGGCATTGGAAAACCTTCCTGGTCTTTGTGGTTAAATCTGTTTGAAATTCACTGCTTGACTGAGGGATCTTACAATTATCTGTATGCGTGGGGTACAGAGATGAGGTAGTCATTTAAAAAATCATGTTAAACACTATTATTGCACACAGAGTGAGACTATGCAATTTATGTGACTTGTTAAGCAAATGTTTACTCCTGAACTTATCTAGGCTTGCAAAGGGGTTGAATACTTATTGACTCAAGACATTTCAGCTTTTCATTTGTAATTAATTTGTAAACATTTCCAAAACCATAATTCCATTTTTACATTATGGGGTATTGTGTGTAGGCCAGTGACACAATCTCAATTGAATCCATTTTAAATCCAGGCAGTAACACAATACAAGTAGAAAAATCTAAGGGGTGTGAATACTTTCTCAAGGCACAGTACCAAATAAAAATGGCCTAGAAAGAAAGCATCCCGGAGTCGCCTTTTCACTGTTGACGTTGAGACTGGTGTTTTGAGGGTACTATTTAATGAAGCTGCCAGTTGAGGACTTGTGAGGCGTCCGTTTCTCAAACTGGACACTAAATGTACTTGTCCTCTTGATCAGTTGGGCACCGGGGCCTCCCACTCTTTCTATTCTGGTTAGAGCCAATTGCCACAGATGTCTCAAGTTTTTAGGGAGAATGCAATTGGCATGATGACTGCAGGAATGTTCACCAGAGCTGTTGTCAAATAATTAAATGTTAATTTCTGTACCATAAGCCACCTCCATTGTTTTAGAGAATTTGGCAATACGTCCAACCGGCCTCACAACCGCAGTCCATGTGTATGGCGTCGTGTGGGCGAGCGGTTTACTGATGTCAACGTTGTGAACAGAGTGCCCCATGGTGGGGTTATGGTATGGGGAGGCATAAGCTACGGACAACGAATACAATTGCATTTTATCGATGGCAATTTGAATGCACAGAGATACCGTGATGAGATCCTGAGGCCCATTGTCGTGCACGGCCCCATGTCGCAAGGATCTGTACACAATCACTGGAAGCTGAAAATATCCCAGTTCTTCCGTGGCCTGCATATTTCCCAGTTCTTCCGTGGCCTGCATAGTCATCAAACATGTTATCCGTTGAGCATGTTTGGGATGCTCTGGATCGACATGTACGACAGCGTGTTCCAGTCCCCGCCAATATCAAACAACTTTGCACTGCCATTGAAGAGGAGTTGGACAACATTCCACAGGCCACAATCAACAGCCCAACTGACTCTATGCAAAGGAGATATGTCACGCTTCATGAGGCAAATGGTGGTCACACCAGATACTGACTGGTTTTCTGATCCAGCCTCTTTATTTTAAAGGTATCTGTGACCAACATATGCATATCTGTATTCTCAGTCATGTGAAATCCAAAGATTAGGGCCTAATGAACTAATTTCAATTGACTGATTTCCTTACATGAACTAACTCAGTAAAATCTTTGAAATTGTTGCATTTTGTGTTTATTTTTGTTCAGTATATTATTTAGTATGTAAAGACAACATTACATTGAGAAAAGTCTAATGGGCGAGAATATTATCACTTGTGAATGATGCCCAGTCTAAAGAAAAACAGCGCATGCATTATTTTTCAACTTTTTCAGCTCATAGGCCTATATGTTTTGATAAGGTTTGTATCACTGTTTGTATCATGGCCAAATTACTCGAAGCGTAGCCTATAAGCCTAGGACCCCTAGAACAGGGTTGGAGAGCCCATAGCCAACAAAACTTAGTGAAACGTGTTCTTATAAGCCCAGTCATTGCACCATGGCGTGAACAGAGTTTTGACTGGCCACTATTTAAAAGAGGATCCCAGCTTTTTTGTGATGCTATATTTATTGCTCAATTCTTAAAATCAAGCACATTAATCCTCTTTATGACCAGTGTAGCCTACCTGGCATATAAAAAAATAAAATATCGCACATAACGTTCTTCCTATTTGAGTGCAGGCTATGGATTATTTTTTTTGTGGGCCATTCTAAATGTAAAAAAATGCACAAATATGTAAACACCAGATTACATTGAGAATAGTCAGATGGGTGAGAATATTATCAAGTACTTGTCAAATTGTGAATTAGAGACTGATGAAGTGTGTGCAAAGCTGTCATCAAGGCAAAGGGTAGCTACTAACAAGAATCTCAAATATAAAATATATATATTTGTATAACACTTATGTTTACTACATGATTCCGTATGTGTTATTTCATAGTTTTGATGTCTTCACTATAATTCTACAATGTAGAAAATAGTAAAAAGAAAAGAAAAACCCTGGAATGAGAAGGTGTCCAAACTTTTGACTGGTACTGTATCTCATCTATTGTTCACTCACCTGCAGCAGAGAGAGAGCCCAGATTCTCCTGAACTTCACACAGCAGAGAGAGGATCGCGAGACCAACACCCCCACCTGGTACAGTGTCTGGTACCTGAACACACACACACACACGGGAAGATTAAGCTTTACACCACTTAATCATACCATTACTAATGAGAAATATGAATCTTTATATGGCACTAAAGTAAAAAAAGATATACAGTTGAAGTCGGAAGTTTACATACACCTTAGCCAAATACATTTTAACTCAGTTTTTCACAATTACTGACATTTAATCCTAGTAAAAATTACCTGTTTTAGGTAATTTAGGATCACCACTTTATTTTAAGAATGTGAAATGACAGAATAATAGTCAGAGAATGATTTATTTCAGCTTTTAGTTCTTTCATCACATTCCCAGTGGGTCAGAAGTTTACATACACTCAATTAGTATTTGGTAGCATTGCCTTTAAATTGTTTAACTTGGGTCAACATTTCGGGTAGCCTTCCACAAGCTTCCCACAATAAGTTGGGTGAATTTTGGCCCGTTCCTCCTGACAGAGCTGGTGTAACTGAGTCAGGTTTGTAGGCCTCCTTGCTCGCACACGCTTCTTCTGTTCTGCCCACAAATTCTCTATAGGATTGAGGTCAAGGATTTGTGATGGTCACTCCAATAACTTGACTTTGTTGTCCTTAAGCCATTTTGCCACAACTTTGGAAGTATGCTTCTGGCAATTGTCCATTTGGAAGACCCATTTGCATCCAAGCTTTAACTTCCTGAGATGTTGCTTCAATATATACAGATCATTTTCCTCCCTCATGATGCCATCTATTTTGTGAAGTGCACCAGTCCCTCCTGCAGCAAAGCACCCCCCACAACATGATGCTGCCACCCCTGTGCTTCACGGTTGGGATGGTGTTCTTTGGCTTGCAAGCCTCCCCCTTTTCCCTCTAAACATAACGATGGTCATTATGGCCAAACAGTTCTATTTTATTCAGACCAGAGGACATTTCTCCAAAAAGTACAACCTTTGTCCCCATGTGCAGTTGCAAACCGTAGTCTTGCTTTTTTATGCCGCTTTTGGAGCAGTGGCTTCTTCCTTGCTGAGCGGCCTTTCAGGTTATGTCGATATAGGACTCGTTTTACTGTGGATATAGATACTTTTGTACGCGTTTCCTCCAGCATCTTCACAAGGTCCTTTGCTGTTGTTCTGGGATTGATTTGCACTTTTCACACCATAGTACGTTCATCTCTAGGAGACAGAATGCGTCTCCTTCACGAGCGGTATGACGGCTGCGTGGTCCCATGGCATTTATACTTGCGTACTATTGTTTGTACAGATGAATGTGGTACCTTCAGGCGTTTGGAAATTGCTTCCAAGGATGAACCAGACTTGTGGAGGTCTACAATTTGTTTTCTGAGGTCTTGGCTCATTTCTTTAGATTTTCCCCTGATGTCAAGCAAAGAGGCACTGAGTTTGAAGGTAGGCCTTGAAATACATCCACAGGTACACCTCCAATTGACTCAAATGATGTCAATTAGCTTATCAGAAGCTTCTAATGCCATGACATAATTTTCTGGAATTTTCCAAGCTGTTTAAAGGCACAGACAACTTAGTGTATGTAAACTTCTGACCCACTGGAATTGTGATAAAGTGAATTATAAGTGAAATAATCTGTCTGTAAACAATTGTTGGAAAAATGTATTGTGTCATGCACAAAGTAGATGTCCTAACCTACTTGCCAAAACTATAGTTTGTTAACAAGAAATTTGTGAAGTGGTTGAAAAACGAGTTTTAATGACTCCAACCTAAGCCCACGTAAACTTCCGACTTCAACTGTATATATTCTGAATGGTACTGACCAGCGATACTGCTCTGCATGGGAGAGATAGAAGTTTGGGAAATATAGGAGTTCCAACTGTAAAGAAAGTTGAAAAATTAGGAAATGAGTTCTACTGTAACAAGAAGTTGGGGGTCATCCATACTATACAATGAGAATGGAAGTGATGGTGAGAATATCAACTAGTTGCAGTGACACTATAAACTGCCAAGGGGCGACAGAGGCCTACTCACCAGGCCCTGGTTGATAAAGTACTCCGCGAAGTAGACAACTCCTAACGGAACCACAAACCTCAGCAGACCCTGAGGGGAGGCGGTAGAAATGATATTAGCAGATTGGCAATAACACATATAATACTGGAGAACATCAAGACTGAGTAAAACGTACTAGGCCAGGGTTAAACTGATTATTTAGCACGTGAAAATGAAATTAAAGTAAAGCTGTTCTGTGTATTTCGCATTGGGGAAATTAGTTTGTATCGACTGGGAAATAAGGATATTTATGAGATTTTGGCCTGGCTTACCCTGGCCTGGGCCAACTTTGAGAGAGTATAACTTTTTAATCTGAAAATGGTACAGACCAAGTCCACTTTTCTAAAATGACTTCAAACTCACTTTAATGATGTTTAGTTTCTCAATACATGTCAGTGGTCCAGTGACCTTGTCTTCTGTTATATTCAGAAGGAAGAGAAGATGGGCTGTTTGGTTAATCAATGTCCTACAAAATATTTTACAATTAAAATGTAATATTTCACTACTAAAAATATCTTGTGTTAAACATCCGTATTACCACACATCACTTTCCTCAAAATTCTTTACCTTACCACATGCTGACATGATAAACACACCTTCAACACCTTTCTCCCGCTCCTCCTCTTCAGTGTCATCCAATAGGGGCCGCCTGCTCTGCGAGTCTCCGCCCCTCACAGACTCCACCTCCCTGCACTTCCACTGTGGGAAGGATGGGGGGAAGACTAGCAGGAAAAAATAGCTGAGGGGAAAGTGGGGGGAAAGGAAGATAAAGAGACAAAAGGGGGATGAAGGGTTCAGATAAACTGACAGAAAAGGAGAGTGATCCTTTCCCACTCACCTAACAACAACACATAACTTATCACATCAACATTGTTTATGGGACCGATCAGGGGTGAAAGTATACAGAACAAAAATATAAACGCAACATGCAATTTCAACGATTTTACTGAGTTATTGTTCATATAAGGAAATCAGTCAATTGAAATGAATTCATTAGGCCCTAATCTATGGATTTCACATGACTGGGCAGGGGTGCAGCTATAGGTGGGCCTGGGAGGGCATAGGCCCACCCACATGTCAGCAAGGCCCACCCAATCTGAATATGTTATTCCCCTCCTAAAATGCCTTTATTACAGACAGAAATACTCTTCAGTTTCATCAGCTGCCCGGGTGGCTAGTCTCAGAAGATCCCGCAGGTGAAGAAGCCGGATGTGGAGGTCCCGGGCAATGGCTGGCATGGTTACACTTTGTCGGCGGTTGTGAGGCCGGTTGGACGTACTGCCAAATAATGCACAACATTTTAGAGAAATAAGCTTTTTGCGCATATGGAAAATGTCTGGGATCTTTTATTTTCAGCCCATGAAACATAGGACCAACACTTTACATGTTGCGTTTATATTTTCGTTCAGTATAGAACAAATTTCTTCCCGGTATGGGACCTCCTATGTGTGCATGCGCTTGTCAAACCATCACTTCAAAGGGCTCCTTTACTAGACTACCGACACACGCTCATCCACTCACAACATATTTCCAGCCTCCAAACAGTGGTGAATGGAAAGAGACATCGGTTACACAAAACACACAAAACAAAATGTAATGACATTTGGCGATTTAGGCACCCACTGCTGTCCTCACGCGCCTCGGCCACTCATCTCTGCCTTGGCAAAATGTTAGTGTTCTCGTGGAACCACATCGCAGTTTTGAGCGTAGGCTATACCAGCATTTGCACAATTTTCATGCCGCTGACTTGCGGTAATGATAAATAGTGGCGTAATAGCCTACAGTTTCATTTACATTTTACTTGAATTATTGTGATAGGCTCGTGTTTCTGGTACGGCGTACCCCCACTATTTATTTTGCCAGGACGCCATACCAAACTACCTTACTTTCACACCTGGGACTGACCTGATCACCATGGCTACAGGGACGACCAGCATGACGAGCAGCGTGTTCCTGGGCGAGAGGCCAGCCTGCGTGAGAGCAGAGTACAGCAGAGCCCCGGCCACACCTGCTCCACCGGTGCCCGAGCCCCAGCCCCCCAACACATCTCTGAGAGGGCGGATAGAAAGAGACATGGGGTGAGAGTGTCGGGAAAAACTATGAGAGGGGGTTGAGTGAGAATCCCTTTTATGTTAAAAAAAGAGCTGCAAAGTAAACAACTTACTGAACTGTAAGTAAATCAGAGAGATAGTCTACCTGCTAAAGAAGACAGTGAGAGAGAGGAAGGAGAGCTCTCCCAGTCCAGCGCTCACACTGGCAAAGATCACACCTAAAAGATACACAGTACTTTAATATGGATGCAAATATGTACTCTAATACGATACACATAATAATAGGGTTTCAAAAATGAATGGTTAAAATACCGTCTCACAGCATATAGAGTAAGGGTGAAACAATTGTAATACAGTGCCTTATGAAAGTATTAATTTCCCTTGAATTCTTTCCACATTTTGTTACAGCCTGAATTCAAAATGGATTAAATAAAATAAGTATCACCCATCTACACACAATACCCCATAATGACAAACTGAAAACATGTTTTTAGAAATGTTTTGTTAATTTATTGAAAATGAAATACAGAAATCTAAATGTCCTTTTCTTCTAGGATTTTGCCTGTGCATAGTTCCATCCTGTTTCTTTTTTATCCTAAAGTACTCCCCAGTCCTTAATGATTACAAGCCTACCCATAACATGTTGCAGCCAACACTATGCTCGACAATATGGAAAGAGGTACTCAGTAATGTGTTGTATTGGATTTGTCCAAAACATAATACATTGAATTCAGGACAAAAATGTAATTGCTTTGCCAATTTTTTTTCTCAGTATTACTTTAGTGCCTTGTTGCAAACAGGATGCATGTTTTGGGATATTTGTATTCTGCACATGCTTCCTTCTATTCACTCTGTCAATTAGGTTAGTATTGTGGAGTAACTACAATGTTGTTGATCCACCCTCAGTTTTCTACTATGACAGCCATTAAACTCTTTAAAAAAAAGTCACCATTGGCCTCATGATGAAATTCCTGAGCGGTTTCCTTCTTCTCCGGCAACGGAGATAGGAAGAATGTCTGTATGTTTGTAGTGACTGGGTGTATTGATACACCATCCAAAGTGTAATTAATAACATCACCATGCTCAAAGGGATATTCAATGTCTGCTTCTTTTTTACCATCTACCAATAGGTCCCCTTCTTTGCGAGGCATTGGAAAACCTCCCTGGTCTTTCTGGTTGAATCTGTGTTTGAAATTCACTGCTTGACTGAGGGATCTTACAATTATCTGTATGTGTGGGGTACAGAGATGAGGTAGTCATTAAAAAAATCATGTTAAACACTATTATTGCACAGAGTGAGACTATGCAACTTATGTGGGGCGGCAGGGAAGCCTAGTGGTTAGAGCGTTGGGCTAGTAACCAAAAGGTTGCAAGTTCAAATCCCCGAGCTGACAAGGTACAAATCTGTCGTTCTGCCCCTGAACAAACCCACTGTTCCTAGGCCGTCATTGAAAATAAGAATTTGTTCTTAACTGACTTGTCTAGTTAAATAAAGGTAAAAAAAAAGAAAAATGTGACGTGTTAAGCAAATGTTTACACCTGAACTTATCTAGGCTTGCCATAACAAAGGGGTTGAAGACTTATTGACTCAAGACATTTCAGCTTTCCATTTGTAATTAACATAATTCCACTTTGACATTATGGAGTATTGTTTGTTGGCCAGTGACAAATTCTCAATTTTAAACTCAGGCTGTAACACAACAAAATAGAAAAGGGGTGTGAATACTTTGAAGTCACTGTAAGTCCTACCTTTCTTGTGAGTTGAAAGGGTCTGTCTGGGATTGGTACATTATTTTTAAACTATATACAGCCATGGATTCTTGAAGAATACTTATAAATGCTTCATGAGCTTAGTTCAACTGTCCTAACCCATCAAACCCCCAAATGTAAGTCTGTTTTACTTCATTGTTTGTAAACAATGTCATTGTAAACAAATAAGGTTAAGATTCAAAACATGGTTAAAACTACAGCGCCTTCAGAAAATATTCATACCCCTTGACTTATACCACATTTTTGTTGTGTTACAGCCTGAATTCAAAATAGTTTCTCACCCATCTACCTCATAATGACAAAGTGAAAATATGTTTCGACATTTTTGCAAATATACTGCTCAAAAAAATAAAGGGAACACTTAAACAACACAATGTAACTTCAAGTCAATCACACTTCTGTGAAATCAAACTGTCCACTTAGGAAGCAACACTGATTGACAATACATTTCACATGCTGTTGTGCAAATGGAATAGACAACAGGTGGAAATTATAGGCAATTAGCAAGACACCCCCAATAAAGGAGTGGTTCTGCAGGTGGTAACCACAGACCACTTCTCAGTTCCTATGCTTCCTGGCTGATGTTTTGGTCACTTTTGAATGCTGGCGGTGCTTTCACTCTAGTGGTAGCATGAGACAGAGTCTACAACCCACACAAGTGGCTCAGGTAGTGCAGCTCATCCAGGATGGCACATCAATGCGAGCTGTGGCAAGAAGGTTTGCTGTGTCTGTCAGCGTAGTGTCCAAAGCATGGAGGCGCTACCAGGAGACAGGCCAGTACATCACGAGACGTGGAAGAGGCCATAGGAGGGCAACAACCCAGCAGCAGGACCGCTACCTCCGCCTTTGTGCAAGGAGGAGCAGGAGGAGCACTGCCAGAGCCCTGCAAAATGACCTCCAGCAGGCCACAAATGTGCATGTGTCTGCTCAAACGGTCAGAAACAGACTCCATGAGGGTGGTATGAGGGCCCGACGTCCACAGGTGGGGGTTGTGCTTACAGCCCAACACCGTGCAGGACATTTGGCATTTGCCAGAGAACACCAAGATTGGCAAATTCGCCACTGGCGCCCTGTGCTCTTCACAGATGAAAGCAGGTTCACACTGAGCACGTGACAGACGTGACAGTCTGGAGACGTCGTGGAGAACGTTCTGCTGCCTGCAACATCCTCCAGCATGACCGGTTTGGCGGTGGGTCAGTCATGGTGTGGGGTGGCATTTCTTTGGGGGGCCGCACAGCCCTCCATGTGCTCGCCAGAGGTAGCCTGACTGCCATTAGGTACCGAGATGAGATCCTCAGACCCCTTGTGAGACCATATGCTGGTGCGGTTGGCCCTGGGTTCCTCCTAATGCAAGACAATGCTAGACCTCATGTGGCTGGAGTGTGTCAGCAGTTCCTGCAAGAGGAAGACATTGATGCTATGGACTGGCCCGCCCGTTCCCCAGACCTGAATCCAATTGAGCACATCTGGGACATCATGTCTCGCTCCATCCACCAACGCCACGTTGCACCACAGACTGTCCAGGAGTTGGCGGATGCTTTAGTCCAGGTCTGGGAGGAGATCCCTCAGGAGACCATCCGCCACCTCATCAGGAGCATGCCCAGGCGTTGTAGGGAGGTCATACAGGCACGTGGAGGTCACACACACTACTAAGCCTCATTTTTACTTGTTTTAAGGTCTTTAAATCAAAGTTGGATCAGCCTGTAGTGTGGTTTTCCACTTTAATTTTGAGTGTGACTCCAAATCCAGACCTCCATGGGTTGATAAATTGGATTTCCATTGATTATTTTTGTGTGATTTTGTTGTCAGCACATTCAACTATGTAAAGAAAAAAGTATTTAATAAGATTATTTCTTTCATTCAGATCTAGGATATGTTATTTTAGTGTTCCCTTTATTTTTTTGAGCAGTGTATATTGAAAATGAAATACAGATATCTAATTTACATAAGTATTCACACCCCTTTGCTATGACACTCCAAATTGAGCTCCGGTGCAAACAATTTCCTTTGAACATCCTTGATATGACACAACAACTTGATTGGAGTCCAGCTGTGGCCAACTCAGTTTGGACATGATTTACAAAATAAGAAAACTCTATAAAAAAGGTCCCACAGTTGACAGCTCATGTCAGAGCAGAAACTATACCATGAAGTCCAAGGAACTGTCCATAGATCGCCGAGATTTGTGATGAGGCATATATCTGGGGAAGGGTATAACACAATTTCTAGAGTGTTGAAAGTTTCCAAGAGCACATCATTGCGAAATTGAAAAAATATGAAACCACCCACACTCTGCCTAGAGGTGGCCGTCTGACCAAACTGAGCAACCAGGCAAGAAGGACCTTGGTCAGGGATGTGACCAAGAACCCAATGACCACTCTGACAGAACTACAGAGTTCCTTGTTTTAGATAGGAGAACCTGCCAGAAGGACAACGGTCTCTAGAGCACTTCCCCAATCTGGGATTTATAAGAGAGTGGCCAGACAGAAACCACTACTTAGAAAAAGGCACAACAGCACACCTGGAGTTTGCAAAAAGACATGAAAGACTCAGATCATAAAGTAAAGGATTCTGTGGTCTGATGAGACAAAGAATGTACTCTTTGGCCTGAATGCAAAGCACCATGTCTGGAGAAAAGAATATTTGAAATTTGTCAAAAGCCTATTGGATGACAACTTGTTTTTAACCAAGAAAGAATCATTTATAACTGACTTTCTCCAACATAACATAGGTACTGCAGATCCCCTTATTGTATGGGACACTTAAATGTGCCTTTAGAGGCCATGCAATTCAACACTCATCTAAAAAAAAAAAAAAAGCAACTTAGGCCAAAAGAGTTCATATTAACAAAGGAAATAGCAGGACTAACAGTACAGATAGATAGCAATAAAAACTGTACCATAGAGGCACAGAATATGTTAGAGGGAAAACAAAAACAAATAGATTAACTTATTCAAAAAAGATCAAGTGTAATATATTATTAAAAAAATAAAGCGAACTGAATAAAATGGGGGGGGAAATGCTCCAAATTATTTACATAGAAATAAAAAATAATTTACTGAAACTTGTTAAATGAGTCACCCATGTTCCACAAAACAATACTTTGAAAGAGGAAGTAAAGTACTTCAAGCATATGTTTTCGTTTCAGTCTCCTCCATCCCCATTAACCGAAGTTAACTGTAAGGATTTATTTTTTCTATTAATAATGGAAAATTAACAGCTGTACAGAAAGACTCATGAGAAGGCCAGAGACACTTTTAGCATGTTTTAACCACTCCTATAAAAATTGTAGATGATCAGATACTCAACAAGGTCTGATTTAATTATTATTTAAACAGGACCCAAGTGGTAAATGTAAAGACCCAAGCCATTGAAAAAAATTGGAGGCCCCTTACACTTCAGTGTTGTGATGCAAAAACGACAGTAAAATGCATAGAATTAGAAAAGGTATTGTCGGATATAATTCATCTTAAAATCAGACCGTTTTTTCATTTATTTATTTTTTTACATGGATGATACATTAAAGATAATATAAGACAAGTACTGGAAACAATAGAACACTATGAAACATCTGGGAAAGCTTGTATGACTATAAAATGTAAATAGCTGCCAGGAATATTTCATTTTGGAGAATCTCTTATACAATGGGTTAAAGTTATGAACAGTGCATTTGGAAAGTATTCAGACCCCCTACATTTTCCAGATTTTGTTAGGTTACAACATTAAGTATTCATACCCTTTACTGAGTACTTTGTTGAAGCATATTTGGCAGCGATTACAGCCTTGGGTCTTCTTGTGTGTGAGATGCTAAAAGCTTGGAACACCTGTATTTGGGGAGTTTCACCCATTCTTCTCTGCAGATCTCAGGTTTAAGTCCGGGCTCTGGCTGGGCCAATCAAAGACATTCATAGACTTGTCCCGAGGCCACTCCTGTGTTGTCTTAGCTGTGTGCTTAGGGTTGTTCTCACGTTGGGAGGTGAACCGTCACCCCAGTCTAAGGCCCTGAGAGCTCTGGAACAGGTTTTCATCAAGGATCTCTCTGTACTTTGTTCCGTTAATCTTTCCCTCAATCCTGACAAGACTCCCAACCCCTGCCGCTGAAAAACATCCCCACAGCATGATTCTGCCACTATCACGCTTCACCATAGGGATGGTGCAAGGTTTCCTCCAGACGTGATGCTTGGGATTCAGGCCAAAGGGTTCAATATTGGTTTCATCAGACCAGAGAATCTTGTTTCTCATGGTGTGAGAGTCTTTAGGTGCCTTTTGGAAAACTCCAAGCGGGCAGCCATGTGCCTTTTACTAAAGGAGCGGCTTCCGTCTGGCCACTCCACCATAAACGACTGATTGGTGGAGTGCTGCAGAGATGGCTGTCCTTCTGGAAGGTTCTGCCATCTCCACAGAGGAACTCTAGCGCTCTGTCTGAGTGACCGTCGGGTTCTTGGTCACCTCCCTGACCAAGGCCCTTCTCTCCAGATAACTCAGTTTGTCCGGGCGACCAGCGCTAGGAAGATTCTTGGTGGTTCTAAACTTCTACCATTTAAGAATGATGGAGGCCACTGTGTTCTTGGGGACCTTCAATGCTGCAGACATTTTTTGGTACCCTTCCCCAGATCTGTGCCTCGACACAATACTGTTTCAGCGCTCTACGAACAATTCCTTCAACCTCAAGGCTTGGTTTTTACTCTGACATGCACAGTCAACTCTGGGACCTTATATATAGAGAGGTGTGTGCCTTTCCAAATCAATTGAATTTACCACAGGTGGACTCCAATCAAATTGTAGAAATATATCAACGATGATCAATGGAAACAGGATGCACCTGAGCTCAATTTCTAGTCTCATAGCAAAGGGTCTGAATACTTATGTAAATAAGGTATCCGTTTTTAAGTTGAAATAAATGTGCTAAAATTTCTAAAAACATGTTTTCGATTTGTCATTATGGGGTGTTGTCTGTAGATTGCTGAGAATTTTTTAAAATTGATTTAATCAATTTTAGAATAAGGCTGTAACGTAACAAAATGTGGAAAAAGTCAAGGGGTCTGAATACTTTCCGAAGGCACTGTATATATATATACACACACACACACACACACACACACACACACACACACACACACACACACACACACACACACGATTGGACACACCTGATTCCTGGGTTTTTATTTTTACTATTTTCTATTTTCTTCACAATAGTGAAGACATCCAACACTATGAAATAACACACATATGGAATCACTTAGTAACCAAAAAAGGGTCTAAAAAAATCTAATCTTTTAAAATATTTAACTACCCACCCTTTGCCTTGATGACAGCTTTGCACACACTTGGCATTCTCTCAACAAGCTTAATGAGGTAGTCACCTGGAATGCAATTCCATTAGCAGGTGTGCCTTGTTAAGTTCATTTGTGGAATTTATTTCCTTCTTAATGCGTTTGAGCCAATCAGTTGTGTTGTGACAAGGTAGGGGTGGTATACAGAAGATAGCCCTATTTGGTAAAAGACCAAGTCCATATTATGGCGAGAACAGCTCAAAAAAGCAAAGAGAAATGACAGTCCATCATTCATTTAAGACATGGTCAGTCAACGCGGAAAATTTCAATAACTTTGAAAGTTTCTTCAAGTGCAGTCGCAAAAACTATCAAGTGCTATGATGAAACTGGCTCTCATGAGGACCGCCACAGGAAAAGGAAGACCGAGTTACCTCTGCTGCAGAGGATAAGTTCATTAGAGTTACCAGCCTCGGAAATTACTGCTCAAATAAATGCTACACAGAGTTCAAGTAACAGACACATCTCAACATCAACTAGTCAGAGACTGCGTGAATCAGGCCTTCATGGTCAAATTGCTGCAAAGAAACTACTACTAAAGGACACCAATAAGAAGAGATTTGCTTGGGGCAAGAAACACGAGCAATCAACATTAGACCTGTGGAAATCTGTCCTTTGGTCTGATGAGTCCAAATGTGAGATGTTTTGTTCCAACCGCCGTGTCTTTGTGAGACGCAAAGTAGGTGAACTGATGATCTCCGCATGTGTGGTTCCCACCGTGAAGCACGGAGGAGGAGCTATGAGGGTGTGGGGGTGCTTTGCTGGTGACACAGTCTGTGATTTATTTTGAATTCAAAGCACAACTAACCAGCATGGCTACCACAGCATTTAGCAGCGATACGCCATCCCATCTGGTTTACACTTAGTGGGAGTATCATTTCTTTTTCAACAGGACAATACCCAAAACACACCTCCAGTCTATGTAAGGGCTATTTGACCAAGAAGAGTGATGGAGTGCTGCATCAGATGACCTGGCCTCCACAATCACCCGACCTCAACCCAATTGAGATGGGTTGGGATGAGCTGGACTGCAGGGTGAAGGAAAAGCAACCAACAAGTGCTCAGCATATGTGGGAAATCCTTCAAGACTGTTGGAAAAGCATTCCAGGTGAAGCTGGTTGAGAGAATGCCAAGAGTGTGCAAAGCTGTCATCAAGGCAAAGGGTGGCTACTTAGAAGAATCTCAAATATAAAATATTTTGATTTGTATAACACGTTTTAGGTTACTACATGATTTTATGTGTTATTTCATAGTTTTGATCTCTTCACTATTATTCTACAATGTAGAAAATAGTAAACAATAAAAACCCTTGAATGAGTAGGTGTGTCCAAACTTTTGACTGGTACTGTGTGTGTGTATATATATATATATATATATATACACACACACTGCTCAAAAAAATAAAGGGAACACAAACAACACATCCTAGATCTGTATGAAAGAAATAATCTTATTAAATACGTTTTTCTTTACATAGTTGAATGTGCTGACAACAAAATCACAAAAATAATCAATGGAAATCCAATTTATCAACATATGGAGGTCTGGATTTGGAGTCACACTCAAAATTGAAGTGGAAAATCACACTACAGGCTGATCCAACTTTGATGTAATGTCCTTAGAACAAGTCAAAATGAGGTTCAGTAGTGTGTGTGGCCTCCACGTGCCTGTATGACCTCCCTACAACGCCTGGGCATGCTCCTGATGAGGTGGCGGATGGTCTCCTGAGGGATCTCCTCCCAGACCTGGACTAAAGCATCCGCCAACTCCTGGACAGTCTGTGGTGCAATGTGGCGTTGGTGGATGGAGCGAGACATGATGTCCCAGATGTGCTCAATTGGATTCAGGTCTGGGGAACGGGCAGGCCAGTCCATAGCATCAATGCCTTCCTCTTGCAGGAATTGCTGACACACTCCAGCCACATGAGGTCTAGCATTGTCTTGCATTAGGAGGAACCCAGGGCCAACCGCACCAGCATATGGTCTCACAAGGGGTCTGAGGATCTCATCTCGGTACCTAATGGCAGTCAGGCTACCTCTGGCGAGCACATGGAGGGCTGTGCGGCCCCCCAAAGAAATGCCACCCCACACCATGACTGACCCACCACCAAACCGGTCATGCTGGAGGATGTTGCAGGCAGCAGAACGTTCTCCACGGCGTCTCCAGACTCTGTCACGTCTGTCACATGCTCAGTATGAACCTGCTGTCATCTGTGAAGAGCACAGGGCGCCAGTGGCGAATTTGCCAATCTTGGTGTTCTCTGACAAATGCCAAACGTCCTGCACGGTGTTGGGCAGTAAGCACAACCCCCACCTGTGGACGTCGGGCCCTCATACCACCCTCATGGAGTCTGTTTCTGACCGTTTGAGCAGACACATGCACATTTGTGGCCTGCTGGAGGTCATTTTGCAGGGCTCTGGCAGTGCTTCTCCTGCTCCTCCTTGCTCAAAGGCGGAGGTAGCGGTCCTGCTGCTGGGTTGTTGCCCTCCTACGACCTCCTCCACGTCTCCTGATGTACTGGCCTGTCTCCTGGTAGCGCCTCCATGCTCTGGACACTACGCTGACAGACACAGCAAACCTTCTTGCCACAGCTCGCATTGATGTGCCATCCTGGATGAGCTGCACTACCTGAGCCACTTGTGTGGGTTGTAGACTCCGTCTCATGCTACCACTAGAGTGAAAGCACCGCCAGCATTCAAAAGTGACCAAAACGTCAGGCAGGAAGCATAGGAACTGAGAAGTGGTCTGTGGTCCCCACCTGCAGAACCACTCCTTTATTGGGGGTGTCTTGCTAATTGCCTATAATTTCCACCTGTTGTCTATTCCATTTGCACAACAGCATGTGAAATCTATTTTCAATCAGTGTTGCTTCCTAAGTGGACAGTTTGATTTCACAGAAGTGTGATTGACTTGGAGTTACATTGTGTTGTTTAAGTGTTCCCTTTATTTTTTTGAGCAGTGTATATATATATATATATATATAGATTGGAAATGATGCAGACAATTACATTGACAGAAGCCACAATCTGCAATATTAAAGCTAATCTACCCCCACAAAAACAAAAAAGTATCGACTCAGGGGTGTGAATATTTATGTAAATTACATATTTCTGTATTTCATTTTCATTAAATTCTTAAAACATGTTTTCACTTTGTCATTAGATGGGTGAGAAATATGTAGATGGGTGAGAAAATGATATATTTAATCCATTTTTAATTCAAAATGGAAAGATGTGAATCCACAACAAAATGTGGAAAAAGTTCAGAGCTGTGTTCGAATACTCATACTAACCGCACTATATGTGATGTGAATTGACTATATATAGTATGGTTATTGGTCATAGTATGGATATAGTTAGTAAGCCAAAGGTTCACGGATGTCGGACTAAATTCGCCAAAATACGAAGTTACACGCAGAGGACACCATTTCTGTACTTTTAGGGCCCAAAATGCAATTCTTCAGGAAATGGGCGTGGCTCCACAACATTTTCAAATTTGAAGAAAATGGCGGAAAATATGCAGCCGAAGTCCGACGAGAGCGAATACAAATTCATTGAACTAACTAATGACAAATGTTAAGAAAATGTTGAGCAATGTAATAAAGTAATGACTTGTCAAATAAGTTACGTTGCACGTTATGTTGGCTGACAATTTGTTAGCTACGCTATCCTTACAAACCGCATAGCATTACAGCAAGATGTACCGGTATGTTAGCTAGTTACCTAACCTTTGTTGGATACTAATACATCGAACTTGCAAGGCAGTATATTAACTAACTAACCAACGTTTATAGACTTAATTATTCACATCATTCTTAGCTAAGTGGTATAGTCGTTGTGCGTTTCCATGGACATTTTAAATTCTGGCTATCTACTACGATTTCAGAGCACTCTCGCTCGCCGTTGAATATGGCCGGTGTCAGTAAACATTGGCAAAAAAAAAAGCGTAATAAATTGTTGCCAGCAACACAGTTACAGTCACCAACGCTCTGGGTAACATGAAAACAGCCTAACCAGCTCTGCTATGGTGAATAAAATGGTCAGAGTGAGGTGTTCTCTCATTTGTGTCTGGAAGTAGCTAGCCAATGTTAGCCAGTTAGTTTGGGTTCTTGACTGCAGTTGAACGCTTGGATCAACCCAACTCCTCGGCCAGAGTGTCCAGCGTGAGCTCTGAACACTCAGAGCGAAACGCTCTGGATTTACAATCTGACAACGCTCTGGATTTACGAACGCCCAGTACGCACTCTGGAACTGCAGATTGAATTTACGAACACACCTGAAATCGTAAAATGTTTAGCTAGTAATTTGTTACGCTAACGAGCTACGATACTGTCTGTTTACAGTATAATAAAATGAACTAATAGTAAATAGTATATACTCATTAAGTATGTAGTATACAGTATGTTTGTATGGGTTTTCGAACACAGCAAAGGTGTATGAATACATTCTGACGGCACTGTATAATTTTGATCTCATGGACGCACAACTGTCTATGAATTAACATTTACATTTCTCCAGCCACATTCCTCTGTTTACCAAAACAAGTGGCGTGGGGTGACTGCTTTGTTATTTTTCGAATCCTATATTTACCCTTTAATATACACATGACCGAAAGGTTGCTGGATTGAATCCCTGAGTGTCGTTCTCCCACAGAACAAGGCAGTTAACCCACTATTCCCAGGAACCACTGCTTTTAAATCAGGGCAAGGCGACTGGAAACATGACCGAACACAAACAGTGTAGCTATTCCCTCCGCAAGGCAATCAAACAAGCTAAGCGTCAGCATAGAGACAAAGTAGTCACAATTCAACGGCTCAGACACGAGAGGAATGTGGTACGGTCTACAGTCAATCACGGACTACAAAAAGAAAACCAACCCCGTCGCAGACCCCGATGTCTTGCTCCCAGACAAACTGAACAACTTCTTTGCTCACTTTAAGGACAATACAGTGCCACTGACACGGCCAGCTACCAAAACCTGCGGACTCTCCTTCACCGCAGCCAACGTGAGTAAAACATTTAAACGTGTTAACACTCGCAAGGCTCCCGGCCCAGACGGCATCCCTAAACGCGTCCTCAGAGCGTCCCCAGCTGGCTGTTGTGTTTACGGACATATTCAATCTCTCCCTATCCCAGTCTGCTGTTCCCACATGCTTCAAGAGGGCCACCATTGTTCCTGTTCCCAAGAATGCTAAGATAACTTTGCTAAACGACTATCGCCCCATAGCACTCACATCTGTCATCATGAAGTGCTTTGAGAAACTGGTCAAGGATCATATCACCTCCACCCTACCTGACACCCTAGACCCACTCTAATTTGCTTACCACCCCAATAGGTCCACAGACAACGCAATCACACTGCCCTAACCCATTTGGACAAGAGGAATACCTATGTAAGAATGCTGTTCATCGACTACAGCTCAGCATTTAACACCATAGTACCCTCCAAACTCATCATTAAGATCCAGACCCTGGGTCTCGACCCCGCCCTGTGCAACTGGGTCCTGGACTTTGACAGGCCGCCCCAGGTGGTGAGGTTAGGAAACAACATCTCCACCCCGCTGATCCTCAACACTGGGGCCCCACAAGGGTGCGTTATCAGCCCTCTCCTGTACTCCCTGTTCACCCATGACTGCGTGGCCATGCACGCCTCCAACTCAATCATCAAGTTTGCAGACGACACTACAGTGGTAGACTTGATTACCAATAATGACGAGACTGCCTACAGGGAGGTGGTGAGGGCCCTCGGAGTGTGGTGTCAGGAAAATAACTCACACTCAACAAGACAAAGGAGATGATCATGGACTTCAGGAAACAGCAGAGGGATCACCCCCCTATCCACATTGACGGGACAGTATTGGAGAAGGTGGAAAGTTTTAAGTTCCTCGGCGTACACATCATGTACAAACTGAAATGGTCCACCCACACAGACAGCGTGGTGAAGAAGGAGCAACAGCGCCTCTTCAACCTCAGAAGGCTGAAGAAATTTGGCTTGGTCACCAAAAACACTCAAACGTTTACAGATGCACAATCAAGAGCATCCTGTCGGGCTGTATCACCGCCTGGTATGGAAAATGCTCCTCCCACAACCGCAAGGCTCTCCAGAGGGTAGTGAGGTCTGCACAACGCATCCCTGGGGGCAAACTACCTGCCCTCCAGGACACCTACACCACCAGATGTCACAGGAAGGCCAAAAAGATCCTCAAGGACAACAACCACCCGAGCCACTGCCTGTTCACCTCGCTATCATCCAGAAGGCGAGGGCAGTATAGGTGCATCAAAGCGGGGACCGAGAGACTGAAAAACAGCTTCTATCTCAAGGCCATCAGACTGTTAAACAGCCATTACTAACATTGAGTGGCTGCTGCCAACATACTGAGTCAAATCTCTAGCCACTTTAATAAAAATAAAAAAATTGATGTAATAAATGTATCACTAGTCACTTTAAACAATGCCACTTTATATAATGTTTACATACCCTACATTACTCATGTCATATGTGTATACTGTACTCTATACCATCTACTGCATCTTGCCTATGCCGTTCAGCCATCGCTCATCCATAAATTCATATGTACATATTCTTATTCCTTTACACTTGTGTGTATATGGTAGTTGTTGTGAAATTGTTATATTACTTGTTAGATACTACTGCATGGTCGGAACTAGAAGCACAAGCGGTTCGCTACACTCGCAAAAACATCTGCTAACCATGTGTATGTGACCAATAAAATTTGATTTGATTTAGGCTGTCATTGAAAATACGAATTTGCTCTTAACTGACTTGCCTAGTTAAATAAAGATTAAATAAAAATGATTAAGAAATCAGCTATTAACAGAACCGCTGACTGGCTGATAGATGCGTCCCCATGGTTACCATATCAGTGAGATAGTGTCTGGTTTCAGGGGAAATGTCAGATCTGCAATGTTCTAGGAATTAAAATAGTGATCAATGATCATATCATTTTTCAAATGTTTACGTCCCCATGCACAAACATAGGCTTACACACACACACACACACACACACACACACACACACACACACACACACACACACATTACCCAAAATGCTTATCCACACGGTAGAAGAGAAGGACACCACAAGGAAGCTTGCAATCGCTGTTGCAACGCATACCAACACTCGGAAACTGTGGACAAAAACACAACCTCCAAATTGACATGTGCACTCAAATTGCCAAACCGTTGCAAACTCAAACAAACTGGTAATGTAGGATAATATTGTTCCTGTATTATGTTATGATTAGCAAAAGCTAAGATACGGCCATTGACACCATCTTATTACAATGTTAATTTACTGTAAGAAAAAGTATTCAAAGACAACTGGGAAAACACCGTCTGTCCTTCTCTTACCCATAAGGGACTTTGTGGATGAAGAATGGAGCAGAGAACTTGATTAGGAGAGTGGGAAGAATATCAGCCAACAAAACAGCCTTGGAGAGGGAGACAGAGGTCACACACATGTTAACCAGGCAGGATCAGGCTGGTCACTTTAATAATGTTTACATACTGCTTTACTCATTTCATATGTATATACACTGTATTTTAGTCAATGCCACTCCGACATTGCTCGTCCTAATATTTATACATTTCTTAACTCCATTCTTTTACTTTAGATTTGTGTGTATTGTTGTGAATCATTAGATATTTCTGCACTGTTGGAGCTAGGAACAAAAGCAATTCGCTACAACACCCGCAATAACATCTGCTGAATAAAATTTTATTTGATCACACACACTTTCACAGCTGCAGTGCATCTCTATTTACCGCGGCAGAAACTGGGCTGCAGTCGTAGCGACTTTTTCCACCTTCAACGTCTAAGGCAACTGTGGATGGGGTCTGAAGAAGAAGGAAATGGAGAGAGAGAGAGAATGAAAGAATATTGCCAATATAGTACTTTGACACTAACAATACATACGAATGTTACGGTGATACAGCATTCTACAACCCATTCTTACAGGTGATGTGGAGTTGTGAGACCCTTGTTGTTTTAAGATGTCATGGGCTGCACTCAGCATCACCACGTACGCAAAGTTATTGCACAACCCCAGCAACCTGAAGACAAGGGTCAGGAGGAAAGGTGGGAGACACAATGTTGAATTTGAAATAATTAATTTCTATTGCCTGCATTTCAGAACATTCAGTGCAGGGAGGGGGGGCAAGCAGAGATGGGGGGGGCAAGCAGAGATGATAAGTGTCAGTGGGCCAATGAATGATAGCAAGTTCACTGAGGCTACGCAATAATGTTGTAGGGCAAACTAAGGATAAGATGTAGCCAGCGTTCCTATATAGATTAAGACACCGCGGAGCCAGTGCAAGATATGGCTTGGAAAACGAACCTCAATCTAGGGATGACAATTGCGTTATACTACGAATTGTCCCAACTGCTATACCGAGTAGATGGAACGACTGCTAATGTTTAAGTAAACTGCAGTTTCTTTCCTCATGCTAGCTAGCAGAATCCACAGCAGCCATTTTAGAATTCCATAATGGCTGCTGTGGCTACATACATACTTATCACTGGGGCCAGACAGAATCTACAAGGAGTGGTTTAGTCTTTACAACATATAGTGCCTTCAGAAAGTATTCACACCCCTTGACTTTTTCCACATTTTGTTGTGTTACAAAGTGGGATTAAAATGTATTTAAAGTGTCCTTTTTGTCAACAATCTACACAAACTATTCTGTAATGTCAAAGTGGGGGGGAAAAAAACACTAATATAAACTACTTAACCAAAGGTATGTGGACACCTGCTCGTCGAACATCTCATTCCAAAATCATGGGCATTAATATGGAGTTGGTCCCCCTTTTTCTGCTATAACAGCCTCCACTCTTCTAGGAATGCTTTCTTCTATATGTTGAAACATTGCTGCAGGGACTTGCTTCCATTCATCCACAAGAGCATTAGTGAGGTCGGACACTGATTTTGGGCGATTAGGCCTGGCTCGCAGTCGGCGTTCCAATTTATCCCAAAGGTATTCGATGGGGTTGAGGTCAAGCCTCTGTGCAGGCCAGACAAGATCTTCCGCACCGATTGACAAACCATTTCTCTATGGGACCTCACTTTGCGCACGGGGGCATTGTCATGCTGAAACTGTTGTCACAAAGTTGGAAGCATAGAATGTATGCTGTAACGTTAAGATTTCCCTCCACTAGAACTAAGGGGCCTAGCCCGAACCATGAAAAATAACCCCAAACCATTCTGCCTCCTCCACCAAACTTTACAGTTGGCACTATGCAATGGGGCAGGTATCGTTCTCTAGGCATCCGCCAAACCCAGAGTTGTCCGTCAGACTGCCAGATGGTCAAGTGTGATTCATCACTCCAGCTGACGCTTGGTATTGTGCAAGGTGATCTTAGGCTGGTGTGAGGCTGCTCGGCCATGGAAACCTATTTCAAGAAGCTCCCAATGAACGATTATTGTGCTGATGTTGCTTCCAGAGGCAGGTTGGAACTCGGTAGTGAGTGTTGCCACTGAGGACAATTTTTATCAGCTACACGCTTCAGCACTTGGCAGTCCCGTTCTGCGAGCTTGCGTGGCCTACCAATTCGCAGCTTAGCCGTTGTTGCTCCTAGATGTTTCCAATTCACAATAACAGCACTTACAGTTGACCGGGGCAGCTCTAGCAAGACAGAAATTTGACAAACTGACTTGTTGGAAATGTGGAATCCCATGACAATGCCACGTTGAAAGTCACTGAGCTCTTCAGTAAGGACATTCTACTGCAAAGGTTTGTCTATGGAGATTGCATGGCTGTGTGCTCTATTTCATACATCCGTCAGCAACGGGTGTGGCTGAAATAGCCAAATCCACAAATTTGAAGGCATGTCAAAATACTTTTTTATTTCTGGGTAAGTCTCTAAGAGCTTTCCGCACTTGGATTGTGCAACATTTGGCCATTCTGTCTTTCAAAATTATTCAAGCTCTGTCAAATTGGTTGTTGATCATTGTTAGACAACCATTTTCAGGTCTTGCCATAGATTTTCCTGAAAAACTCCCCAGTCCTTAATGATTACAAGTATACCCATAACATGATGCAGCCACCACTATGCTTGAAAAAAATGTATTGGATTTGCCCCAAACATAACACTTTGTTTTCTTAACAAAAAGTGAATTGCTTTGCCACATTTTTTTCAGTATTACTTTAGTGCCTTGTTGCAAACAGAATGCATGATTTGGAACATTGGTATTCTTTACAGGCTTCCTTATTTTTACTCTGTCAATTAGGTTAGTATTGTGGAGTAACTACAATGCTGTTGATCCATCCTCAGTTGTCTCCATTCACAGCCATTAAACTAACTGTTTTTAAGTTACCATTGGCCTCATGGTGAAACACCTGAGCGGTTTCCTTCCTCTCCGGCAAATGAGTTAGGAAGGATGCCTGTATCTTTGTAATGACTGGGTGTATTGATCCACCATCCAAAGTGTAATTAATAACTTCACCATATTGAATGGGTGCTTTTTACCCATCTAAGAATAGGTGCCCTTCCTTGAAAGGCATTGGAAAACCTCCCTGGTCTTTCACAGTTGAATCTGTGTTTGAAATTCTTTGGAGATGTCACGACCGACCCTGGTTCGATCCCAGGCTGTATCACAACCGGCCGTGATCGGTAGTCCCATAGGGCGGCGCACAATTGGCCCAGCGTTGTCCGGGTTAGGGGAGGGTTTGGCCGGGGTAGGCCGACATTGTAAATCAGAATTTGTTCTTAACTGACTTGCCTAGTTAAATAAAGGTTAAATAAAATACAATTATAGGGTGTTGTGTGTAGGCCAGTGACAACAAATCTCAAATGAATCCATTTTAAATTCAGGCTGTAAGAACAACATGGGTAAAAAGTCAAGGTGTGTGAATACTTTCTGAAGGCACTGTAGCTAGAATGCCCTATTCCATCAATAGCATCGAGTACTTAACATGCACACCAATTATTCAATATTCAACTGATTTTGGCATAAGGCCGAGTATGGCATTAGTCATGTAAACACCTTACTCTGCTTATCTATATCGGCGTAAGGTCATAATCGACGTAAGCCTACGCCGATTAAAACACTTAGTTTTATAAGCAACCTTTCGAATTATAAACACATATAAACAGCTTCATCGGCGATCATTGGTGCATTTTATCTGCGCATGTGCCAGCACCGGGTAGCGCGAGTGAGTTCGGAAAAACATGCATCTTATAAATTGTTTTCACAAACAAACTTTATACAGTATGTCCGAAATCCGAATCAAATTGTCTAAGCAAAAACAACATGGTCACTGTGGTAGAATGTTTATCTTGATTGGCGAATTTCTGCATTTATCAAAAGTCCCATCAGCAGCCTGATTTCACGTGTCGATGTACACAGGAGTATTAGGGAAATCTTTATTCTTGCAAAGCATGTAAACGTTTTAAACGAACTATTGTATTAACCTGACTATCCACAGTAATCGCAAGATTGTGTGCATGTAACCGTGTTCACTGTAGCTAGCTAAATAGGATTGATTCAAATAACGTTACATTTAAATAAATCAAATATGGGTAGCTAGGCTCGTTTCTGATTTCACATCACATTCACCATAGTAGAACATAATCTCACAGCTAAACTCACCAAAAACCAGTCCAATTTCTCCAGCGCGAACTACGACCTACAGACAGTACAGAGACAAGGTGTTAATAAAATAACCAAATTAAATATAAATAGCTAAATAGCATACTAGCTAGCCAGCCACACAGCAGTGTGATCCGTCTGGTCAGTGTTAACAAATCACAAGTGTGACACACTATTTACCCTCACTGTCAGATGGCATATCTGGGTCTGCATTGACGCTGACTGCTTGGTCCATGATTAAAAACGAATTAAATCGAATATTAAAGAGCAGCTACATAAACAGCTAACGAACGTTACTCTTGCACAGCTGTCGAATAGCTAGCAATCTGGCTAGCTACTTCCTCAATGTTATCTTGTGGTGTTCCGCAAATTTCCATAGGTCACAGATTTGACAGCATTTTTTACAGAACTTGAGGCAGACAGGCGAATGTTATAGCTAACTGACTAGTATAAAACGATTTTCTTATTGATTTCATTTTTGTTCATAGGTGTTTACTACATGTCAACTTCGGACCGATTCAAGGCAAACAACAAATCATCGCGTGTAGCAGCGAAATATCCCCCCCTTGAAACTACTACCGCACACTGCTGGTTCCGCATATAAGCAAATAGAGTACCACAGTATGAGTCATAATACTCATAAAACCAAGAGGTCAAACAGGGAAATGGTTCCAATCGGTTTTCCACCATTCATTTTTCCCATAGGGAATTTTAAAACACTTAAAATACGGGCTATAATTTGTATAGACTTACCCTGACATGACGTTTAGATAACAATGCATCTCTCTAGGCCAAGGTTACTTTTTTTGACAAAAACTTTTCAGCTGCTGATGTAATGATGTCTAGCTTCTTGGACTTCTTGGACACTTGTACAATACACTTAATAACTGTGGCTATACAGTTGAAGTCGGAAGTTTACATACACCTTAGCCAAATACATTTAAACTCAGTTTTTCACAATTCCTGACATTTAATCCTACTAAAACTTCCCTGTCTTAGGTCAGTTAGGATCACCACTTTATTTTAAGAATGTGAAATGTCAGAATAATAGTCAGAGAATGATTTACTTCAGCTTGTATCTCTTTCATCACATTCCCAGTGCGAGAGAAGTTTACATACACTCAATTAGTATTTGGTAGCATTGCCTTTAAATTGTTTAACTTGGGACAACGTTTCAGGTAACCTCCCACAAGCTTCCCACAATTCGTTGGGTGAATTTTGGCCCGTTCCTCCTGACAGAGCTGGTGTAACTGAGTCAGGTTTGTAGGCCTCCTTGCTCGCACACGCTTTTTCAGTTTTGCCCACAAATTTTCTATAGGATCAGGGCTTTGTGATGGCCACTCCAATACCGTGACTTTGTTGTCCTTAAGCCATTTTGCCACAACTTTGGAAGTATGCTTGGGGTCATCGTCCATTTGGAAGACCCATTTGCGACCAAGCTTTAACTTCGTGACTGATGTCTTGAGATGTTGCTTCAATATATCCACATAATTTTCCTACCGCATGATGCCGTCTATTTTGTGAAGTGCACCAGTCCCTCCTGCAGCAAAGCACCCCCACAACATGATGCTGCCACCCCTGTCCTTCACGGTTTGGAAGGTGTTCTATGGCTTGCAAGCATCGCCCTTTTTCCTCCAAACATAACGATGGTCATTATGGCCAAACAGTTCTTTTTTTGTTTCATCAGACCAGAGGACATTTCTCCAAAAAGTACAATCTTTGTCCCCATGTGCAGTTGCAAACCGTAGTCTGGCTTTTTAATGGCAGTTTTGGAGCAGTGGTTTCTTCCTTGCTGAGTGGCCTTTCAGGTTATGTCGATATAGGACTCGTTTTACTATGGATATAGATACTTTTGTACCCGTTTCCTCCAGCATCTTCACAAGGTGCTTTGCTGTTGGTCTGGGAATGATTTACACCTTTCGCACCAAAGTACAGTCATCTCTAGGAGAAAGAACGCGTTTCCATCCTGAGTAGTAGGTAGGACGGCTGCATGGTCCCATGGTGTTTATACTTGCGTAATATTGTTTGTAAAAATGAACGTGGTACCTTCAGGCATTTGGAAATTACTCCCAAGGATGAACCAGACTGGTGGAGGTCTACAATCTTTTTTCTGAGGTCTTGGCTGATTTTTCTTGATTTTTCCATGATGTCAAGCAAAAAGGCACTGCGTTTGAAGGTAGGCCTTGAAATACATCCACAGATACACCTCCAATTGACTCAAATGATGTTAATTAGCCTATCAGAATCATCTAACGCCATGACATAATTTTCTGGAATGTTCCAAGCTGTTTAAAGGCACAGTCAACTTAGTGTATGTAAAGTTCTGACCCACTGGAATTGCGCCTGCCATATCAGTTCTGTTATACTCACAGACATTGTTTTAACAGTTCTGGAAACCTTAGAGTGTTTTCTATCCAAATGTACCAATTATATGTATAGCCTAGCCTCTGGGCCTGAGTAGCAGGCAGTTTACTTTGGGCACGCTTTTCATCCAGAGGTGAAAATAGTGCCCCCTACCCTAATGAAGTTCAAAGGCACAGTCAACTTAGCGTATGTAAACTTCTGACCCACTGGAATTGTGATTATGTGAAATAATCTGTCTGTAAACAATTGTTGGGAAAATGACTTGTGTCATGCACAAAGTAGATGTCCTAACCGACTTGCCAAAACTATAGTTTGTTAACAAGAAATTTGTGGAGTGGTTGAAAAACGAGTTTTATTGAATCCAACCTAAGTGTATGTACATTTCCGACTTCAACTGTAAATGCTACAAAATCCACCTTCTTCGCAATAAGTATATCTAGATCACTTGATTGACGTATAACATTTGCAACTGATTGAGGTGCATCCAACGCCACATCCTCTCCAACACTGTGGCCTCTTGCCCCTTCAACTCTTTTCATTTTCACAACCTCCACATAGGAGATTTGCTGTACAGCCCTGATCCTTGACATCTCAACCTCTTTCACCCTAACAGGGCACTGAGGGAATTCAGGAATATGATCCCCACCACAGTTGCAACATTCAATAACGTCTGCAAACACTTGACACGTGGCCAAACGTTTTACACTTCTTGCATTGCATCAGGTTTTGCACAAACAGTCTCACAAAGTATCTTATACAGTGCATTCAGAAAGAATTCAGACTCCTTGACTTTTTCCACATCTTATTACATTGCAGCCTTATTCTAACATGAATAAAATATTTTTTTCCCTCATCAATCTACACACAATACCCCATAATGACAAAGTGAAAACAGGTTTTTAGAAATTTAGCAAAATTATTACAAATAAAAAACAGAAATACCTTCTTTACATAAGTATTCAGACCTTTTGCTATGAGAATTGAAATTAAGCTGTTTCCAATGATCATCCTTAAGCTGTCTCAACAACTTGATTGGAGTCCACCTGTGGTAAATGCAATTGAATGGACATGATTTGGAAAGGCACACACCTGTTTATATAAGGTTCCACAGTTGACAGTGCATATCAAATCAAATCAAATTGTATTGGTCACATACACATGTTTAGCAGATGTTAATGCGGGTGTAGCAAAATGCTTGTGCTTCTAGTTCTGACAGTGCAACAATATCTAACAAGTAATATCTAAAAAATTACACAACAAATACCTAGTACACACAAATCTAAGTAAAGGAATGGAATTATAAATATATGGATGAGCAATGTCAGAGCGGCATAGACTAAGATACAGTAGATAGTATAGAATACAGTATATAAATACGAGATGAGTAATACAAGACATGTAAACATTATTAAAGTGGCCAAGGATTTCAAGTCTGCGTATGTAGGCAGGAGCCTCTCTGTGCTAGTGATGGTTAACAGTCTGTACAGACCTCGCCTTCTGGATGATATCGGTGTGAACAGGCAATGGCTCTGGTGGTTGTTGTCCTTGATTATCTTGTTTCCCTTCCTGCGACATCGGGTGCTGTAGGTGTCTTGGAGGACTGGTAGTTTGCCCCCGGTGATGCGTTGGGCAGACCGCACCACCCTCTGGAGAGCTTTGTGGTTGTGGGCTGTGCAGTTGCCGTACCAGGCAGTGATACAGCCCGACAGGATGCTCTCAATTGTGCATCTGTAAATGTTTGTGAGGGTTTTAGGTGACAAGCCAAATTTCTTCAGCCTCCTGAAGATGAAGAGGCGCTGTTGCGCCTTCTTCACTATACTGTCGGTGTGGGTGGACCATTTCAGTTTGTCAGTGATATATACGCAGAGGAACATAAAACTTTCCACCTTCTCCACTACTGTCCCGTCGATGTGAACAGGGGGGTGCTTCCTCTGCTGTTTTCTGAAGTCCACGATCATCTCCTTTGATTTGTTGACGTTGAGTGAAAGGTTATTTTCCTGACACCACACTCCCAGAGCCCACACCTCCTTCCTGTAGGCTGTCTCATCGTTGTTGGTAATCAAGCCTACTACTGTTGTGTCGTCTGCAAACTTGATGATTGAGTTGGAGGCATGCATGGCCACACAGTCATGGGTGAACAGGGAGTACAGGAGGCTGCTGAGCATGCACCCTTGTGGGGCCCCAGTGTTGAGGATCAGCGAAGTGGAGATGTTGTTTCCTACCTTCACCACCTGGGGGCGGCCCATCAGGAAGTCCAGGACCCAAGTGCACAGGGTGGGGTTCAGACCCAGGCCTGGAGCTTAATGATGAGCTTGGAGGGTACTATGGTGTTGAATGCTGAGCTATAGTCAATGAACAGCATTCTTACATAGGTATTCCTCTTGTCCAGATGGGATAGGGCAGTGTGCAGTGTGATGGCGATTGCATCGTCTGTGTACCCATTGGGGTGTTAAGCAAATTGAAGTGGGTCTAGGGTGACAGGTAAGGTAGAGGTGATATGATCCTTGACTAGTCTCTCAAAGCACTTCATGATGACAGAAGTGAGTGCTACGGGGTGATAGTCATTTAGTTCAGTTATATTTGCATTCTTGGGTACAGGAACAGTGGTGGCCATCTTGAAGCATGTGCGGACAGCAGACTGGGATAGGGAGAGATTGAATATGTTCGTAAACACACCAGCCAGCTGGTCTGCGTTTGCTCTGAGGATGCGGCTAGGGATGCCGTCTGTGCTGGCAGCCTAGCGAGGGTTAACACGTTTAAACGTCTTACTCATGTTGGCCATGGAGAAGGAGAGCCCACAGTCCTTGGTAGCTGGCCGCGTCGGTGGCACTGTGTTATCCTCAAAGCGGGCAAATAACGTGTTTAGCTTGTCCGGAAGCAAGACGTCGGTGTCTGCGACGTGACTGATTTTCCTTTTGTAGTCCGTGATTGTCTGTAGACCCTGCCATCTCCTATACATTTCTTAATTAAATCAGTAACCGTCTCAGTGTACACTTCAATATTATTCTCTGAAGCTACCCGGAACATATCCCAGTCCGCGTGATCAAAACAATCTTGAAACGTGGATTCCGATTGGTCAGACCAGTGTTGAATAGTCCTTAGCATGGGTTTTTCCTGTTTGAGTTTCTGCCTATAGGAAGGGAGGAGTAAAATGGAGTCGTGGTCAGATTTGCCAAAAGGAGGATAGGGGAGGGCCTTGTATGAATCCCGGAAGTTGGAATAACAATGGTTGAGTTTTTCCAGCACGAGTACTACAGTCGATATGCTGATAGAATTTAGGTGGCCTTTTCCTGAAATTTGCTTTGTTAATATCCCCAACTACAGTAAATGCAGCCTCAGGATATATGGTTTCCAGTTTGTATAAAGTCCAGTGAAGTTCCTTGAGGGCCGTTGTGGTCTCGGCTTGAGGGGGGATATACGCTTCTGTGACAATAACCGAAGAGAATTCTATTGGGAGATAATATGGTCGGCATTTGATTGTGATGTATTCTAGTTTGGGTGAACAAACGGACTTGAGGTCCTATATGTTATTACAATCATACCTGTCGGCGGGATGAACTGTTTATCCAGATGGCTGGACCGACTCCGACAGTATATCCCGAGAGAGCCATGTTTCCGTGAAACAGAGTATGTTACAATCCCTGACGTCTCTCTGGAAAGAAATCCTTACCCTAAACTTCTCTGTTTGTTATCCAGGGACTGAACATTAGCGAGTAATATACTCGGAAGCGGTGGTTGGTGTGCGCGCCTCCTAAGTCGGACTAGAAGACCTTTTCGAGTCCCTCTTTTTCAATTGCGTTGTTTTGGTCAGCCTCTGGAATCAGTTCAATTGCCCTGGGTGGTGGGAACAAAGATCAGCTTCGGGAAAGTCGTATTCCTGATCGTAATGCTGGTAGTGCTGGTGTGTTACCGCTGCTCTTATATCCAAAAGTTCTTCCCAGCTGTATATAATAACACATAACATTTTCTTGGCTAGCAATGTAAGAAATAATACATAAATTCACAAAATACTGCAAAGTTTCCTAAGAACTAGAAGCGAGGCAGCCCTCTCTGTCAGAACCATCTTATCTCAATATCAGAGCAAAAACCAAGCCATGAGGTCTAAGGAACTGTCTGTAGAGCTCCGAGACAGGATTTTGTCGAGGCACAGATCTGGGGAAGGGTACCCAAAACATGTCTGCAGCACTGAAGGTCCCCAAGAACACAGTGGCCTTCATCATTCTTAAATGGAAGAAGTTTGGAACCACCAAGACAGGAAGGACAACCATCTCTGCAGCACTCCACCAATTAGGCATTTATGGTAGAGTAGCCACAGATGGAAGCCACTCCTCAGTAAAAGACACATGACAGTCCGCTTGGAGTTTGCCAAAAGGCACCTAAAGGACTCTCAGACTATCATAAATAAGATTCTCTGGTCTGATGAAACCAAGATTGAACTATTTGGCCTGAATGCCAACCGTCACGTCTGGAGGAAACCTGGCACCATCCCTACGGTGAAGCATGGTGGTGGCAGCATCATGCTGTGGGGATGTTTTTCAGTGGAAGGAACTGGGAGACTAATATGGATCGAGGGGAAAATGAACAGGGCAAAGTACAGAGAGTTCCTTGATGAAAACCTGCTCCAGAGCGCTCAGGACCTCAGACTGGGGTGACGGGTCACCTTGCAACAGGACAATGACCCTAAGCACACAGCCAAGACAAAGCAGTGGCTTCGGGTCAAGTCTTTGAATGTCCTTGATTGGCCCAGCCAGAGCCCTAACTTGAACCCGATTGAACATCTCTGGGGAGACCTGAAAATAGCTGTGCTGCGACGCTCCTCATCCAACCTGACAGAGCTTGAGAGGATCTGCAGAGAAGAATGAGAGAAACTCCCCAAATACAGGTGTGCCAAGCTTGTAGCATCATACCCAAGAAGACTCAAGGCTGTAATCGCTGCGAAAGGTGCTTCAACAAAGTGCTGAGTATAGGGTCTGAATATTTATCTAAATGAGATTTCCATGTCTATTATTTATTTTTTAGCAAACATTTCTAAAAACCTGCTTTTTCTTTGTCATTATGGGGTATTGTGTGTAGGTCAGTTTTAGAATAAAAACTCAAGTGGTCTGAATACTTTCCAAATCCACTGTTGTCACGAGAATTCTGTTCCCAATGTTCATAAACTGAACTTCAATTAAACTACTCAGTCTGCACCCCAGAGTTTGTAAGATTCTGGTTAAATGACACAGACGGAGGCCCAGCTTACAATAGTCAATAATGTTTATTCACGTGAGCTCTGAATATCATACAATGTACACAGCCTTTTATACCTAGCATTTGGTCATACCATATGTCATACCCCTTACAAATGCCCCTCCTCTTCTTTAACACTGTCAATGCTTATTTACAAGTCTTCTCCATCACATACATTGCTTATCATATCCTGCCCCATGTTACATAATCTACTGCAAGCCTAAAGGTTTCTCCCCTCCCTGGGTGGGGAGACCTTCTTCTTGTTATCAGTTTCACAGTGGTCATAAGTTGTCTGCTGTCTGTTAACAGTTTCCTTTTCCTTGAATGTCTTACTTACATTGCTAAATAGTAAAGTCTTAGCATGTCAAATGCACACACAGTTATATAATTAGTCTTATAATCACTCAGTTATACATTTTCAGGGTGGAATCATTTAGTCAAGACCTTAAACATATACATTATTTTATCAATCCACCCTATTGACTAAATATTTCACATACACTATAACACATCTATTGTTATTGGATTCAGAAATGTCACACACAATCAAACTAAATCAAAGAAAACAAATACATGTACTTTCATCACATACTTATCTATGACTGTTCTAGGCCTGTATCCAGTCATAACTGTTCGGATTAGGATTTTCGTTATGATCTTCATTTAAAGAAACAGTCTTCCTAAACATTAAAGATGGTCTCATCTAACATGGGCTCCTCGTAATTGAAGGAATCCTCCACCAAACTCGGCGGCATGTATTTATCGTCCCACTGGTCTGAACTTGGGATCGGTCCGTATATCACCATCTGCTCCGTCATCGATCTCTCCAGAGCCCTGGAAATGAGACCTCTTGCGCAAGGGACCAAACAACAACCAGATAATATCAACACAGTCATACAGGTGAAAGCAGCCCACAACACAGTGATTACAACATTTGTCCATCTTCCAAACATACTATTGAACCACCCAGTCAGTGAGGCATCCACCCCAGAGTTCTCTGCTAACTCGTGAGCCAAGGTGGTTAACCTCTTCGCTATAGGGGGCAGTATTTTCACGGTCGGATGAAAAACGTACCCAAATTAAATGGCCTACGACTCGGGCCCAGAGTCAAATATTTGCATATTATTAGATTTGGATTGGAAACACTCTGAAGTTTCTAAAATGGTTTGAATGAAGTCTGTGAGTATAACAGAACTCATATGGCAGGCAAAAACCTGAGAAAAATCCAACCAGGAAGTGGGAAGTCTGAGACTTGTAGTCTTTCAGACCATTTTCTATTGAAACTACAGTGTCTGTGGGGTCAACTTGCACTTCCTAAGGCTTCCACTAGATGTCAACAGTCTTTACAAAGTTGTTTGAGTCTTCTATGGTGAATTCTGACCGAATAACAGCCGGTTCAAGCAGTGGACTGTCTGAGGTCATGTTGTTACTTCATGCGCAATCACGCATGGATAGCATTTTTTTTTCTTCTTCTGTAATGAATACGCTATTGTCCGGTTGGAATATTATCGATTGTTTATGTTAAAAACACCCTACGGTTTGATTGTAAACAGCGTTTGACATGTTTCTACAAACGGTAACGGAACTTTTGAGCTTTTCGTCTATTGATTTGCGCCCCCGTCTCGTGCCTTTGGAATAGTGTTCTGGACGGGCCAACAAAACTGAGGTATTTGGAAATAAATTATGGACTTTATCAAACAAATGAACATTTCTTGTGGAAGTGGGAGTCCTTCCGAGTGCATTCCGCCGAAGATCAGCAAAGGTAAGAAAATATTTCTAACAGTATTTTAGAGTTTTGATGACGCCGTGGCTTGACGGCTAACTGTATAGCTTGCATTGATGCCGGAGACTGTACTCAGAATATTGAACAATGTGCTTTCTCTGTAAAGTTCTTTTGAAATCTGACACAGCGGTTGCATTAAGAGGTAGTATATCTATAATTCTTTAAATAATTGTTATATATTTTGTCAACGTTTATGATGAGTATTTCTGTAAATGAATGTGCACATTCACCGGAAGTTTTGGAGGCAAATAATTTTCTGAACATCACGCGCCAATGTAAAATGCTGTTTTTGGATATAAATATGAACTTGATCGAACAAAACAAAACATACGTGTATTGTGTAACATGATGTCCTAGGAGTGTCCTCTGATGAAGATCGTCAAAGGTTAGTGCTTCATTTTAGCTGGATTTTAGGAAAATGGCTGTGTGGCTTTTCTTGTTTAGGTGGTGTCCTAACATAATCTAATGTTTTGCTTTCGTTGTAAAGCCTTTTTGAAATCGGACAACGTGGTTGGATTCAGGAGAAGTGTATCTTTAAAATGGTGTAAAATAGTAATATGTTTGAGAAATTGAAATTATTCGATTTTTGATGTTTTGAATTTCGCGCCCTGCTGTTCCATTGGCTGTTGGCTGTTGGCTAGGGGTCCCGCTGGTGGAACGGGGTCCCGCTGGCGGAATGACTAGATGCAAGAAGTTAATCGGGCCCCATGTCTAAGTGGATCCCCGGTTAAGTTCTCACTTCTACAATTCAGTTTTCATCTATACCTGCCTATAGCTTTTAACTATGCTGCTCTCCACTCAGTAACTGTTATCTAACCATTCTGTATCACTTTTATCTTCTCTCAATCCTGGCTTATTATGAGATTCTTACCTTCTGCTCTCTATCTTGCTCTCCTCCTGGCCCCCCTCCTCTTCCTACTAGTGTGGGGGCGCCCTTCTCCTTCTGCCTTTCTATCTGTCTGTCGCTCAGTCCACCTGCTGTCCCCAGTCCACCTGGCCATGCTGCTGCTCCAGTTTCAACTGTTCTTGCCTGCGGCTATGGAACCCTGACCTGTTCACCGGACGTGCTACCTGTCCCAGACCTGCTGTTTTCAACTCTCTAGAGACAGCAGGAGTGGTAGAGATACTCTCAATGATCGGCTATGAAAAGCCAACTGACATTTACTCGAGGTGCTGACTTGTTGCACCCTCGACAACTACTGTGATTATTATTATTTGACCATGCTGGTCATTTATGAACATTTGAACATCTTGGCCATGTTCTGTTATAATCTCCAGTCAGCGCCAGAAGAGGACTGGCCACCCCTCATAGCCTGGTTCCTCTCTTGGTTTCTTCCTAGGTTTTGGCCTTTCTAGGGAGTTTTTCCTAGCCACCGTGCTTCTACACCTGCATTGCTTGCTGTTTGGGGTTTTAGGCTGGGTGTCTGTACAGCACTTTGAGATATCAGCTGATGTAAGAAGGGCTATATAAATACATTTGATTTGATTTAGTAATCTCTAAGATTATTACATAGGTAAGTAAGTTTCTCGATACTCTCAATGATCCTGGTTCACCACCGATGTAATATATCCCTGTCCTGTTGGCTTAGAATATGTCCTAAATACTTAACATAAGCCTACCATTATTAAACTTATTCTTGCTATCTCTATAACCTTATTCAACAACAAAATATAATAATACTATTATATAAATTTCACAGCTTTGTTGTGTTAAATTTCTTACACTGCATACAACAACAGCTGACTACCTAAGGGAAAATAAACTTATCTAGATAATGTATAAAAATACCACTACTTGTCAAAAGATATTTAAATAACATAATTTGATCAAAATCACAAATCTGAACAACTCCACAAAGGAAAATTATTGTACCCTTATGGTCATAGGGAAATAGACTTAAGGTAGCCTACCCTTAGTCCAAGGCTATACTTTTTCTGTCGTCTCATTGGTTCAAATTACAAATATGTCTAAGAACTTTAAACTCTATCATAATTATCAATTACACAAATCACCTTAAAATCAGTATTACAAATGACCTTAAATTCGTTATCCAAATGGCCCTCCCATGAGGCTGATCAGACCACAAAGGAGAGCCATGATAGAGGTCAAAAGTCATACTACCCTTTCAAAACAGTGTTTCTTATTATATTAGACAAAGTAAAGAAAAACCACCACACATTTTCTACATGTTGGATCCCAGGTTCCCAGAACATTCCCTTACCAAAATAATTCACGTGTTTAATTAAAACTCAGAAAATAAAACTTCTAAAATTCCATATGTGTGCATGCCCCTTTAAGATATCGTGGCCCTTCAGCCAATGGAAATCTCACCAAACCCAAAAGAAATAGTACACACAAATCCAAACATAGTATTTTAAAAACACCAACAAATAGTTATACACTATTTGTTGTGTGTGGGTATTTGCTAACCCTAGTTAAAAACAAACAAAACATTTCCAGGCCTTTTCAAATTGGTAGAAATATGCCTCTCTCTCACTCGCTCCCTCCAAGATTACAGCCCTAGGAAACCTTCCAAAAAGAGACAATGAAACACTTATTTTCCCAGAGAAAAAACACAAACACTTGGTCAGCATTCATTATACTACACCGATTCCGAAACCCAAAAGTTGACTACAAACAAAACCTAATAATAATGATAATTTCATTGTACTCCCTCTAATCATTAGTTTTAACCATTAAGGAAGTTTATGTGTACTTAATTGAAAATGCTTGGATACAATACTGTACTTCAAATCTATGAAACTCCCCTACTTAATATACTACTTGACTAATTTGGCCCACGCTTGCTTTACAACATTAAAACCCATTCAATCTGCGAAGTTTGCCAATGAACATCTGAATGATTCAGAGGACAACTGGGTGAAAGTGTTGTGGTCAGATGAGACCAAAACGGAGCTCTTTGGCAACAACTCAACTCGCCATGTTTGGAGGAGGAGGAATGCTGCCTATGACCCCAAGAACACCATCCCCACCGTCAAACATGGAGGTGGAAACATTATGCTTTGGGGGTGTTTTTCTGCTAAGGGGACAGGACAACTTCACCACATCAAAGGGACGATGGACGGGGCCATGTACCGTCAAATCTTGGGTGAGAACCTCCTTCCCTCAGCCAGGGCATTGAAAATGGGTCGTGGATGGGTATTCCAGCATGACAATGACCCAAAACACACGGCCAAGGCAACAAAGGAGTGGCTCAAGAAGAAGCACATTAAGGTCCTGGAGTGGCCTAGCATGTCTCCAGACCTTAGTCCCATAGAAAATCTGTGGAGGGAGCTGAAGGTCCGAGTTGCCAAACGTCAGCCTCAAAACCTTTAAGGACTTGGAGAAGATCTGCAAAGAGGAGTGGGACAAAATCCCTCCTGAGATGTGTGCAAACCTGGTGGCCAACTACAAGAAACGTCTGACCTCTGTGATTGCCAACAAGGGTTTTGCCACCAAGTACAAAGTCATGTTTTGCAGAGGGGTCAAATACCTATTTCCCTCATTAAAATGCAAATCAATTTATAACATTTTTGACATGCGTTTTTCTGGATTTTTTTGTTGTTATCCTATCTCTCACTATTCAAATAAACCTACCATTAAAATTATAGACTGATAATTTCTTTGTCAGTGGGCAAACGTACAAAATCAGCAGGGGATCAAATACTTTTCCCCTCACTGTATATACTGTACTCTATACCATCTACTGCATCTTGCCTATGCCGTTCGGCCATCGCTCATCCATATATTTATATGTACATATTCTTATTCATTCCTTTACACTTGTGTGTATATGGTAGTTGTTGTGAAATTGTTAGATTACTTGTTAGATACTACTGCATGGTCGGAACTAGAAGCACAAGCGTTTCGCAACACTCGCATAAACATCTGCTAACCATGTGTATGTGACCAATAAAATTTGATTTAGGCTGTCATTCAAAATAAGAATTTGCTCTTAACTGACTTGCCTAGTTAAATAAAGGTTAATTAACCTCTCTAGGGTAGGGGGCAGTATTTGCACGGCCGGATAAAAAACGTACCCGATTTAATCTGGTTATTACTACTGCCCAGAAACTAGAATATGCATATAATTGTTTGATGTGGATAGAAAACACCCTAAAGTTTCTAAAACTGTTTGAATGGTGTCTGTGAGTATAACAGAACTCATATGGCAGGCAAAAACCTGAGAAGATTCCAAACAGGAAGTGCCCTCTCTGACCATTTCTTGGCCTTCTACACTCTCTTTATTGAAAACTGAGGATCTCTGCTGTAACGTGACACTTCCTACGGCTCCCATAGGCTCTCAGAAGGCGGCAGAACGTTGAATGATGACTTTGCAGGCCATGCCTGAAAAACAGTAGCGCATTTGGTAAGTGGTCGATCTGAGAACAATGAGACGGGGGCGCGCGTGCATGTGAAGAGTCCATTTTAGATTTTCAGTCTTTGAACGAAAACAGGGTTTCCCAGTCGGAATATTATCGCTTTTTTACGAGAAAAATCGCATAAAAATTGATTTTAAACAGCGGTTGACATGCTTCGAAGTACAGTAATGGAATATTTAGCAATTTTTTGTCACGATACGCGCCGGGCGCGTCACCCTTCGTTACCCTTCGGATAGTGTCTTGAACGCACGAACAAAACAGAGGATATTTGAACATAACTATGGATTATTTTGACCCAAACCAACATTTGTTATTGAAGTAGAAGTCCTGAGAGTGCATTCTGACGAAGAACAGCAAAGGTAATCCAATTTTTCTTATAGTAAATCTGAGTTTGGTGAGTGCCAAAATCTGAGTTTGGGTGTCAAAATAGCTAGCCCGTGATGGCGAGCTATCTACTCAGAATATTGCAAAATGTGCTTTTGCCGAAAAGCTATTTCAAAATCGGGCATAGCGATTGCATAAAGGAGTTCTGTATCTATAATTCTTAAAATAATTGTTATGTTTTTTGTGAACGTTTATCGTGAGTAATTTAGTAAATTCACCGGAAGTTTGCGGTGGGTATGCTAGTTCTGAACGTCACATGCTAATGTAAAAAGCTCTTTTTTGATATAAATATGAACTTGATTGAACAAAACATGCATGTATTGTATAACATAATGTCCTAGGAGTGTCATCTGATGAAGATCATCAAAGGTTAGTGCTGCATTTAGCTGTGGTTTGGGTTTATGTGACATTATATGCTAGCTTGAAAAATGGGTGTGATTATTTCTGGCTGGGTACTCTGCTGACATAATCTAATGTTTTGCTTTCGTTGTAAAGCCTTTTTGAAATCGGACAGTGTGGTTAGATTAACGAGAGTCTTGTCTTTAAAATGGTGTAAAATAGTCATATGTTTGAGAAATTGAAGTAATAGCATTTCTAAGGTATTTGAATATCGCGCCACGGGATTCCACTGGCTGTTGAGTAGGTGAGACGATTTCGTCCCACATACCCTAGAGAGGATAAAAATTATTAATTAATCAGCTAAATCAGCTATTAACAGAACCGCTGACTGGCTGATAGATGCGTCCCCATGGTTACCATATCAGTGAGATAGTGTCTGGTTTCAGGGGAAATGTCAGAGCTGCAATGTTCTAGGAATTAAAAGTGATCAATGATCATATCATTTTTCAAATGTTGCCGTCCCCATGCACAAACATAGGCCTACACACACACACACACACACACACACACACACACACACACACACACACACACACACACTACCCAAAATGCTTATCCACACGGTAGAAGAGAAGGACACCACAAGGAAGCTTGCAATCGCTGTTGCAACGCATACCAACACGCGGAAACTGTGGACAAAAACACCTCCAAATTGACATGTGCACTCAAATTGCCAAAACGTTGCAAACTCAAACAAACTGGTAATGTAGGATAATATTGTTCTTGTATTATGTTATGATTAGCAAAAGCTAAGATACGGCCATTGACAACATCTTATTTCAATGTTAATTTACTGTAAGAAAAAGTATTCAAAGACAACTGGGAAAACACCGTCTGTCCTTCTCTTACCCATAAGGGAGTTTGTGGATGAAGAATGGAGCAGAGAACTTGATTAGGAGAGTGGGAAGAATATCAGCCAACAAAACAGCCTTGGAGAGGGAGACAGAGGTCACACACATGTTAACCAGGCAGGATCAGGCTGGTCACTTTAATAATGTTTACATACTGCTTTACTCATTTCATATGTATATACACTGTATTTTAGTCAATGCCACTCCGACATTGCTCGTCCTAATATTTATATATTTCTTAACTCCATTATTTTACTTTAGATGTGTGTATTGTTGTGAATTGTTAGATATTTCTGCACTGTTGGAGCTAGGAACAAAAGTATTTCGCTACACCCGCAATAACATCTGCTGAATAAAATGTAATTTGATCACACACACTTTCACAGCTGCAGTGCATCTCTATTTACAGCGGTAGAAATAGGGCTGCAGTCGTAGCGACTTATTTTTCCACCTTCAACGTCTAAGGCAACTGTGGATGGGGTCTGAAGAAGAAGGAAATGGAGAGAGAGAGAGAATGAAAGAATATTGCCAATATAGTACTTTGACACTAACAATACATACGAATGTTACGGTGATACAGCATTCTACAACCCATTCTTACAGGTGATGTGGAGTTGTGAGACCCTTGTTGTTTTAAGATGTCATGGGCTGCACTCAGCATCACCACGTACGCAAAGTTATTGCACAACCCCAGCAACCTGAAGACAAGGGTCAGGAGGAAAGGTGGGAGACACAATGTTGAATTTGAAATAATTAATTTCTATTGCCTGTATTTCAGAACATTCAGTGCAGGGAGGGGGGGCAAGCAGAGATGGGGGGGGCAAGCAGAGATTGATAGTTATCTAGCGGAATAAACTAAGTTTGAGCCTATTCCTGGAATCATTGAACCACTGTAGTTTACATCAATTTTTATTTCTAGTGGTGGCTAGAAAAGTTATATTTTAGCGTTTTAGTGTTTCAGTGAATTGTTAGTGAGGGAGGCCCTGCTCTCTCGCTTCCTCAGTTGTTTAGTTAATTTTCATGCCAATCTCCTTTGCATTAGCGTAGCCTCTCCTGTAGCCTATCAACTATGTGCCGGTCTATCCCTGTTCTCTCCTCTCTGCACAGGCCATACAAACGCTTCACATCGCGTGGCCGCTGCCACTCTAACCTGGTGGTCCCAGCGCGCACGACCCACGTGGAGTTCCAGGTATCCGGCAGCCTCTGGAACTGCCGGTCTGTGGCCAACAAGGCAGAGTTCATCTCAGCCTATGCTACCCTCCTGTCCCTCGACTTCTTGGCGCTGACGGAAACATGGATTACCACAGAAAACACTGCTACTCCTACTGCTCTCTCCTCGTCTGACCACGTGTTCTCGCACACCCCGAGAGCATCTGGTCAGCGGGGTGGTGGCACTGGAATCCTCATCTCTCCCAAGTGGACATTCTCTCTTTCTCCCCTGACCCATCTGTCTATCTCCTCATTTGAATTCCATGCTGTCACAATCACTAGCCCATTCAAGCCTAACATCCTTACCATTTATCGCCCTCCAGGTTCCCTTGGAGAGTTCATCAATGAGCTTGACGCCTTGATAAGTTCCTTTCCTGAGGATGGCTCACCCATCACAGTTCTGGGTGACTTTAACCTCCCTACGTCTACCTTTGACTCATTTCTCTCTACCTCCTTCTTTCCACTCCTCTCCTCTTTTGACCTCACCCTCTCACCGTCCCCCCCACTCACAAGGCAGGCAATAGGCTTGACCTCATCTTCACTAGATGCCACTCTTCTACTAATCTCACTGCAACTCCCCTCCAAGTCTCCGATCACTACCTTGTATCCTTTTCCCTCTCGCTCTCCTCCAACACTACTCACTCTGCCCCTACTCAGATGGTATTGCGCCGTCGCAACCTTCGCTCTCTCTCTCCTGCTACTCTCTCCTCTTCCATCCTATCATCTCTTCCCTCTGCTCAATCCTTCTCCAACCAATCTCCTGATTCTGCCTCCTCTCCTCCCTTTCTGCATCCTTTGACTCTCTATGTCCCCTATCCTCCCGACCGGCTCGGTTCTCCCCTCCTGCTCCGTGGCTTGACGACTCATTGCGAGCTCACAGAACAGGGCTCCGGGCAGCCGAGCGGAAATGGATGAAAACTAGCCTCCCTGCAAACCTGGCATCTTTTCACTCCCTCCTCTCTACATTTTCCTCCTCTGTTTCTGCTGCTAAAGCCACTTTCTACCAATCTAACTTCCAAGCATCTGACTCTAACCCTAGGAAGCTCTTTGCCACCTGCTCCTCCCTCCTTCTCCTCCTCACCCCTCCTCCCTCTCTGCAGATGACTTCGTCAACCATTTTGAAAAGAAGGTCGACGACATCCGATCCTCGTTTGTTAAGTCAAACGACACCGCTGGTCCTGCTCACATTGCCCTACCCTATGCTTTGACCTCTTTCTCCCCTCTCTCCAGACGAAATCTTGGGTCTTGTGACGGCCGCCCGCCCAACAACCTGCCCGCTTGACCCTATCCCCTCCTCTCTTCTCCAGACCATTTCCGGATACCTTCTCCCTTACCTCACCTCGCTCATCAACTCATTCTTGACCGCTGGCTACGTCCCTTCCGTCTTCAAGAGAGCGAGAGTTGCACCCCTTCTCAAAAAACCTACACTCGATCCCTCCGATGTCAACAACTACAGACCAGTATCCCTTCTTTCTTTTCTCTCCAAAACTCTTGAACGTGCCGTCCTTGGCCAGCTCTCCTGCTATCTCTCTCAGAATTACCTTCTCGATCCAAATCAGTCAGGTTTCAAGGCTGGTCATTCAACTGAGACTGCTCTTCTCTGTGTCACGGAGGCTCTCCGCACTGCTAAAGCTAACTCTCTCTCCTCTGCTCTCATCCTTCTAGACCTATCTGCTGCCTTTGATACTGTGAACCATCAGATCCTCCTCTCCACCCTCTCCGAGTTGGGTATCTCTGGCGCGGCTCACTCTTGGATTGCGTCCTACCTGACAGGTCGCTCCTACAAGGTGGCGTGGCGAGAATCCGTCTCCGCACCACGTGCTCTCACCACTGGTGTCCCCCAGGGCTCAGTTCTAGGCCCTCTCCTATTCTCGCTATACACCAAGTCACTTGGCTCTGTCATATTCTCACATGGTCTCTCCTATCATTGCTACGCAGACGACACACAATTAATCTTCTCCTTTCCCCCTTCTGATAACCAGGTGGCGAATCGCATCTCTGGCAGACATATCAGTGTGGATGACGGATCACCACCTCAAGCTGAACCTCGGCAAGACGGAGCTGCTCTTCCTCCCGGGGAAGGACTGCCCTTTCCATGATCTCGCCATCAAGGTGGACAACTCCATTGTGTCCTCCTCCCAGAGTGCTAAGAGCCTCGGCGTGACCCTGGACAACACCCTGTCATTCTCCGCTAACATCAAGGCGGTGACCCGATCCTGTAGGTTCATGCTCTACAACATTCACAGAGTACGACCCTGCCTTACACAGGAAGCGGCGCAGATCCTAATCCAGACATTCGCCTGTCTGCCTCAAGTTCTGTAAAAAATGCTGTCAAATCTGTGACCTATGGAAATTTGCGGAACACCACAAGATAACATTGAGGAAGTAGCTAGCCAGATTGCTAGCTATTCGACAGCTGTGCAAGAGTAACGTTCGTTAGCTGTTTATGTAGCTGCTCTTTAATATTCGATTTAATTCGTTTTTAATCATGGACCAAGCAGTCAGCGTCAATGCAGACCCAGATATGCCATCTGACAGTGAGGGTAAATAGTGTGTCACACTTGTGATTTGTTAACACTGACCAGACGGATCACACTGCTGTGTGGCTGGCTAGCTAGTATGCTATTTAGCTATTTATATTTAATTTGGTTATTTTATTAACACCTTGTCTCTGTACTGTCTGTAGGTCGTAGTTCGCGCTGGAGAAATTGGACTGGTTTTTGGTGAGTTTAGCTGTGAGATTATGTTCTACTATGGTGAATGTGATGTGAAATCAGAAACGGGGTTTAAAACAAGTTTAAGCTGTAAAAGAGACCCCTGTAGTTTCCTAAAATCAGACTCCAACTGCATTAAAGCTTAGTCCGCTGTTGGAGCAATAGAGTACATCACTGTGTCATCTGCATATAAATGGAATTTACAATATCTGACATCATCACCAATGTTGTTTATATAAAGTGAGAACAATAGTGGGCCAATTATTGAACCCTGAGGGACCCCTTTAAGTAACTGTAAGGAGTCAGACTTGACCCCGTCGACCATGACGGCCTGAGTTCTATCTTTAAGATAGTCATAAAACCATCGGCCTTCCCTGTAGCTCAGTTGGTAGAGCATGGTGTTTGCAACACCAGGGTTGTGGGTTCGATTCCCACGGGGGGCCAGCACAGGAAAAAAAAAAAAATGTATGAAATTGTATGAAATGTATGCATTCACTACTGTAAGTCGCTCTGGGTAAGAGCGTCTGCTAAATGACTAAAATGTAAATGTAATTCATCACTCCAGCTGATGCTTGGCATTGCACAAGGTGATCTTAGGCTGGTGTGAGGCTGCTCGGCCATGGAAACCTATTTCATGAAGCTCCCAACGAGCAGTTATTGTGCTGATGTTGCTTCCAGAGGCAGATTGGAACTCGGTAGTGAGTGTTGCCACTGAGGACATTTTTATCAGCTACGCGCTTCAGCACTCGGCGGTCCCGTTCTGTGAGCTTGTGTGGCCTACCAATTCGCAGCTTAGCCGTTGTTGCTCCTAGATGTTTCCAATTCACAATAACAGCACTTACAGTTGACCGGGGCAGCTCTAGCAAGACAGAAATTTGACAAACTGATTTGTTGGAAAGGTGGAATCCCATGACAGTGCCACGTTGAAAGTCACTGAGCTCTTCAGCTCTACTGCAAATGTTTGTCTATGGAGATTGCATGGCGGTGCGCTCTATTTTATACATCCATCAGCAACGGGTGTGGCTGAAATAGCCAAATCCACAAATTTGAAGGAGTGTCCAAATACTTTTTATTTCTGGGTAAGTCTCTAAGAGCTATCCACACTTGGATTGTGCAACATTTGCCCATTCTGTTTTTCAAAATTACTCAAGCTCTGTCAAATTGGTTGTTGGTCATTGTTAGACAAACATTTTCAGGTCTTGCCATAGATTTTCCTGAAAAACTCCCCAGTCCTTAATGATTGCAAGCATACCCATAACATGATGCAGCCACCACTACGCTTGAAAAATATGTATTGGATTTGCCCCAAACATAACACTGTTTTCTTAACAAAAAGTTAACTGCTTTGCCACATTTTTTTTTTTTTTATCTAACATTAAGCACAGGAATTATCCCTAAGGTGTGGAAAGCAGCTTTTGTTCTGCCATTACATAAGGGAGGTGACGGTAGTGATTTGGATAACTATCGACCCATCTCTAGGCTCCCTTGTCTGGCAAAGATCCTAGAATCTATAGTCAACAAACAGTTACAGTCTTTTCTTTCTGCTAACAGTATTCTTAGCACCAATCAATCTGGTTTTAGATCTAAACACAGTACTACATCGGCCACTATGCTTGTTGTAAATGATATTGCAAATGCCTTAGATGATAGAAAGCACTGTGCTGCGTTGTTTGTAGATTTGTCAAAAGCTTTTGACATTGTAGACCATGCTATCCTTTTGAGTAAGCTGTCATCTATAGGAGTGGGCACGGATGCCGACGTAAGCCTACGCCGATTAAAACACTTGGTTTTATGAGCAACCTTTCGAATTATTAGGACATATAAACACCTTAATCTGCGATCATTGGTGCATTTGATCTGCGCATGTGCCAGCACCGGGTAGCGCGAGTGAGTTCGGAAAAACATATGGTCACTGTGGTAGAATGTTTATCTTGATTGGCGATTTTCTGCATTTATCAAAAGTCCCATCAGCAGCCTGATTTCACGTGTCGATGTACACAGGAGTATTAGGGAAAACGTTATTCTTGCAAAGCCTGTAAACGTTTTAAACGAACTATTGTATTAACCTGACTATCCACAGTAATCGCAAGATTGTGTGCATGTAACCGTTCACTGTAGCTAGCTAAATAGGATTGATTCAAATAACGTTACATTTAAATAAATCAAATATGGGTAGCTAGGCTCGTTTCTGATTTCACATCACATTCACCATAGTAGAACATAATCTCACAGCTAAACTCACCAAAAACCAGTCCAATTTCTCCAGCGCGAACTACGACCTACAGACAGTACAGAGACAAGGTGTTAATAAAATAACCAAATTAAATATAAATAGCTAAATAGCATACTAGCTAGCCAGCCACACAGCAGTGTGATCTGTCTGGTCGGTTTAACAAATCATAACTACATAACTATCATAACTATTGGCCACCAGGTGCAAACCTGGTGGCCAACTACATGAAACGTCTCACCTCTGTGATTGCCAACAAGGGTTTTGCCACCAAGTACTAAGTCATGTTTTGCAGAGGGGTCAAATACTTATTTCCCTCATTAAAATGCAAATCAATTTATAACATTTTTGACATGCATTTTTCTGGATTTTTTTGTTGTTATTCTGTCTCTCACTGTTCAAATAAACCTACCATTAAAATTATAGACTGATAATTCCTTTGTCAGTGGGCAAACATACAAAATCAGCAGGGGATCAAATACTTTTTTCCCTCACTGTACATATGAGATGAGTAATGTAGGGTATGTAAACATTATATAAAGTGGCATTGTTTAAAGTGGCTAGTGATACATTTATTACATACATTTTTTCATTATTAAAGTGGCTAGAGATGAGTCAGTATGGTGGCAGCAGCCACTCAATGGATGCGTTGTGCAGACCTCACTACCCTCTGGAGAGCCTTACGGTTGTGGGCGGAGCAGCTGCCGTACCAGGCGGTGATACAGCCCGACAGGATGATCTCGATTGTGCATCTGTAACAGTTTGGGAGTATTTTTGGTGACAAGCCAAATTTCTTCAGCCTCCTGATGTTGAAGATGTGCTGCTGCGCCTTCTTCGCCATGCTGTCTGTGTGGGTGGAGCATTTCAGTTTGTCCCTGATGTGTACACCGAGAAACTTAAAAAGTTCCACCTTCTCCACTACTGTCCCGTCGATGTGGATAGAGGGGTGCTCCCTCTGCTATTTCCTGTAGGCCACGATCATCTCCTTCGTTTTGTTGACATTGAGTGTGAGGTTATTTTCCTGACACCACACTCCGAGGGCCCTCACCTCCTCCCTGTAGGCCGTCTCATCGTTGTTGGTAATCAAGCCTACCACTCTAGTGTCGTCTGCAAACTTGATGATTGAGTTGAAGGTGTGCATGGCCACGCAGTCATGGGTGAACAGGGAGAACAGGAGAGGGCTGAGAAGGCACCCTTGTATGGGGCCCCAGTGTTGAGGATCAGCGGGGTGGAGATGTTGTTACCTACCCTCACCACCTGGGGGCGGCCCGTCAGGAAATTCAGGACCCAGTTGCACAGGGCGGGGTCGAGACCCAGGGTCTTGAGCTTAATGACGAGTTTGGAGGGTACTATGGTGTTAAATGCTGAGCTGTAGTCGATGAACAGCATTCTTACATAGGTAATCCTCTTGTCCAGATGGGTTAGGGTAGTGTGCAGTGTGATGGCGATTGCGTCGTCTGTGGACCTATTGGGGCGGTAAGTAAATTGGAGTGGATCTAGGGTGTCAGGTAGGGTGGAGGTGATATGGTCCTTGACTAGTCTCTCAAAGCACTTCATGATGACGGAAGTGAGTGCTACGGGGCAATAGTCATTTAGCTCAGTTACCTTCGCTTTCTTGGCAACAGGAACAGTGGTGGCCCCCTTGAAGCTTGTGAGAACAGCAGACTGGGATAAGGATTGATTGAATATGTCCGTAAACACACCAGCCAGCTGGTCTGAGCATGCTCTGAGGACGTGGATGGGGATGCTGTCTTGGCCGGCAGCCTTGCGAGGGTTAACACGTTTAAATATTTTACTCATGTTGGCTGCAGTGAAGGAGAGCCCACAGGTTTTGGTAGCGGGCCGTGTCAGTGGCACTGTATTGTCCTCAAAGCGAGCAAAGAAATTGTTTAGTTTGTCTGGGAGCAAGACATCGTGGCCTACCATCTATTTTGTGAAGTGCACCAGTCCTTCCTGCAGCAAAGCACCCCCACAACATGATGCTGCAACCCCCTGCTTCATGGTTGGGATGGTGTTCTTTGGCTTGCAAGCCTCCCCCTTTTTCCTCCAAACATAATGGCCATTATGGCCAAACAGTTCTATTTTTTGTTTCATCAGCCCAGAGGACATTTCTCCAAAAAGTTTGATCTTTGTCCCCATGTGCAGTTGCTAACCGTATCTGGCTTTTTTATGGCAGTTTTGGAGCAGTGGCTTCTTCCTTGCTGAGCGGCCTTTCAGGTTATGTCGATATAGGACTCGTTTTATTGTGAATATAGAAACTTTTGTACCTGTTTCCTCCAGCATCTTCACAAGGTCCTTTGCTGTTGTTCTGGGATTGATTTGCACTTTTCGCACCAAAGTACATTCATCTCTAGGAGACAGAACGTGTCTCCTTCCTGAGCGAAATGACAGCTGCCTGCTCCCATGGTGTATATACTTGCATACTATTGTTTGTACAGAAAAAATTAATAGGAAATTACTCCCAAGGATGAACCAGACTTGTGGAGATCTTCAAAAAACAGTCTGAGGTCTTGGCTGATTTCTTTTTTTTACCATGATGTTAAGCAAAAAGGCACCGAGTTTGAAGGTAGGCCTTGAAATACATCCACAGGTACACCTCCAATTGACTCAAATTATGTCAATTAGCCTATCAGAAGCTTCTAAAGCCATGACATCATTTTATGGAATTTTCAAGCTGTTTAAAGGCACAGTCAACTTAGTGTATGTAAACTTCTGACCCACTGGAATTGTGATACAGTGAATTATAAGTCTGTAAACAATTATTGGAAAAATTACTTGTGTCATGCACAAAGTATATGTCCTAAATGACTTGCCAAAACTATAGTTTGTTAGCACGAAATGTGTGGAGTGGTTAAAAAACAAGTTTTAATGACTCCAACCTAAGTGTATGTAAACTTCCGACTTCAACTGTAAATGTACTAGCTAGCTAGCACTGTAGTAGTACCTAATATAGGATACTTGAATCAGCTGTTATAGATGAACTTTATGACGATGAGCTCCTGCATGTGCTCCAGTATTAAATTTGTCCTCCAGTGGCCACAAAAACTCCTCCAGCCATATCTGGAACTCCAAAACAGACAGACAAGCTTGCAGACAGACACACACACACAGTCTGAGAGCTGGGTAAAATAGACGAATGCAAAACAAATGTTGCTCATGCCGAGTGGCGCAGCAGTCTAAGGCACTGCATCTCAGCACTAGAGGCGTCACTACAGACCCTTGTTCGATTCCAGGCTGTATCACAACCGGCCATGATTGGGAGTCCCGTAGGGCGGCGCGGGTTTGGCCAAGGTAGGCCGTCATTGTAAATAAGAATTTGTTCTTAACTGACTTGCCTAGTTAAATAAAGGTTCAGTAAAAATTCTCAATCTGCCCTCTGCACGCGGTGCCATGGTGTTGCCCAACATTGCCATCATTATCATGTTGTCAAATGGATGGCAATATTGTCAGTAGTTAGCAAAGTTTGTCAAAAATAGCGAGCTAGCAATGCTAATGTTAGCTAGCTAAAATCCAGGGGCCTCTGCTCAATCTTAACTGGCTAGCTAGCTAACATTATACTGCGTCTAAAGTCAATCTGGTGACAACAAAATGATGACAAAAGGTTTTCCTCCTAACTATTTGCCCCATTTTGCAATGTCATTGTATTTTTAAGCCACTGTAATGCACTTTTGATGAAATCAGCGCTCAATGACATTGCATTGAGTAAAATGCTCAATGAATCAGACATGCTTCTCAGATAGGGGTTTGCTTGTTCTTGAGAAAAGCCATAGCTAGCTAACATAGTGATCTCCTCGAGAGTAACTAATTTCAGTGCATCATTCATATAGCTTACTAGCTTCCGTAGTCAGTTCTCTGACATAGAAATTATATAATCATAATCCTGTTCGCTAATTGTTTCTATGCACCTTCCAAATCTGAAATGACAAAACAAAAAGGACACTAATCTTGTTCCCAGAGACTTCCGCCCAAATGCGCACTCCATGGGGCTCAATAATTTGAAATGAACACCTGACTGTTTGGGTCACAACATATCCCACTTGGATGCATTTAAGATGCATTAGTTTGTATCCATGAAGCTGCCATGTCACCATGTTGATCAAGAAGGAATAACTCTATGTCAAGGAGGTCCTATTGTTTTTTCAGTCTGTAGGACCTTAGAGAACTCATAATTCTCTGTAATGTACATACACTAATGACAACACCATCTATATTTGTCAATGGCACAAACCGAAGAGGAACTAAAAGTTGGTCCTCAAGAAAACTGGCCATAATGTCAACCTGTACATGAGAGGAAGCCAAGCTTGCCGAGTATCCTATGCTAACGTTTCATCATAATACAGGCTATTTCTCATAACATGCAACCGGATTATTTCATAATAACGGCATCTTTCTCGTTATAACGTGATCTTTCTCATAATAACAACATCTTTCTCGTAATAACGAGAAAGATGTTGTTATTCACTCTGTCTTACTCCTCCCTGTCTTACTGTCTTACTCCTCCCTGGGCCTGCTGTTTCAACATAGCACCAAGAACCTGTCTGCCTGTCTCCCTCTTTTCTCGCACTCTTTACCATTTGTAGTGTGTGAAACTACACAATGTCTTGCGGGAACCTCCACAATGTTATTACAATACAATATTTCGATACATTATTTCAATACATTGTAAAAAGAAATGCTGTATTTTCCATCACTACTGCAGCCAGGTGCAAATTGTAGGAGGGAAACAACCAATAAATAACTTTGCTTGTGTGGCTCCTTACCACAATCAGTCAGTATGGCAAAAATAATCTCTGCTTTGAGGGCCTTATAAATAATTTTTGCAGAGAGAGAAGCTAGTGTGGAAGGAGCGTCTTCACATTTGTCATCTGGATGGCGTTGAACACAGATTGGAACAGAGGGATTCTCCAGAGGAGACAGCTCTTTCTCGAGGAGCTGGGCAAGGCATTGGTAAGAACTCAAATTCAGAGGAGGCAACATATCACAAGGACCCAAACATCTGCAGTGAATTTGATTTGTTCAAGATAAACATGATTTATTCCACCTATGTCTTCATTATAATAGATTTTTTTTAACAAAAATCTAATTTTATTTTAAAAAACGAATAGCACTTTTATTGATGAATGTTATATAGCAGAGGTAAATGGCAAATGTTAACCATGTATGCTGTCTACATTGCTTGTAATTGATATAAGTCGACATCTAAGAATTAAGTATTTTTACGTAAATTGTTATGGCTGTATTGTTAAAAAAAGAAAAAATGTTGTGGGTCCATCAGACCAGCGGACATTGGGTGAATAACAAAAACATGAACACCACACAAGGGTTAATAAACCCTGTCTGGTCGTGATGCACTAGTGTAGTCATGTAAGATTCTTAATGGGCTGAGAGAACTTGAACATACAACTTAACCTCAGAGCACAACAACGACAAAGGTCTACAGTGACCAGTTTACATTATGAAAACATTCCTTTTCAAAAGAAGTCTGAATCATATTATGTAAACATATTATGTGATTCTTCATTGGAAACGTAAGGAAGATCTAGGTTCTGAAACAATTCAGCTGAGGCATATTTATCCAAAGTAATATCAGATTTATATAGTATAGAGTAAAAATAACCAAATCGCATTGATTTCCAATGGATTAGTTAACAGGTGTGCCTTGTTAATAGTTCATATTTGGAATTTCGTTCCTTCTTAATGTGTTTGAGCCAATCAGTTGTGTTGTGACAAGGTAGGGGTGGTATACAGAAGATAGCCCTATTTGGTAAAAGACCAAGCGGGGTGGCAGGTATCCTAGAGGTTAGCGCGTTGGGCTAGTAACCGAAAGATTGCTGGATCGAATTCCTGAGCTGACAAGATAAAAATCTCTTGTTCTGCCGCTGAATAAGGCAGTTCACTCACTGTTCCCCAATAGGCTGTCATTGTAAATAACAATTTGTCCTTAACTGACTTAACTTGCTAAATAAAGGTTAAAAAAACTATTATGGCTAGAACAGTTTAAATAAGGAAAGAGAAACGTCAGTCCATCATTACTTTTAGACATGAAAGTCAGTCATTACAGAACATTCAAAGTTTCTTCAAGTGCAGTCGCAAAAACCGTCAAGCGCTATGATGAAACTGGCTCTCATGAGGATCCCCGCAGGAAAGGAAGAGTTACTTCTGCTGCACAGGATAAGTTCATTAGAGTTAACTGCACCTCAGATTGCAGCCCAAATAAATGCTTCACAGAGTTCAAGTAACAGACACGTCGTAAAAGCAACTGTTCAGAGGAGACTGCGTGAATCAGGCCTTCATGATCGAATTGCTGCAAAGAAACCCCTACTAAAGGACACCAATAAGAAGAAGAGACTTGCTTGGGCCAAGAAACACGAGCAATGGACGTCAGACCGGTGGAAATCTGTCCTTCGGTCTGATGAGTCCAAATTTGAGATTTGGTTCCAACCGCTGTGTTGTTGTGATACGCTGACTAGGTGAACTGATGATCTCCGCATGTGTGGTTCCCACCGTGAAGCATGGATGAGGAGGTGTGATGGCTGTTACCGACAAGTGAGGTCTCAAACTAATGGCTGGAATAGAATAAAAGGAACGGTATCACACACATCAATCACATGGAAACCACGTTTGATTTCGATCAATTCATTTCATTCCAGCCATTATAACGATACTATCCTCCTATTACTCCTCCCATCAGCCTCCTCTGATACAAACGCACGTGATCACCAACACTACACTAGATCAACAGTTAGCATGGCTTTGGAACGTCAAGCTACTTTACCTGTCTGTCCTCCTTTTTCTCTTCCATGTTCAAACCCTTCTTGACTTCCTTTGGTTTGATCACAGTGTATCTCGTGGCTGTCTGCTTTAGCTTACTTGTCACACTGCTTTTTTCTCTATTTCTCCTCACCTCTATACTCCTTTCTTCCTCTTCTTCGTTATCTCTTATCATCTCCCATAGGTCAGAATCCACCTTCATTAGGCAAATCTCCTGGATGAACTTCTCCACCTTTTTTCTCAACCGTTTCTTTTGCGTTTTTCTCCCCCAAAGACTGAGCATCCATCTTGGCCCCACTCTTAATCAGTTTCAATTCTTGGGTGACACTGATCAGCTTGGCCTTCATATATTCCATCACCTGCTCAGCCTCTGAGTTAAAGACGTCCCATACCATCTCGTCTGGGCATGGCGGTAGATCCTGTACAGTTAGGGTCTGAGTCTTGAACTGAACGTGTTTCTTCACAACCTGCCTTCTGTACTTTGAAGCAGCAGGACGAGGGCTGCCCTCTGGTCTGATTGGCTGGAATGGCTTCTTCTTGGCATCATTGTTTGGCACAGTGACTCTGGCTCTAATGGGAGGAAGTGGCATCTTGGCGACCATATTGGCTCCATGGACTGCCTTCAATGGCTTGGCGCTATGGAGGTATATTTCTTTCACCACGTAGGTTTGATCCCTCTTGGTACGGATGGGTTGCAGTGGCTTCCGGATGGGAGGAACAGTAGCCTTCCCTGACTGCTGAGATGTTGGAGCTACATTCAATCCTTGACTCTTCCCATTGCAGATGGACCTCTTTTTCTGCAGTACTGGGATTCTGGAGGGAGGATGTGGTTTCTTTTCCACAGCCTTCAAACTGGCAAGTCGCTGCAGAGTACCCTTTCTTTCTTCAGTCAACTCCAGTACTGGGATTCTGGAGGTGTTTAAACTGTTTTGTTAGAGCGCTGGAAACTTGTCAGTGGCCTTGGGTTGAGATGCCATCAAGACCCAGTTCAACTCGGAGGAGCAGTAGACCAAGGTGCTCAACTTCATGTTGACCAACCTCAAGTGGGGCCTGGCGTGGGTGTCGTCTCAGTTTTACAACCGATAGAGGAGGAAGATGACAACTCACCCTCGTTGTGCCCCTTGACCCTTCTAAAACCACCATTTTGTCACAATGTGTGACTCTCAAAAGTTCTTCTTCTACAATGCTCTCCTTGCTTAATTATGATGTTTTGAGAGGGTGGGGAGAAGACTGGAGGAAGGACTTTTGAGATTCACCACTGGTGTGAGTTCCAATCCAATAAGTCTTGTTTCCTTGTTTGATTTCCATATTGACCATTTGAAAGGACAAGATAAAACCTGTTAAATTTTATACATTCAAGTGCGCCTAGACTCGTAGGTGTTATGAAGGGAGCTATCTGAGACTTTTGGAGCACATTCCAGGATTGAGTCCTAATGGTAGGTAGGTAAAAAAACTAACAGACATTGAATATCCCTTTGAGCATGGTGAAGTTGATAATTACACTTTGGATGGTGTATCAATATACCCAGTCAGTACAAAGACATAGGCGTCCTTCCTAACTCAGTTGCCGGAGAGGAAGGAAACCGCTCAGGGATATCACCGAGGCCAATGGTGACTTTAAAACAGCTTAACGGAAATGATAGAAAACTGAAGATGGATCAACTACTGTACATTATAGTTACTCCACAATACTAACCTAAATGACATAGTGAAAAGGAAGTTTGTAAAGAATAAAAATATTCTAAAACATGCATCATGTTTGCATTTAGGCACAAGTAATACTGCAAAAAATGTGGCAATGACATTGACTTCATGTCCTGAATACAAAGCGTTATATTTGGAGCAAATCCAACAACAAATAACTGAGTACCACTCTTCAAATTTTCAAGCATGGTGATGGCTACATGCCTGTCATCGTCAAGGATGTTTATGATGAAAATAAACTGAATAGCGCTAAGCACAGGCAAAATCCTAGAGGAAAACCTGGTTCAGTCTGCTTTACAGACACTGGGAGATATTCAACTTTTAGCAGGACAATAACCTAAAATACAAGGCCAAATATACACTGGAGTTGCTTACCAAGACGACATTGAATGTTCCAGAGCGCCCTAGTTAGTTTTGACTTAAATCGGCTTGAAATTCTATGGCAAAACTTAAATGGCTTTGTAGCAATGATCAACTACCAACTTGACAGAGCTTGAAGACTAACATGCAATCCTGGTGTGAAAAGCATTTAGAGACTTACCCAGAAAGACTCTCAGCTGTAATCGCTGCCAAAGGTGATTTTAACATGTATTGACTCAGGAGGTTGAATACTTACGTAATCAATAAATCAATCAATCCATCTATCTATACATTTTGAAGAACTTTTTTTATACAAATGTTATAATTGGAAATATCCTTTTACATAAGGCGTTCTGTGTGGGTCCATTATTGGCATGTTCATATGTGTAATGGACTTGAAAAAACAAATCATACAGTGATATGGACATTAAATACTGCCACAAGCCTCCTTGTCTACATTTAAATCTACACCAAGAAGTCACTTGTAGTAAAAGGATTGCCTTGTTGAATTTGCCAATGAACAAAAGCACAGCATAATCCCGATGCCAAAGCTTTCGGTAGACACTTGGTGCGCCCTGCGAGTGGAGAGACAGAACAGACAAGGCAAACATTCTAATGCTGTTCCAATGCATCGTGAAATTAAACCATCTTCATCTTGTCAGCACAGTAAAAGAAAAACTATTAAAACATAATAAATGTACATTTCTACATAAAAATGGGCATTAGACCGGTGGAAATCTGTCCTTGGGTCTGATGAGTCCAAATTTGAGATTTGGTTCCAACCGCCGTGTCTTTGTGAGACGCGGAGTAGGTGAACGGATGATCTCCGCATGTGTGGTTCCCACCGTGATGCATGGATGAGGAGGTGTGATGGCTGTTACCGACAAGTAAGGTCTCGAACTAAAACGTACATGAACACACTAACCGCTGGCTACTATATGGAGACAAACAACAAAATTTTTTTAATGAGCTGTGAAAAAAAGAGTGAACTATTTTCCAATGCTCATTAGACTGGCCCAAGCCAACCCCAGTAAATAAGCCATGTTGTATATGGTACATTCCACTCTCTCTTTCTTCTTGTATGTGTAGGCTACCACTGTACTGTACAGGGGGCCTGCGCTTTTTCTGGGACAACAAGTTTGACCATGCCATGGTGGCCTTCCTGGACTGTGTGCAGCAGTTCAAGGAGGAGGTGGAGAAGGGAGACACGGGATTCTGCCTGCCCTACAGGTCAGTCAACTAGTCTAGCAGACATCATCGAATTATAATTGTAATCAGCTATGGATTATGTCGAGAGACCAAGGATTAAGCTGTCAAAAGCTGACCAACTTCAGTTATGTGTAAATTTGGTAAGTTAAACCACTAAATTAATTAGTTTATCTTTCTTCATTTTTCCAATTCATACAAAAAATCACTCCTTTTCATATTCAGATTTGACAAATACGTTCCCTTGTTTCTTAATATTTCATTTATTCTACTTTCCTGCACTAGTAACACATCTGACAGAATGATTTAGCTGAGTATTTGGATTTTATTTTATTGAGGTGTTTTATACAGGTGTTTCTGTAGATTTGAGGAACTGCTGAACACTGTTGGTTTAGACGTTTCTGTATACAATACTGCCTCCTAGTAGTACTGCCTCTTATTGGAACCCTCACAGATTCCAAGGTAGAAGTCCTAATTTGGGCAGCAGGTGGTTTAGCAGTCACTGTATGTCTGTCTGTTCATTCCAAAATACAAAAGAGCGACAGACTCAGGTCCCTTGGTGCATCAGACCACGGATCGCTTCACGTAGCCAGCCAGTTCAGTGCCTTTGAGCCGGTGCTTGGTGGAGTCATAGACCCCCCGTCTAGAGCTCTTGGAGGAGAGCGTGGCACAGATCTCGCTGTGCTTCTCCAGGCGACTAGGATCAAAGCACCGGCCGCAGTGCTCACACTGCTTCAGCTTGGAGTTGGCTGCACTCATCCCAAATCGACGTTTCAACACCACCTGAATGAATGGATGTTATCAGATGGGCCAAATAATGGGCAGCTGGGCAACAAAGACAAGATATACAATATGTACAAACCAGACGAGGCTGATGGAAGGAGCTCATTGTAATGGGCTCATTGTAATAGCTGGAATAGAATAAAAGGAACGGTATCACACACATCAATCACATGGAAACCACGTTTGATTCCGATCAATTCATTTCATTCCAGCCATTACAACGATCCTATCCTCCTATAACTCCCCCCATCAGCCTCCTCTGATACAAACGCACGTGATCACCAACACTACACTAGATCAACAGTTAGCATGGCTTTGGAATGTCAAGCTACTTTACCTGTCTGTCCTCCTTTTTCTCTTCCATGTTCAAACCCTTCTTGACTTCCTTTGGTTTGATCACAGTGTATCTCGTGGCTGTCTGCTTTGGCTTACTTGCCACACTGCTTTGTTCTCCATTTCTCCTCACCTCTTTATTCCTTTCTTCCTCTTCTTCGTTATCTCTTATCATCTCCCATAGGTCAGAATCCACCTTCATTAGGCAAATCTCCTGGATGAACTTCTCCACCTTTTTTCTCAACCGTTCTTTAGCGTTTTTCTCCTCCAGAGCCTGAGCATCCATCTTGGCCCCACTCTTAATCAGTTTCAATTCTTGGGTGACACTGATCAGCTTGGCCTTCATATATGCCATCACCTGCTCAGCCTCTGAGTTAAAGACGTCCCATACCATCTCATCGGGGCATGGCGGTAGATCCTGTACAGTTAGGGTCTGAGTCTTGAACTGAACGTGTTTCTTCACAACCTGCCTTCTGTACTTTGAAGCAGCAGGACTAGGGCTGCCCTCTGGTCTGACTGGCTGGAAAGGCTTCTTCTTGGCATCATTGTTTGGCACAGTGACTCTGGCTCTAATGGGAGGAAGTGGCATCTTGGCGACCATATTGGCTCGATGGACTGCCTTCAATGGCTTGGCATTATGGAGGTAGATGTCTTTCACCACGCAGGTTTGATCCCTCTTAGTATCGATGGGTTGCAGTGGCTTCCGGATGGGAGGAACAGTAGCCTTCCCTGACTGCTGAGATGTTGGAGCTACATGCAGTCTTTGACTCTTCCCATTGCAGATGGACCTCTTTTTCTGCAGTACTGGGATTCTGGAGGGAGGATGTGGTTTCTTTTCCACAGCCTTCAAACTGGCAAGTCGCTGCATAGCACCCTTTCTTTCTTTAGTCAACTCCAGTACTGGGATACTGGAGGTGTTTAAACTGTTTTGTTTGAAAGTTGGAAGCTTCTCAGTGGCCTTGGGCTGAGATGTCAGGGCAGGCTGAACGCAGTTGCTTCTGGCAGCTCCAAGATTCCCTGTTAAAGCATTATCTTCCTGTAGCGGCCGCAAGAATCTCCTCATCATCAAGGAGATTGACAGTGGCATTCTTCTAACCTCGTTCTGCAACTAAGTTTTTGTCAAGTAGCACTTTCGAGATTTTATGGTGATCTACTGTGTTAACTATATCTCAGGACGATGTTGCTAGATTGCTGAAAATAGAACACTAGTATCCAAGACAATCAGACACCGGAATGTTCAAACAGAACATTTGGAATTTATTGATCAGTTGTGACATCATAATTAAAACAATCCCTTATTTTAAGTGTTTCTAAAATTCCCTATGGGGAGAAATGAATGGTGGAAATACGGTTAGAACCATTTCCTTGTTTGACCGCTATGTTTTATGGGTATTATGACTCATACTGTGGTACTCTATTGTACTTACACAAATAACTGGAGTTGGTCAGCTTTTGACAGCTTAATCCTTTGTCTGTGCATGATCATTTGCCTCCAACTAGTCACTAGCATGAGAAATCTGCAGATTATTTTGTTTTAGTTTACTGGCCTTAGATTTAAAAAAATGTGGGTGTTAGCAGTTGTAGATGTTGCCAGTTTCTTTCATACCCCTCAATAAATAAACACTTGGGGGTTTGAGTTTTAGCACAACTTTTTCTGTTATGGTTCAGGATGGATGTCGAGAAGGGTAAGATTGAGGCATCGGCGGCTCCTACTCCATCAAGACCCAGTTCAACTCAGAGGAGCAGTGGACCAAGGCACTCAAGTTCATGTTGACCAACCTCAAGTGTGGCCTGGCGTGGGTGTCGTCTCAGTTTTACAACCGATAGAGGAGGAAGATGACGACTCACCCTGGGTGTGCCCCTTGACCCTTCTAAAACAACCATTTTGTCACAATGTGTGACTCTCAAAAGTTCTTCTTTTACAATGCTCTCCTTGCTTCCCTATGATGTTTTGAGAGGGTGGGGAGAAGACTGGAGGAAGGACTTTTGAGATTCACCACTGGTGTGAGTTCCAATCCAATAAGTCTTGTTTCCTTGTTTGATTTCCATATTGACCATTTGAAAGAACAAGAAAAAACCTGTTAAATTGTACACATTCATGTCCGCCTAGACTCGTAGATGTTATGAAGGGAGCTATCTGAGACTTTTGACTTTATTCGTTCGTTTTTTTACCCACCTACCATTAGGTGCACTTCTTTGCGAGGCATGGAAAAACCTCCCTTGTCCCTTCATGCTTGCGCATAACAAAGGGATTGAAAACTTGTTGACACAATATTTTAAATGTATTAATTTGTAAAAACCTCTAGAAACATAATTCCACTTTCACATTATGGGGGATTGTGTGTAGGCCAGTGAAACTCAATTTAATCCATACAACAAAATGTGGAAAAAGTCAAGTGGCGTGAATACTTTCTGAAGGCACTTCGAGATTGGCTCTTCAGGCAGTCATTGGGTTGCTAGCCTTGTACGTAGCACGTAGTTAGCTCTGTATGGCTGTGTATATTTGAGTTTTACCCGTTAGGCTATTGTGCTTTCCTCTGGTAAACAACACACCTATGCTCAAGCGTGAAATCAGGTTTCACAATATACTAAAATAACTTTTCTTTATTATTTAAGTAATGTTGGAATGTAGATTGTTATACTGCACAATTTCCAATGAATGAGAATTATCTTTGACGTAACTCCTTGCTAACAAACCACAAAGTCATACCAAAAGTCGGTGTAATGGTTTATATGCATTTCTATTAAGTCTCTCTCTCTCCATTTTGGGGGAAAGCCTCATGGAAAAATATGGACAACCATCCAAATAACAAAGCAAACTCCCAGTCCAATATCCAAGAAAATATTTAAATCTGATCAAATCAGTCAAAAGTGATGATCCTAGTGAAAAGTACTTCTTTCTTTCACTTGACAGTTAGACGTGTGTAAAATGTAACAGTGTTGTATCAGCCAGGCATGCCTTCATCTTTGGTCATCTAAAATAGAAACTCCCCATTCATTTGAGCCATTCCAAAAGGGGGGGGGGGCAATTGATTCTATTATTGGGAAATATATAGAGTTCAACATATGATACAACTCAAGCAACAATTTGTAAAAAAGTATTTCTCTCAAAACATGAAATGGAATGGATATGTAGGAAAATTGTGCCGACAGATAGGGCTGCCATGCTTCTAGCTTACAAGCATTTCGCTACACCCGCAATAACATCTGCTAAACACATATATGTGACAAATACAATTTGATAAGAGCTGTTTGGTTTTCCCGAAAACAGGTATGCACACACACACCCAACACACTGTGACTTCAGTCTGTTTTCCTATGACCCTGTGAGGCAGCCCACTGGACAGGCCAATCAAGTTCTTTATCTTCTTTGTGGCAGGGGTGTGTGTTTGTACATGTACGTGGGCAGCCATTGGGTCCTACAGACAAGCCATAGACTGGCACTGCCCCTTCATGTCTTAGGAGGGGTGGGGATAGGGAGGGCACTTCAGTTATTACTCCTACATCTTTTAGTCTGTTTTTACCCCCTCCATCCTCCTTCCCCCATCCCCCTATCCAGAAGGGAGGGCATTTGAGTAATGTGGCGTTGGGCACCTCAGTTCGAGGCACTGCTGTTGTATGCGCTGGAGGTGGAGGGTGTGGAGCCCGATGCCAACGGCCCATGTCCGGTGGCCAGGGCCTTTTGGAAGGGGGGCATGAGGAAGGGGTCTTGGGCCAGCTGCAGCACGTCGATGCGCTCCTCCTTGCGGTAGGCCTGGTAGCGGCGGATGAAGGCCTGACGGAGAGAGAGAAAAAGGAACCGAAGTGAGATATTTATTTGTTTTTTAGGGGGTAGATCAGCTTTAATATACATAGAGATTGTGGCTTCCATCAATGTAATTGTCTGCATCATTTCCAATCCCCCAATAGATAGATAGATAGATAGATAGATAGGTAGATAGGTAGATACACACACACACACACACACACACACACACACACACACACACACACACACACACACACACACACACACACACACACACACACACAGTACCAGTTAAGAATTTGAAGACACTACTCATTCAAAGGCTTTTCTTTATTTTTACTATTTTCATTGTAGAATAATAGTGAAGACATCAAAACTATGGAATAACACATTTGGAATCATGTAGTAACCCAAAAAGTGTTAAACAAATCAACATATATTTTAGATTCGACAAAACAGCCAAGCTTTTGCCTTGATGACATCTTTGCACACTCTTGACATTCATTTAACCAGCTTCATGAGGTATTCACCTGGAATGTATTTAATTAACAGGTGTGCCTTGTTAAAAGTTCATCTGTGGAATGTCTTTCGTTCTTAATGTGTTTGAGCCAATCAGTTGTGCTGTGACAAGGTAGTGGAGTTATACAGAAGATAGCCCTATTTGACAAAAGACCAAGTGGGGTGGCAGGTAGCCTAGTGGTTAGAGTGTTGGGCTAGTATTGAAAGGTTGCTGGATCAAATCCCTGAGCTGACAAGATAAAACTCTCTTGTTTTGCTGCTGAATAAGGCAGTTAACTCCCTTTTTTGCTGTCATTGTAAATAACAATTTGTCCTTCAATGACTTGCCTTGTTAAATAAAGGTTAAAAATAAACAATTATGGCAAGAACAGTTCAAATAAGGAAGGAGAAATGACAGTCCATCATTACTTTTAGACATGAAAGTCAGTCATTACGGAACATTCAAAGTTTCTTCAAGTGCAGTCGCAAAAACCATCAAGCGCTATGATGAAACTGGCTCTCATGAGGATCCCCACAGGAAAGGAAGAGTTACTTCTGCTGCACAGGATAAGTTCATTAGAGTTAACTGCACCTCAGATTGCAGTCCAAATAAATGCTTCACAGAGTTCAAGTAACAGACGCGTCTTAACATCAACTGTTCAGAGGAGACTGCGTGAATCAGGACTTCATGGTCGAATTGCTGCAAAGAAACCACTACTAAAGGACACCAATAAGAAGAAGAGACTTGCTTGGGCCAAGAAACACGAGCAATGGACATTAGACCGGTGGAAATCTGTCCTTGGGTCTGATGAGTCCAAATTTGAGATTTGGTTCCAACCTCCGTGTCTTTGTGAGACGCGGAGTAGGTGAACGGATGATCTCCGCATGTGTGGTTCCCACCGTGAAGCATGGATGAGGAGGTGTGATGGCTGTTACCGACAAGTGAGGTCTCGAACTAAAACGTACATGAACACACTTACCGCTGGCTACTATATGGAGACAAACAACAAACATTTTTTAATGAGCTGTGAAAAAAAGAGTGAACTTTTTTCCAATGCTCATTAGACTGTCCCAAGCCAACCCCAGTAAATAAGCCATGTTGTATATGGTACATTCCACTCTCTCTTTCTTCTTGTATGTGTAGGCTACCACTGTACTGTACAGGGGGTCCTGCGCTTTTTCTGGGACAACAAGTTTGACCATGCCATGGTGGCCTTCCTGGACTGTGTGCAGCAGTTCAAGGAGGAGGTGGAGAAGGGAGACACGGGATTCTGCCTGCCCTACAGGTCAGTCAACTAGTCTAGCAGACATCATCGAATTATAATTGTAATCAGCTATGGATTATGTCGAGAGACCAAGGATTAAGCTGTCAAAAGCTGACCAACTTCAGTTATGTGTAAATTTGGTAATTTAAACAACTAAATTAATTAGTTTATCTTTCTTCATTTTCCCAATTCATAAAAAAATCACTCCTTTTCATATTCAGATTTGACAAATACGTTCCCTTGTTTCTTAATATTTCATTTATTCTACTTTCCTGCACTAGTAACACATCAGACAGAATGATTTAGCTGAGTATTTGAATTTTATTTTATTGAGGTGTTTTATACAGGTGTTTCTGTAGATTTGAGGAACTGCTGAACACTGTTGGTTTAGACGTTTCTGTATACAATACTGCCTCCTAGTAGTACTGCCTCTTATTGGAACCCTCACAGATTCCAAGGTAGAAGTCCTATTTTGGGCAGCAGGTGGTTTAGCAGTCACTGTATGTCTGTCTGTTCATTCCAAAATACAAAAGAGCGACAGACTCAGGTCCCTTGGTGCATCAGACCACGGATCGCTTCACGTAGCCAGCCAGTTCAGTGCCTTTGAGCCGGTGCTTGGTGGAGTCATAGACCCCCCGTCTAGAGCTCTTGGAGGAGAGCTTGGCACAGATCTCGCTGTGCTTCTCCAGGCGACTAGGATCAAAGCACCGGCCGCAGTGCTCACACTGCTTCAGCTTGGAGTTGGCTGCACTCATCCCACATCGACGTTTCAACACCACCTGAATGAATGGATGTTATCAGATGGGCCAAATAATGGGCAGCTGGGCAACAAAGACAAGATATACAATATGTACAAACCAGATGAGGCTGATGGAAGGAGCTCATTGTAATGGGCTCATTGTAATAGCTGGAATAGAATAAAAGGAACGGTATCACACACATCAATCACATGGAAACCACGTTTGATTCCGATCAATTCATTTCATTCCAGCCATTACAACGATCCTATCCTCCTATAACTCCCCCCATCAGCCTCCTCTGATACAAACGCACGTGATCACCAACACTACACTAGATCAACAGTTAGCATGGCTTTGGAATGTCAAGCTACTTTAACTGTCTGTCCTCCTTTTTCTCTTCCATGTTCAAACCCTTCTTGACTTCCTTTGGTTTGATCACAGTGTATCTCGTGGCTGTCTGCTTTGGCTTACTTGCCACACTGCTTTGTTCTCCATTTCTCCTCACCTCTTTATTCCTTTCTTCCTCTTCTTCGTTATCTCTTATCATCTCCCATAGGTCAGAATCCACCTTCATTAGGCAAATCTCCTGGATGAACTTCTCCACCTTTTTTCTCAACCGTTCTTTTGCGTTTTTCTCCTCCAGAGCCTGAGCATCCATCTTGGCCCCACTTTTAATCAGTTTCAGTTCTTGGGTGACACTGATCAGCTTGGCCTTCATATATGCCATCACCTGCTCAGCCTCTGAGTTAAAGACGTCCCATACCATCTCATCGGGGCATGGCGGTAGATCCTGTACAGTTAGGTTCTGAGTCTTGAACTGAACGTGTTTCATCACAACCTGCCTTCTGTACTTTGAAGCAGCAGGACGAGGGCTGCCCTCTGGTCTGACTGGCTGGAAAGGCTTCTTCTTGGCATCATTGTTTGGCACAGTGACTCTGGCTCTAATGGGAGGAAGTGGCATCTTGGCGACCATATTGGCTCCATGGACTGCCTTCAATGGCTTGGCACTATGGAGGTAGATGTCTTTCTCCACGCAGGTTTGATCCGTCTTGGTACGGATGGGTTGCAGTGGCATCCGGATGGGAGGAACACTAGCCTTCCCTGACTGCTGAGATGTTGGAGCTACATGCAGTCCTTGACTCTTCCCATTGCAGATGGACCTCTTTTTCTGCAGTACTGGGATTCTGGAGGGAGGATGTGGTTTCTTTACCACAACCTTCAAACTGGCAAGTCGCTGCAGAGCACCCTTTCTTTCTTCAGTCAACTCCAGTACTGGGATTCTGGAGGTGTTTAAACTGTTTTGTTTGAAAGCTGGAAGCTTCTCAGTGGCCTTGGGCTGAGATGGCAGGGCAGGCTGAACGCAGTTGCTTCTGGCAGCTCCAAAGTTCCCTGTTAAAGCATTATCTTCCTGTAGCGGCCGCAAGAATCTCCTCATCATCAAGGAGATTGACAGTGGCATTCTTCTAACGTCGTTCTGCAACTAAGTTTTCGTCTAGTAGCACTTTCTATATTTTATGGTGATCTACTGTGTTAACTATATCTCAGGAGGAATCTGCTAGATTGTCTTGGATACTAGTGTTCTATTTTCAGCAATCAGACACCGGAATGTTCAAACAGAACATTTGGAATTTATTGATCAGTTGTGACATAATATTTAAAACAATCCCTTATTTTAAGTGTTTCTAAAATTCCCTATGGGGAGAAATGAATGGTGGAAATACGGTTAGAACCCTTTCCTTGTTTGACCGCTATGTTTTATGGGTATTATGACTCATACTGTGGTACTCTATTGTACTTACACAAATAACTGGAGTTGGTCAGCTTTTGACAGCTTAATCCTTTGTCTGTGCATGATCATTTGCCTCCAACTAGTCACTAGCATGAGAAATCTGCAGATTATTTTGTTTTAGTTTACTGGCCTTAGATTTTTTTTTAAATGTGGGTGTTAGCAGTTGTAGATGTTGCACCAGTTTCTTTCATACCCCTCAAGAAATAAACACTTGGGGGTTTGAGTTTTAGCGCATCTTTTTCTGTTATGGTTCAGGATGGATGTCGAGAAGGGTAAGATTGAGGCATCGGTGGCTCCTACTCCATCAAGACCCAGTTCAACTCAGAGGAGCAGTGGACCAAGGCGCTCAAGTTCATGTTGACCAACCTCAAGTGGGGCCTGGCGTGGGTGTCGTCTCAGTTTTACAACCGATAGAGGAGGAAGATGACGACTCACCCTGGATGTGCCCCTTGACCCTTCTAAAACCACCATTTTGTCACAATGTGTGACTCTCAAAAGTTCTTCTTCTACAATGCTCTCCTTGCTTCCCTATGATGTTTTGAGAGGGTGGGGAGAAGACTGGAGGAAGGCCTTTTGAGATTCACCACTGGTGTGAGTTCCAATCCAATAAGTCTTGTTTCCTTGTTTGATTTCCATATTGACCATTTGAAAGGACAAGATAAAACCTGTTAAATTGTACACATTCAAGTCCGCCTAGACTCATAGATGTTATGAAGGGAGCTATCTGAGACTTTTGGAGCACATTCAAGGATTGAGTCCTAATGGTAGGTAGGTAAAAAAAACTAACAGACATTGAATATCCCTTTGAGCATGGTGAAGTTGATAATTACACTTTGGATGGTGTATCAATATACCCAGTCAGTACAAAGATATAGGCATCCTTCCTAACTCAGTTGCCGGAGAGGAAAGAAACCGCTCAGGGATTTCACCAGAGGCCAATAGTGACTTTAAAACAGTTTAACGGAAATGATAGAAAACTGAAGATGGATCAACTACTGTACATCATAGTTACTCCACAATACTAACCTAAATGACATAGTGAAAAGGAAGTTTATAAAGAATAAAAATATTCTAAAACATGCATCCTGTTTGCAATAAGTTACAAGTAATACTGCAAAATTTGTGGCAATGACATTGACTTCATGTCCTGAATACAAAGTGTTATATTTGGAGCAAATCCAACAACAAATAACTGAGTACCACTCTTCAAATTTTCAAGCATGGTGATGGCTACATGCCTGTCATCGTCAAGGATGTTTATGATGAAAATAAACTGAATAGCGCTAAGCACAGGCAAAATCCTAGAGGAAAACCTGGTTCAGTCTGCTTTACAGACACTGGGAGATATTCAACTTTTAGCAGGACAATAACCTAAAATACAAGGCCAAAGATACACTGGAGTTGCTTACCGAGACGACATTGAATGTTCCAGAGCGCCCTAGTTAGTTTTGACTTAAAACTTCTATGTGCTAGGTGGGACGGTAGCGTCCCACCTGCGGGACACAGCCAGTGAAATATCAGGGCGGCAAATTGAAAATCAACAAAATGTCATAATTCAACTTTCTCAAACAAACAACTATTTTACACCATTTTAAAGATACACGTCTCCTTGATGTAACCACCTTGTCCAATTTCAAAAAGGCTTTACAGCGAATGCAAAACATTAGATTATGTTAGGAGAGTACATAGACAAAAATAATCACGCAGCCATTTTCCAAGCAAGGACATGTGTCAATAAAACCCAAAACACAGCGAAATGAAGCACTCACCTTTAACGATCTTCATCAGATGACACTCCTAGGACATTATGTTACACAATACATGTATGTGTTGTTCGATAAAGTTGATATTAATATACAAAAACAGCATTTTACATTGGCGCGTGACGTTCTGAAAATATTTTGCCTCCAATACTGCCGGTGAATCAGCACAACAATTTAGAAAAATACTCATCCTAAACATGGATAAAATATTAAACTGTTATTCAAAGAATTATTTATGATCATTTCCTTTATGCAACCGCTGTGACAGATTTCAAAAAAGCGAGTCCTGCGCTCAGAAAAATACACCAGGCAATACAGATACCTGCCATTTTGGAGTCATCTAAAATCATAAATAGCATTAGAAATGTTCACTTACCTTTGATGATCTTCATCAGAAGGCACTTCCAAGAATCCCAGGTCCACAATAAATGTTGTTTTGTTCGATAAAGTCCATTATTTATGTCCAAATAACTCCTTGTTGTTTCGTTCAGTAAGATACTCCAAAAGTAGGAAGCGTGCCAAAAATGTCACGACAAAAAGTTAAATTTACGTTCGTTGAAACATGTCAAACGTTGTAAAACATCAATCTTTAGGGCCTTTTTAACTTAGAACTTCAATAATATTTCAACCGGATGATTGCAGTGTCTTGAAAACCGTTTTGGAACACAGCTACATCCTGACGTGAACGCGTGTAATTGTGGCCTGTCATTCTCTCGGTCATCAGACTCAAGGAGGTCTTGTTCGCTCTCTATTGACTGCAAAAGCCTGAAACACGTTCTAAAGACTGTTGACATCTAGTGGAAGCCTTAGGAAGTGCAAATTGAACCATAAGTCACTGTATACTGAATAGGCCCAGTCTTGAAAAACTACAATCAACTTCCTGGTTGGATTTTTTCTCAGGTTTTTGCCTGCCATATGAGTTATGTTATACTCACAGACACCATTCAAACAGTTTTAGAAACATCAGAGTGTTTTCTATCCAAATCTACTAATAATATGCATATTCTAGTTTCTGAGCCAGAGTAGTAACCTGTTTAAATTGGGTACGTTTTTCATCCAGCCGTGAAAATACTGCCCCCAAGCCCAGACAGGTTAAGAACTGAACAAGTCAATTGCAAACAACAGCTTTCACCTATCCAGTGTCATAAGATATGTGCATATGAAGGAAAAGACACAACCAGAAGCCACTTAGCTACCAATAGGTGCACTTCTTTGCAAGGCATGGAAAAACCTCCCTGGTCCCTTCATGCTTGCGATTAACAAAGGGATTGAAAACTTACTGACACAATACTTTTAATTTATTCGTTTTTAAAAACCTCTAGAAACATAATTCCACTTTCACATTATGGGGGACTGTGTGTAGGCCAGTGAAACTCAATTTAATCCATTCAACAAAATGTGGAAAAAGTCAAGTGGCGTGAATACTTCCTGAAGGCACTTTGAGATTGGCTCTTCAGGCAGTCATTGGGTTGCTAGCCTTGTACGTAGCACGTAGTTAGCTCTGTATGGCTGTGTATATTTGAGTATTACCAGTTAGGCTATTCTGCTTTTCTCTGGTAAACAACACACCTATGCTCAAGCATGAAATCAGGTTTCACAATATACTAAAATAACTTTGCTATTATTTAAGTAATGTTGGAATGTAGATTGTTATACTGCACAATTTCCAATGAATGAGATTTATCTTTGACGTAACTCCTTGCTAACAAACCACAAAGTCATACCCAAAGTTGGTGTAATGGTTTATATGCATTTCTATTAAGTCTCTCCCTCTCCATTTTGGGGGAAAGCCTCATGAAAAAATATGGACAACCATCCAAATAACAAAGCAAACTCCCAGTCCAATATCCAAGAAAATATTTAAATCTGATCAAATCAGTCAAAAGTGATGATCCTAGTGAAAATGACTTCTTTCTTTCACTTAACAGTTAGACGTTTGTAAAACACAGGGGCGGAAATCCCGGGGGGGACACGACCTCTCCATCCTGGGAAAAATATGATTTGTCCCCCCCAATATATCACTGAAACATAACTATGTAATTTAAATAATATTAATCATACACAATGAAAGCAATTGTGCTGATTATAGACACTCAATAGCGCGTTTTTAAGTTTCAAAAGATTGCGACCCCCCCACCCTTTGCCTCACAATGGTTTGATCCACTGCCAGTTCCTTAGCTTGCTAGGTAACAGAGAGGTCGTATCTACTGTCTGAAAGGCACTCAATGCACGTAACTGACGTGAGGTTAATCCAGTCAATCGAGCACACACACTAGCTGAATATGCAGAGCTAGCGCGCAAATATTAACTATTAAGCTAGCTAGTACCTATTCCATTTATGTGGCGTCGTCAAAGATGGAATCTTTGCTATCGTCAATTTATTCCAAGATCAGCATGCAGATGATGTAAGTTAGTGCTTCAAAGTCCCTGTGATAAGGTTAGCGATAAACTGAAATCCAAACTGAACAGAACTACACTCTCTTCTACCATTGTCTTAAATACACTGCTCAAAAAAATTAAGGGAACACTTAAACAACACATCCTAGATCTGAATGAAAGAAATAATCTTATTAAAAACTTTTTTCTTTACATAGTTGAATGTGCTGACAACAAAATCACACAAAAATAATCAATGGAAATCTAATTTATCAACCCATGGAGGTCTGGATTTGGAGTCACACTCAAAATTAAAGTGGAAAACCACACTACAGGCTGATCCAACTTTGATGTAATGTCCTTAAAACAAGTCAAAATGAGGCTCAGTAGTGTGTGTGGCCTCCACGTGCCTGAATGACCTCCCTACAACGCCTGGGCATGCTCCTGATGAGGTGGCGGATGGTCTCCTGAGGGATCTCCTCCCAGAACTGGACTAAAGCATCCACCAACTCCTGGACAGTCTGTGGTGCAACGTGGCGTTGGTGGATGGAGCGAGACATGATGTCCCAGATGTGCTCAATTGGATTCAGGTCTGGGGAACGGGCGGGCCAGTCCATAGCATCAATGCCTTCCTCTTGCAGGAACTGCTGACACACTCCAGCCACATGAGGTCTAGCATTGTCTTGCATTAGGAGGAACCTAGGGCCAACCGCACCAGCAAATGGTCTCACAAGGGGTCTGAGGATCTCATCTCGTTACCTAATGGCAGTCAGGCTACCTCTGGCGAGCACATGGAGGGCTGTGCGGCCCCCCAAAGAAATGCCACCCCACACCATGACTGACCCACCGCCAAACCGGTCATGCTGGAGGATGTTGCAGGCAGCAGAACGTTCTCCACGGCGTCTCCAGACTCTGTCACGTCTGTCACATGTGCTCAGTGTGAACCTGCTTCATCTGTGAAGAGCACATGGCGCCAGTGGCGAATTTGCCAATCTTGGTGTTCTCTGGCAAATGCCAAACGTCCTGCACGGTTTTGGGCTGTAAGCACAACCCCCACCTGTGGACGTCGGTCCCTCATACCACCCTCATGGAGTCTGTTTCTGACCGTTTGAGCAGACACATGCACATTTGTGGCCTGCTGGAGGTCATTTTGCAGGGCTCTGGCAGTGCTCCTCCTGCTCCTCCTTGCACAAAGGCGGAGGTAGCGGTCCTGCTGCTGGGTTGTTGCCCTCCTACGGCCTCCTCCACGTCTCCTGATGTACTGGCCTGTCTCCTGGTAGCGCCTCCACGCTCTGGACGCTACGCTGACAGACACAGCAAACCTTCTTGCCACAGCTCGCATTGATATGCCATCCTGGATGAGCTGCACTACCTGAGCCACTTGTGTGGGTTGTAGACTCCGTCTCATGCTACCACTGGAGTGAAAGCACCGCCAGCATTCAAAAGTGACCAAAACATCAGCCAGGAAGCATAAGAACTGTGGTCACCACCTGCCGAACATCTCCTTTATTGGGGGTGTCTTGCTAATTACCTATAATTTCCAACTGTTGTCTATTCCATTTGTACAACAGCATGTGAAATTTATTGTCAATCAGTGTTGCTTCCTAAGTGGACAGTTTGATTTCACAGAAGTGTGATTGACTTGGAGTTACATTGTGTTGTTTAAGTGTTCCCTTTATTTTTTTGAGCAGTATATATTTAATGGTCTCGTTGCAAAAGCTAAATTGTCACAAGGGAACTTTTATTTATTTATTTTATTTCACCTTTATTTAACCCGGGTAGCAAAGATTATAGCAAACACCACTGAAACTGAATTGGTGCTCGCTAGCTTTGCAAATTCAGCTATTGTTGGAAGCCAGCCAATATGAAACAAACTATTAAAATGACAAAAGGTTGCAGCATATGTTGTGTAAATGGTGAACTCATACAGCTGTCAACTCTTGTCATTTTAATCCGTTTCACATTTGCTAGCTACCTTTTAGATCGAAGCCCAAATAGAATGATTGAAGATGATAGAAGCCCATATCCTACTGTAAATAACCTACACTGTGTGTGTAGCCAGCCAGCCAGCCAGCCAGCCAGGTAGAAAAATGGTTGAAAAATAAAAGACGGACATCAGAGTATTTTTCAATACACCAAAACGCATAGTAAGAACCCTAGTAGCCTAATATCTCAAAGACTAGTAGATAAAATGTTCATAAGAAAGAAATGAAATTCTAATGGAAATGTTTCACAATGATGTCATTAGGCAGAGCAGGCAACAGATGGCACACAGACAGCAGAGTTGGGGACAGATATGCAGGGACAGACTGGCAGAGACAGGGACTCTCAGGTAAGTTTGTTGAGTCTTTGTTTGGCAACATTATGAAAGGTTCTCCATTTTTTTTACTTGTAAAATAGGAACATAATTGGCAAATGCCATGGATAACCCCACTCTCAACTTAAACTGGTGACTGAACTAAGATTTGTTAAAGGCAATGGTATTGCTGTTGTGATTAGTTGTGTAGTTTTGGGTACCGGTAGTTAGGTGTACGGCAAACACCTTATTTCTTTGGTTCCTCAATATACATTTACCATATTACAATGTAGGCTATGTGTTACAGCACTCCTTTTGGTGTCCCCCTCAGGAATTGCTCTTGAGAAAATTTCATGTAATTGTCCCCTCCAAAGTTGATATCAGATTTTCGCCCCTGGTAAAACATAACAGTGTTGTATCAGCCAGGCATGGCTTCAACTTTGGTCATCTAAAATAGAAACTCCCCTTCATTTGAGCCAATCCAAAAGGGGGGAGGGCAATTGATTCTATTATTGGTAAATATATAGAGTTCAACTTATGATACAACTCAAGCAAGAATTTGTAAAAAAGTATTTCTCTCAAAACATGAAATGGAATAGATATGTAGGAAAATGGTGCCGACAGATAGGGCTGCCATGCTTCTAGCTTACAAGCATTTCGCTACACCCACAATAACATCTGCTAAACACATATATGTGACAAATACAATTTGATAAGTAAGAGCTGTTTGGTTTTCCCGAAAACAGGTATGCACACACACACCCAACACACTGTGACTTCAGTCTGTTTTCCTATGACCCTGTGATGCAGCCCACTGGACAGGCCAAGCAAGTTCTTTCTCTTCTTTGTGGCAGGGGTGTGTGTGTGTACATGTACGTGGGCAGCCATTGGGTCCTACAGACAAGCCATAGACTGGCACTGCCCCTTCATGTCTTAGGAGGGGTGGGGATAGGGAGGGCACTTCAGATATTACTCCTCCATCCTTTAGTCTGTTTTTACCCCCTCCATCCTCCTTCCCCCATCCCCCTATCCAGAAGGGAGGGCGTTTGAGTAATGTGGCCCCCAAAGGGGCCCTTTGGGGTGGCGTTGGGCACCTCAGTTTGAGGCACTGCTGTTGTATGCGCTGGAGGTGGAGGGCATGGAGCCCGACGCCAACGGCCCAGGTCCGGTGGCCAGGGCCTTGCGGAAGGGGGGCATGAGGAAGGGGTCTTGGGCCAGCTGCAGCACGTCGATGCGCTCCTCCTTGCGGTAGGCCAGGTAGCGGCGGATGAAGGCCTGACAGAGAGAGAGAAAAAGGCACCGAAATGAGATGTTTATTTGTTTTTTAGGGGGTAGGTCAGCTTTAATATTATATAGAGATTGTGGCTTCCATCAATTTAATTGTCTGCATCATTTCCAATCCCCCAATAGATAGATAGATAGGTAGACACACACACATACACACACACACAGTACCAGTTAAGAATTTGGACACACTACTCATTCAAGGGCTTTACTTTATTTTTACTGATTTCATTGTAGAATAATAGTGAAGACATCAAAACTATGGAATAACACATTTGGAATCATGTAGTAACCCAAAAAGTGTTAAACAAATCAACATATATTTTAGATTCGACAAAACAGCCAAGCTTTTGCCTTGATGACATCTTTGCACACTCTTGACATTCATTTAACCAGCTTCATGAGGTATTCACCTGGAATGTATTTAATTAACAGGTGTGCCTTGTTAAAAGTTCATTTGTGGAATGTCTTTCGTTCTTAATGTGTTTGAGCTAATCAGCTGTGCTGTGACAAGGTAGTGGTGGTATACAGAAGACAGCCCTATTTGACAAAAGACCAAGTGGGGTGGCAGGTAGCCTAGTGGTTAGAGCGTTGGGCTAGTATTGAAAGGTTTCTGGATCAAATCCCTGAGCTGACAAGATAAAAATATCTCGTTCTGCAGCTGAATAAGGCAGTTAACTCCCTGTTTGGCTGTCATTGTAAATAACAATTTGTCCTTAACTGACTTGCCTTGTTAAATAAAGGTTAAAAATAAACAATTATGGCAAGAACAGTTCAAATAAGGAAGGAGAAATGACAGTCCATCGTTACTTTTAGACATGAAAGTCAGTCATTACGGAACATTCAAAGTTTCTTCAAGTGCAGTCGCAAAATCCATCAAGCGCTATGATGAAACTGGCTCTCATGAGGATCCCCACAGGAAAGGAAGAGTTACTTCTGCTGCACAGGATAAGTTCATTAGAGTTAACTGCACCTCAGATTGCAGTCCAAATAAATGCTTCACAGAGTTCAAGTAACAGATGCGTCTTAACATCAACTGTTCAGAGGAGACTGCGTGAATCAGGACTTCATGGTCGAACTGCTGCAAAGAAACCACTACTAAAGGACACCAATAAGAAGAAGAGACTTGCTTGGGCCAAGAAACACGAGCAATGGACATTAGACCGGTGGAAATCTGTCCTTGGGTCTGATGAGTCCAAATTTGAGATTTGGTTCCAACCGCCGTGTCTTTGTGAGACGGGGAGTAGGTGAACGGATGATCTCCGCATGTGTGGTTCCCACCGTGATGCATGGATGAGGAGGTGTGATGGCTGTTACCGACAAGTAAGGTCTCGAACTAAAACGTACATGAACACACTAACCGCTGGCTACTATATGGAGACAAACAACAAACATTTTTTAATGAGCTGTGAAAAAAAGAGTAAACTATTTTCCAATGCTCATTAGACTGGCCCAAGCCAACCCCAGTAAATAAGCCATGTTGTATATGGTACATTCCACTCTCTCTTTCTTCTTGTATGTGTAGGCTACCACTGTACTGTACAGGGGGCCTGCGCTTTTTCTGGGACAACAAGTTTAACCATGCCATGGTGGCCTTCCTGGACTGTGTGCAGCAGTTCAAGGAGGAGGTGGAGAAGGGAGACACGGGATTCTGCCTGCCCTACAGGTCAGTCAACTAGTCTAGCAGACATCATCGAATTATAATTGTAATCAGCTATGGATTATGTCGAGAGACCAAGGATTAAGCTGTCAAAAGCTGACCAACTTCAGTTATGTGTAAATTTGGTAAGTTAAACCACTAAATTAATTAGTTTATCTTTCTTCATTTTTCCAATTCATAAAAAAAATCACTTCTTTTCATATTCAGATTTGACAAATATGTTCCCTTGTTTCTTAATATTTCATTTATTCTACTTTCCTGCACTAGTAACACATCTGACAGAATGATTTAGCTGAGTATTTGGATTTTATTTTATTGAGGTGTTTTATACAGGTGTTTCTGTAGATTTGAGGAACTGCTGAACACTGTTGGTTTAGACGTTTCTGTATACAATACTGCCTCCTAGTAGTACTACCTCTTATTGGAACCCTCACAGATTCCAAGGTAGAAGTCCTAATTTGGGCAGCAGGTGGTTTAGCAGTCACTGTATGTCTGTCTGTTCAATCCAAAATACAAAAGAGCGACAGACTCAGGTCCCTTGGTGCATCAGACCACGGATCGCTTCACGTAGCCAGCCAGTTCAGTGTCTTTGAGCCGGTGCTTGGTGGAGTCATAGACCCCCCGTCTAGAGCTCTTGGAGGAGAGCTTGGCACAGATCTCGCTGTGCTTCTCCAGGCGACTAGGATCAAAGCACCTGCCGCAGTGCTCACACTGCTTCAGCTTGGAGTTGGCTGCACTCATCCCAAATCGACGTTTCAACACCACCTGAATGAATGGATGTTATCAGATGGGCCAAATAATGAGCAGCTGGGCAAAAATGACAAGATATACAATATGTACAAACCAGATGAGGCTGATGGAAGGAGCTCATTGTAATGGGCTCATTATAATAGCTGGAATAGAATAAAAGGAACGGTATCACACACATCAATCACATGGAAACCACGTTTGATTCCGATCAATTCATTTCATTCCAGCCATTACAACGATCCTATCCTCCTATAACTCCTCCCATCAGCCTCCTCTGATACAAACGCACGTGATCACCAACACTACACTAGATCAGCAGTTAGCATGGCTTTGGAATGTCAAGCTACTTTACCTGTCTGTCCTCCTTTTTCTCTTCCATGTTCAAACCCTTCTTGACTTCCTTTGGTTTGCTCACAGTGTATCTCGTGGCTGTCTGCTTTGGCTTACTTGCCACACTGCTTTGTTCTCCATTTCTCCTCACCTCTTTATTCCTTTCTTCCTCTTCTTCGTTATCTCTTATCATCTCCCATAGGTCAGAATCCACCTTCATTAGGCAAATCTCCTGGATGAACTTCTCCACCTTTTTTCTCAACCGTTCTTTTGCGTTTTTCTCCTCCAGAGCCTGAGCATCCATCTTGGCCCCACTCTTAATCAGTTTCAATTCTTGGGTGACACTGATCAGCTTGGCCTTCATATATGCCATCACCTGCTCAGCCTCTGAGTTAAACATTTACATTTACATTTAAGTCATTTAGCAGACGCTCTTATCCAGAGCGACTTACAAATTGGTGCATTCACCTATAATATCCAGTAGAACAACCACTTTACAATAGTGCATCTAAATCTTTTAAAGGGGGGGGGGGGGGTAGAAGGATTACTTTATCCTATCCCAGGTATTCCTTAAAGAGGTGGGGTTTCAGGTGTCTCCGGAATGTGGTGATTGACTCCGCTGTCCTGGCATCGTGAGGGAGCTTGTTCCACCATTGGGGTGCCAGAGCAGCGAACAGTTTTGACTGGGCTGAGCGGGAACTGTGCTTCTTCAGAGGTAGGGAGGCGAGCAGGCCAGAGGTGGATGAACGCAGTGCCCTTGTTTGGGTGTAGGGCCTGATCAGAGCCTGAAGGTACGGAGGTGCCGTTCCCCTCACAGCTCCGTAGGCAAGCACCATGGTCTTGTAGCGGATGCGAGCTTCAACTGGAAGCCAGTGGAGAGAGCGGAGGAGCGGGGTGACGTGAGAGAACTTGGGAAGGTTGAACACCAGACGGGCTGCGGCGTTCTGGATGAGTTGTAGGGGTTTAATGGCACAGGCAGGGAGCCCAGCCAACAGCAAGTTGCAGTAATCCAGACGGGAGATGACAAGTGCCTGGATTAGGACCTGCGCCGCTTCCTGTGTGAGGCAGGGTCGTACTCTGCGAATGTTGTAGAGCATGAACCTACAGGATCGGGTCACCGCCTTGATGTTAGTGGAGAACGACAGGGTGTTGTCCAGGATCACGCCAAGGTTCTTAGCACTCTGGGAGGAGGACACAAGGGAGTTGTCAACCGTGATGGCGAGATCATGGAACGGGCAGTCCTTCCCCGGGAGGAAGAGCAGCTCCGTCTTGCCGAGGTTCAGCTTGAGGTGGTGATCCGTCATCCACACTGATATGTCTGCCAGACATGCAGAGATGCGATTCGCCACCTGGTTGTCAGAAGGGGGAAAGGAGAAGATTAATTGTGTGTCGTCTGCATAGCAATGATAGGAGAGACCGTGTGAGGATATGACAGAGCCAAGTGACTTGGTGTATAGCGAGAATAGGAGAGGGCCTAGAACAGAGCCCTGGGGGACACCAGTGGTGAGAGCACGTGGTGCGGAGACAGATTCTCGCCACGCCACCTGGTAGGAGCGACCTGTCAGGTAGGACGCAATCCAAGCGTGGGCCGCGCCGGAGATGCCCAGCTCGGAGAGGGTGGAGAGGAGGATCTGATGGTTCACAGTATCAAAGGCAGCAGATAGGTCTAGAAGGATGAGAGCAGAGGAGAGAGAGTTAGCTTTAGCAGTGCGGAGAGCCTCCGTGACGCAGAGAAGAGCAGTCTCAGTTGAATGCCCAGTCTTGAAACCTGACTGATTAGGATCAAGAAGGTCGTTCTGAGAGAGATAGCAGGAGAGCTGGCCAAGGACGGCACGTTCAAGAGTTTTGGAGAGAAAAGAAAGAAGGGATACTGGTCTGTAGTTGTTGATATCGGAGTGATCGAGTGTAGGTTTTTTCAGAAGGGGTGCAACTCTCTCTCTCTTGAAGACGGAAGGGACGTAGCCAGCGGTCAAGGATGAGTTGATGAGCGAGGTGAGGTAGGGGAGAAGGTCTCCGGAAATGGTCTACCGCCATGCCCCGATCTACCGCCATCGGGGCATGGCGGTAGATCCTGTACAGTTAGGGTCTGAGTCTTGAACTGAACGTGTTTCTTCACAACCTGCCTTCTGTACTTTGAAGCAGCAGGACTAGGGCTGCCCTCTGGTCTGACTGGCTGGAAAGGCTTCTTCTTGGCATCATTGTTTGGCACAGTGACTCTGGCTCTCATGGGAGGAAGTGGCATCTTGGCGACCATATTGGCTCCATGGACTGCCTTCAATGGCTTGGCACTATGGAGGTAGATGTCTTTCACCACGCAGGTTTGATCCCTCTTAGTATGGATGGGTTGCAGTGGCTTCCGGATGGGAGGAACAGTAGCCTTCCCTGACTGCTGAGATGTTGGAGCTACATGCAGTCTTTGACTCTTCCCATTGCAGATGGACCTCTTTTTCTGCAGTACTGGGATTCTGGAGGGAGGATGTGGTTTCTTTTCCACAGCATTCAAACTGGCAAGTCGCTGCAGAGCACCCTTTCTTTCTTCAGTCAACTCCAGTACTGGGATACTGGAGGTGTTTAAACTGTTTTGTTTGAAAGTTGGAAGCTTCTCAGTGGCCTTGGGTTGAGATGTCAGGGCAGGCTGAACGCAGTTGCTTCTGGCAGCTCCAAGGTTCCCTGTTAAAGCATTATCTTCCTGTAGCGGCCGCAAGAATCTCCTCATCATCAAGGAGATTGACAGTGGCATTCTTCTAACCTCGTTCTGCAACTAAGTTTTCGTCAAGTAGCACTTTTGATATTTTATGGTGATCTAATGTGTTAACTATATCTCAGGACGAATTTGCTAGATTGCTGAAAATAGAACACTAGTATCCAAGACAATCAGACACCGGAATGTTCAAACAGAACATTTGGAATTTATTGATCAGTTGTGACATCATAATTAAAACAATCCCTTATTTTAAGTGTTTCTAAAATTCCCTATGGGGAGAAATGAATGGTGGAAATACGGTTAGAACCATTTCCTTGTTTGACCGCTATGTTTTATGGGTATTATGACTCATACTGTGGTACTCTATTGTACTTACACAAATAACTGGAGTTGGTCAGCTTTTGACAGCTTAATCCTTTGTCTGTGCATGATCATTTGCCTCCAACTAGTCACTAGCATGAGAAATCTGCAGATTATTTTGTTTTAGTTTACTGGCCTTAGATTTTTTTTTAAATGTGGGTGTTAGTAGATGTTGAACCAGTTTCTTTCATACCCCTCAAGAAATAAACACTTGGGGGTTTGAGTTTTCATGTTCATGTTGACCAACCTCAAGTGGGGCCTGGCGTGGGTGTCGTCTCAGTTTTACAACCGATAGAGGAGGAAGATGACGACTCACCCTGGGTGTGCCCCTTGAGCCTTCTAAAACCACCATTTTGTCACAATGAGTGACTCTCAAAAGTTCTTCTTCTACAATGCTCTCCTTGCTTCCCTATGATGTTTTGAGAGGGTGGGGAGAAGACTGGAGGAAGGACTTTTGAGATTCACCACTGGTGTGAATTTCAATCCAATAAGTCTTGTTTCCTTGTTTGATTTCCATATTGACCATTTGAAAGGACAAGATAAAACCTGTTAAATTGTACACATTCATGTCCGCCTAGACTCGTAGATGTTATGAAGGGAGCTATCTGAGACTTTTGACTTTATTCGTTCGTTTTTTTACCCACCTACCATTAGGTGCACTTCTTTGCGAGGCATGGAAAAACCTCCCTGGTCCCTTCATGCTTGCGCATAACAAAGGGATAGAAAACTTATTGACACAATACTTTAAATGTATTCATTTGTAAAAACCTCTAGAAACATAATTCCACTTTCACATTATGGGGGATTGTGTGTAGGCCAGTGAATCTCAATTTTATCCATACAACAAAATGTGGAAAAAGTCAAGTGGTGTGAATACTTTCTGAAGGCACTTCGAGATTGGCACTTCAGGCAGTCATTGGGTTGCTAGCCTTGTACGTAGCACGTAGTTAGCTCTGTATGGCTGTGTAAATTTGAGTTTTACCCGTTAGGCTATTCTGCTTTCCTCTGGTAAACAACACACCTATGCTCAAGCGTGAAATCAGGTTTCACAATATACTAAAATAACTTTTCTTTATTATTTAAGTAATGTTGGAATGTAGATTGTTATACTGCACAATTTCCAATGAATGAGAATTATCTTTGACGTAACTCCTTGCTAACAAACCACAAAGTCATACCAAAAGTCGGTGTAATGGTTTATATGCATTTCTATTAAGTCTCTCTCTCTCCATTTTGGGGGAAAGCCTCATGGAAAAATATGGACAACCATCCAAATAACAAAGCAAACTCCCAGTCCAATATCCAAGAAAATATTTAAATCTGATCAAATCTGCCAAAAGTGATGATCCTAGTGAAAATTACTTGTATCTTTCACTTGACAGTTAGACGTGTGTAAAACGTAACAGTGTTGTATCAGCCAGGCATGCCTTCAACTTTGGTCATCTAAAATAGAAACTCCCCCATCATTTGAGCCGTTCAAAAAGTGTGTGTGTGTGGGGGGGGGGGGGGGGGGGCAATTGATTCTATTATTGGGAAATATATAGAGTTCAACTTATGATACAACTCAAGCAAGAATTTGTAAAAAAGTATTTCTCTCAAAACATCAAATGGAATGGATATGTAGGAAAATGGTGCCGACATATAGGGCTGACATGCTTCTAGCTTACAAGCATTTTGCTACACCCGCAATAACATCTGCTAAACACATATATGTGACAAATACAATTTGATAAGAGCTGTTTGGTTTTCCCGAAAACAGGTATGCACACACACACCCAACACACTGTGACTTCAGTCTGTTTTCCTATGACCCTGTGATGCAGCCCACTGGACAGGCCAAGCAAGTTCTTTCTCTTCTTTGTGGCAGGGGTGTGTGTGTGTACATGTACGTGGGCAGCCATTGGGTTCTACAGACAAGCCATAGACTGGCACTGCCCCTTCATGTCTTAGGAGGGGTGGGGATAGGGAGGGCACTTCAGATATTACTCCTCCATCCTTTAGTCTGTTTTTACCCCCTCCATCCTCCTTCCCCCATCCCCCTATCCAGAAGGGAGGGCGTTTGAGTAATGTGGCGTTGGGCAACTCAGTTCGAGTCACTCCTGTTGTATGCGCTGGAGGTGGAGGGCGTGGAGCCCGACGCCAACGGCCCAGGTCCGGTGGCCAGGGCCTTGCGGAAGGGGGGCATGAGGAAGGGGTCTTGGGCCAGCTGCAGCACGTCGATGCGCTCCTCCTTGCGGTTGGCCAGGTAGCGGCGGATGAAGGCCTGACGGAGAGAGAGAAAAAGGCACCGAAATGAGATGTTTATTTGTTTTTTAGGGGGTAGGTCAGCTTTAATATTACATAGAGATTGTGGCTTCCATCAATGTAATTGTCTGCATCATTTCCAATCCCCCAATAGATAGATAGATAGGTAGACACACACACACACACACACACACACACACACACACACACACACACACACACACACACACACACACACACACACACACACACACACACACACACACACACACACACACACACACACACACACACACACACACACACACATAGTACCAGTTAAGAATTTGGACACACTACTCATTCAAGGGCTTTTCTTTATGTTTACTATTTCATTGTAGAATAATAGTGAAGACATCAAAACTATGAAATAACACATTTGGAATCATGAAAAAAACCAAAAAGTGTTAAACAAATCAACATATGTTTTAGATTTGACAAAACAGCCAACCTTTTGCCTTGATGAAACCTTTGCACACTCTTGACATTCATTTAACCGGCTTCATGAGGTGTTCAACGGGAATGCATTTAATTAACAGGTGTGCCTTGTTAAAAGTTCATTTGTGGAATGTCTTTCCTTCAGAATGTGTTTGAGCCAATCAGTTGTGCTGTGACAAGGTAGTGGTGGTATACAGAAGACAGCCCTATTTGACGAAAGACCAAGTGGGGTGGCAGGTAGCCTAGTGGTTAGAGCGTTGGGCTAGTATTGAAAGGTTGCTGGATCAAATCCCTGAGCTGACAAGATAAAACTCTCTTGTTCTGCCGCTGAATAAGGCAGTTAACTCCCTTTTTTGCTGTCATTGTAAATAACAATTTGTCCTTCACTGACTTGCCTTGTTAAATAAAGGTTAAAAATAAACAATTATGGCAAGAACAGTTCAAATAAGGAAGGAGAAATGACAGTCCATCATTACTTTTAGACATGAAAGTCAGTCATTACGGAACATTCAAAGTTTCTTCAAGTGCAGTCGCAAAATCCATCAAGCGCTATGATGGATATGAGCAAGTTCTTTCTCTTCTTTGTGGCAGGGGTGTGTGTGTGTACATGTACGTGGGCAGCCATTGGGTTCTACAGACAAGCCATAGACTGGCACTGCCCCTTCATGTCTTAGGAGGGGTGGGGATAGGGAGGGCACTTCAGATATTACTCCTCCATCCTTTAGTCTGTTTTTACCCCCTCCATCCTCCTTCCCCCATCCCCCTATCCAGAAGGGAGGGCGTTTGAGTAATGTGGCGTTGGGCAACTCAGTTCGAGTCACTCCTGTTGTATGCGCTGGAGGTGGAGGGCGTGGAGCCCGATGCCAACGGCCCAGGTCCGGTGGCCAGGGCCTTGCGGAAGGGGGGCATGAGGAAGGGGTCTTGGGCCAGCTGCAGCACGTCGATGCGCTCCTCCTTGCGGTAGGCCAGGTAGCGGCAGATGAAGGCCTGACGGAGAGAGAGAAAAAGGCACCGAAATGAGATGTTTATTTGTTTTTTAGGGGGTAGGTCAGCTTTAATATTACATAGAGATTGTGGCTTCCATCAATGTAATTGTCTGCATCCTTTCCAATCCCCCAATAGATAGATAGATAGGTAGACACACACACACACACACACACACACACACACACACACACACACACACACACACACACACACACACACACACACACACACACACACACACACACACACACACACACAGTACCAGTTAAGAATTTGGACACACAACTCATTCAAGGGCTTTTCTTTATTTTTACTATTTCATTGTAGAATAATAGTGAAGACATCAAAACTATGAAATAACACATTTGGAATCATGTAGTAACCCAAAAAGTGTTAAACAAATCAACATATATTTTAGATTTGACAAAACAGACAACCTTTTGCCTTGATGAAACCTTTGCACACTTGACATTCATTTAACCGGCTTCATGAGGTATTCAACGGGAATGCATTTAATTAACAGGTGTGCCTTGTTAAAAGTTCATTTGTGGAATGTCTTTCCTTCTTAATGTGTTTGAGCCAATCAGTTGTGCTGTGACAAGGTAGTGGTGGTATACAGAAGACAGCCCTATTTGAGAAAAGACCAAGTGGGGTGGCAGGTAGCCTAGTCGTTAGAGTGTTGGGCTAGTATTGAAAGGTTGCTGGATCAAATCCCTGAGCTGACAAGATAAAACCCTCTTGTTCTGCAGCTGAATAAGGCAGTTAACTCCCTTTTTTGCTGTCATTGTAAATAACAATTTGTCCTTCACTGACTTGCCTTGTTAAATAAAGGTTAAAAAGAAACAATTATGGCAAGAACAGTTCAAATAAGGAAGGAGAAATGACAGTCCATCATTACTTTTAGACATGAAAGTCAGTCATTACGGAACATTCAAAGTTTCTTCAAGTGCAGTCGCAAAATCCATCAAGCGCTATGATGAAACTGGCTCTCATGAGGATCCCCACAGGAAAGGAAGAGTTACTTCTGCTGCACAGGATAAGTTCATTAGAGTTAACTGCACCTCAGATTGCAGCCCAAATAAATGCTTCACAGAGTTCAAGTAACAGACACGTCTTAAAAATAACTGTTCAGAGGAGACTGCGTGAATCAGGACTTCATGGTCAAACTGCTACTAAGACGTACATGAACACACTTACTGCTGGCTACTATATGGAGACAAACAACAAACATTTTTTAATGAGCTGTGAACAAAAGAGTGAACTATTTTCCAATGCTCATTAGACTGGCCCAAGCCAACCCAAGTAAATAAGCCATGTTGTATATGGTACATTCCACTCTCTCTTTCTTCTTGTATGTGTAGGCTACCACTGTACTGTACAGGGGGCCTGCGCTTTTTCTGGGACAACAAGTTTGACCATGCCATGGTGGCCTTCCTGGACTGTGTGCAGCAGTTCAAGGAGGAGGTGGAGAAGGGAGACACGGGATTCTGCCTGCCCTACAGGTCAGTCAACTAGTCTAGCAGACATCATCGAATTATAATTGTAATCAGCTATGGATTATGTCGAGAGACCAAGGATTAAGCTGTCAAAAGCTCACCAACTTCAGTTATGTGTAAATTTGGTAAGTTAAACCACTAAATTAATTAGTTTATCTTTCTTCATTTTTCCAATTCATAAAAAAAATCACTCCTTTTCATATTCAGATTTGACAAATAGGTTCACTTGTTTCTTAATATTTCATTTATTCTACTTTCCTGCACTAGTAACACATCTGACAGAATGATTTAGCTGAGTATTTGGATTTTATTTTATTGAGGTGTTTTATATAGGTGTTTCTGTAGATTTGAGGAACTGCTGAACACTGTTGGTTTAGACGTTTCTGTATACAATACTGCCTCCTAGTAGTACTGCCTCTTATTGGAACCCTTGCAGATTCCAAGGTAGAAGTCCTAATTTGGGCAGCAGGTGGTTTAGCAGTCACTGTATGTCTGTCTGTTCATTCCAAAATACAAAAGAGCGACAGACTCAGGTCCCTTGGTGCATCAGACCACGGATCGCTTCACGTAGCCAGCCAGTTCAGTGCCTTTGAGCCGGTGCTTGGTGGAGTCATAGACCCCCCGTCTAGAGCTCTTGGAGGAGAGCTTGGCACAGATCTCGCTGTGCTTCTCCAGGCGACTAGGATCAAAGCACCGGCCGCAGTGCTCACACTGCTTCAGCTTGGAGTTGGCTGCACTCATCCCAAATCGACGTTTCAACACCACCTGAATGAATGGATGTTATCAGATGGGCCAAATAATGGGCAGCTGGGCAAAAATGACAAGATATACAATATGTACAAACCAGATGAGGCTGATGGAAGGAGCTCATTGTAATGGGCTCATTGTAATAGCTGGAATAGAATAAAAGGAACGGTATCACACACATCAATCACATGGAAACCACGTTTGATTCCGATCAATTCATTTCATTCCAGCCATTACAACGATCCTATCCTCCTATAACTCCCCCCATCAGCCTCCTCTGATACAAACGCACGTGATCACCAACACTACACTAGATCAGCAGTTAGCATGGCTTTGGAATGTCAAGCTACTTTACCTGTCTGTCCTCCCTTTTCTCTTCCATGTTCAAACCCTTCTTGACTTCCTTTGGTTTGATCACAGTGTATCTTGTGGCTGTCTGCTTTGGCATACTTGCCACACTGCTTTGTTCTCCATTTCTCCTCACCTCTTTATTCCTTTCTTCCTCTTCTTCGTTATCTCTTATCATCTCCCATAGGTCAGAATCCACCTTCATTAGGCAAATCTCCTGGATGAACTTCTCCACCTTTTTTCTCAACCGTTCTTTAGCGTTTTTCTCCTCCAGAGCCTGAACATCCATCTTGGCCCCACTTTTAATCAGTTTCAATTCTTGGGTGACACTGATCAGCTTGGCCTTCATATATGCCATCACCTGCTCAGCCTCTGAGTTAAAGACGTCCCATACCATCTCGTCGGGGCATGGCGGTAGATCCTGTACAGTTAGGGTCTGAGTCTTGAACTGAACGTGTTTCTTCACAACCTGCCTTCTGTACTTTGAAGCAGCAGGACGAGGGCTGCCCTCTGGTCTGACTGGCTGGAAAGGCTTCTTCTTGGCATCATTGTTTGGCACAGTGACTCTGGCTCTAATGGGAGGAAGTGGCATCTTGGCGACCATATTGGCTCCATGGACTGCCTTCAATGGCTTGGCACTATGGAGGTAGATGTCTTTCACCACGCAGGTTTGATCCCTCTTAGTATGGATGGGTTGCAGTGGCTTCCGGATGGGAGGAACAGTAGCCTTCCCTGACTGCTGAGATGTTGGAGCTACATGCAGTCTTTGACTCTTCCCATTGCAGATGGACCTCTTTTTCTGCAGTACTGGGATTCTGGAGGGAGGATGTGGTTTCTTTTCCACAGCCTTCAAACTGGCAAGTCGCTGCAGAGCACCCTTTCTTTCTTCAGTCAACTCCAGTACTGGGATACTGGAGGTGTTTAAACTGTTTTGTTTGAAAGTTGGAAGCTTCTCAGTGGCCTTGGGTTGAGATGTCAGGGCAGGCTGAACGCAGTTGCTTCTGGCAGCTCCAAGGTTCCCTGTTAAAGCATTATCTTCCTGTAGCGGCCGCAAGAATCTCCTCATCATCAAGGAGATTGACAGTGGCATTCTTCTAACCTCGTTCTGCAACTAAGTTTTCGTCAAGTAGCACTTTTGATATTTTATGGTGATCTACTGTGTTAACTATATCTCAGGACGAATTTGCTAGATTGCTGAAAATAGAACACTAGTATCCAAGACAATCAGACACCGGAATGTTCAAACAGAACATTTGGAATTTATTGATCAGTTGTGACATCATAATTAAAACAATCCCTTATTTTAAGTGTTTCTAAAATTCCCTATGGGGAGAAATGAATGGTGGAAATACGGTTAGAACCATTTCCTTGTTTGACCGCTATGTTTTATGGGTATTATGACTCATACTGTGGTACTCTATTGTCCTTACACAAATAACTGGAGTTGGTCAGCTTTTGACAGCTTAATCCTTTGTCTGTGCATGATCATTTGCCTCCAACTAGTCACTAGCATGAGAAATCTGCAGATTATTTTGTTTTAGTTTACTGGCCTTAGATTTTAAAAAATGTGGGTGTTAGCAGTTGTAGATGTTGCCAGTTTCTTTCATACCCCTCAATAAATAAACACTTGGGGGTTTGAGTTTTAGCACAACTTTTTCTGTTATGGTTCAGGATGGATGTCGAGAAGGGTAAGATTGAGGCATCGGTGGCTCCTACTCCATCAAGACCCAGTTCAACTCAGAGGAGCAGTGGACCAAAGCACTCAAGTTCATGTTGACCAACCTCAAGTGTGGCCTGGCGTGGGTGTCGTCTCAGTTTTACAACCGATAGAGGAGGAAGATGACGACTCACCCTGGGTGTGCCCCTTGACCCTTCTAAAACAACCATTTTGTCACAATGTGTGACTCTCAAAAGTTCTTCTTTTACAATGCTCTCCTTGCTTCCCTATGATGTTTTGAGAGGGTGGGGAGAAGACTGGAGGAAGGACTTTTGAGATTCACCACTGGTGTGAGTTCCAATCCAATAAGTCTTGTTTCCTTGTTTGATTTCCATATTGACCATTTGAAAGAACAAGAAAAAACCTGTTAAATTGTACACATTCATGTCCGCCTAGACTCGTAGATGTTATGAAGGGAGCTATCTGAGACTTTTGACTTTATTCGTTCGTTTTTTTACCCACCTACCATTAGGTGGTCATTGGGTTGCTAGCCTTGTACGTAGCACGTAGTTAGCTCTGTATGGCTGTGTATATTTGAGTTTTACCCGTTAGGCTATTGTGCTTTCCTCTGGTAAACAACACACCTATGCTCAAGCGTGAAATCAGGTTTCACAATATACTAAAATAACTTTTCTTTATTATTTAAGTAATGTTGGAATGTAGATTGTTATACTGCACAATTTCCAATGAATGAGAATTATCTTTGACGTAACTCCTTGCTAACAAACCACAAAGTCATACCAAAAGTCGGTGTAATGGTTTATATGCATTTCTATTAAGTCTCTCTCTCTCCATTTTGGGGGAAAGCCTCATGGAAAAATATGGACAACCATCCAAATAACAAAGCAAACTCCCAGTCCAATATCCAAGAAAATATTTAAATCTGATCAAATCAGTCAAAAGTGATGATCCTAGTGAAAATTACTTATTTCTTTCACTTGACAGTTAGACGTGTGTAAAATGTAACAGTGTTGTACCAGCCAGGCATGCCTTCATCTTTGGTCATCTAAAATAGAAACTCCCCCTTCATTTGAGCCATTCCAAAAGGGGGGGGGGGCAATTGATTCTATTATTGGGAAATATATAGAGTTCAACATATGATACAACTCAAGCAACAATTTGTAAAAAAGTATTTCTCTCAAAACATGAAATGGAATGGATATGTAGGAAAATTGTGCCGACAGATAGGGCTGCCATGCTTCTAGCTTACAAGCATTTCGCTACACCCGCAATAACATCTGCTAAACACATATATGTGACAAATACAATTTGATAAGAGCTGTTTGGTTTTCCCGAAAACAGGTATGCACACACACACCCAACACACTGTGACTTCAGTCTGTTTTCCTATGACCCTGTGATGCAGCCCACTGGACAGGCCAATCAAGTTCTTTATCTTCTTTGTGGCAGGGGTGTGTGTTTGTACATGTACGTGGGCAGCCATTGGGTCCTACAGACAAGCCATAGACTGGCACTGCCCCTTCATGTCTTAGGAGGGGTGGGGATAGGGAGGGCACTTCAGTTATTACTCCTACATCTTTTAGTCTGTTTTTACCCCCTCCATCCTCCTTCCCCCATCCCCCTATCCAGAAGGGAGGGCATTTGAGTAATGTGGCGTTGGGCACCTCAGTTCGAGGCACTGCTGTTGTATGCGCTGGAGGTGGAGGGCGTGGAGCCCGATGCCAACGGCCCATGTCCGGTGGCCAGGGCCTTTTGGAAGGGGGGCATGAGGAAGGGGTCTTGGGCCAGCTGCAGCACGTCGATGCGCTCCTCCTTGCGGTAGGCCAGGTAGCGGCGGATGAAGGCCTGACGGAGAGAGAGAAAAAGGAACCGAAGTGAGATATTTATTTGTTTTTTAGGGGGTAGATCAGCTTTAATATACATAGAGATTGTGGCTTCCATCAATGTAATTGTCTGCATCATTTCCAATCCCCCAATAGATAGATAGATAGATAGATAGATAGATAGATAGGTAGATAGGTAGATACACACACACACACACACACACACACACACACACACACACACACACACACACACACACACACACACACACACACACACACACACACACACACAGTACCAGTTAAGAATTTGAAGACACTACTCATTCAAAGGCTTTTCTTTATTTTTACTATTTTCATTGTAGAATAATAGTGAAGACATCAAAACTATGGAATAACACATTTGGAATCATTTAGTAACCCAAAAAGTGTTAAACAAATCAACATATATTTTAGATTCGACAAAACAGCCAAGCTTTTGCCTTGATGACATCTTTGCACACTCTTGACATTCATTTAACCAGCTTCATGAGGTATTCACCTGGAATGTATTTAATTAACAGGTGTGCCTTGTTAAAAGTTCATCTGTGGAATGTCTTTCGTTCTTAATGTGTTTGAGCCAATCAGTTGTGCTGTGACAAGGTAGTGGAGTTATACAGAAGATAGCCCTATTTGACAAAAGACCAAGTGGGGTGGCAGGTAGCCTAGTGGTTAGAGTGTTGGGCTAGTATTGAAAGGTTGCTGGATCAAATCCCTGAGCTGACAAGATAAAACTCTCTTGTTTTGCTGCTGAATAAGGCAGTTAACTCCCTTTTTTGCTGTCATTGTAAATAACAATTTGTCCTTCAATGACTTGCCTTGTTAAATAAAGGTTAAAAATAAACAATTATGGCAAGAACAGTTCAAATAAGGAAGGAGAAATGACAGTCCATCATTACTTTTAGACATGAAAGTCAGTCATTACGGAACATTCAAAGTTTCTTCAAGTGCAGTCGCAAAAACCATCAAGCGCTATGATGAAACTGGCTCTCATGAGGATCCCCACAGGAAAGGAAGAGTTACTTCTGCTGCACAGGATAAGTTCATTAGAGTTAACTGCACCTCAGATTGCAGTCCAAATAAATGCTTCACAGAGTTCAAGTAACAGATGCGTCTTAACATCAACTGTTCAGAGGAGACTGCGTGAATCAGGACTTCATGGTCGAATTGCTGCAAAGAAACCACTACTAAAGGACACCAATAAGAAGAAGAGACTTGCTTGGGCCAAGAAACACGAGCAATGGACATTAGACCGGTGGAAATCTGTCCTTGGGTCTGATGAGTCCAAATTTGAGATTTGGTTCCAACCTCCGTGTCTTTGTGAGACGCGGAGTAGGTGAACGGATGATCTCCGCATGTGTGGTTCCCACCGTGAAGCATGGATGAGGAGGTGTGATGGCTGTTACCGACAAGTGAGGTCTCGAACTAAAACGTACATGAACACACTTACCGCTGGCTACTATATGGAGACAAACAACAAACATTTTTTAATGAGCTGTGAAAAAAAGAGTGAACTTTTTTCCAATGCTCATTAGACTGTCCCAAGCCAACCCCAGTAAATAAGCCATGTTGTATATGGTACATTCCACTCTCTCTTTCTTCTTGTATGTGTAGGCTACCACTGTACTGTACAGGGGGCCTGCGCTTTTTCTGGGACAACAAGTTTGACCATGCCATGGTGGCCTTCCTGGACTGTGTGCAGCAGTTCAAGGAGGAGGTGGAGAAGGGAGACACGGGATTCTGCCTGCCCTACAGGTCAGTCAACTAGTCTAGCAGACATCATCGAATTATAATTGTAATCAGCTATGGATTATGTCGAGAGACCAAGGATTAAGCTGTCAAAAGCTGACCAACTTCAGTTATGTGTAAATTTGGTAATTTAAACAACTAAATTAATTAGTTTATCTTTCTTCATTTTTCCAATTCATAAAAAAATCACTCCTTTTCATATTCAGATTTGACAAATACTTTCCCTTGTTTCTTAATATTTCATTTATTCTACTTTCCTGCACTAGTAACACATCAGACAGAATGATTTAGCTGAGTATTTGAATTTTATTTTATTGAGGTGTTTTATACAGGTGTTTCTGTAGATTTGAGGAACTGCTGAACACTGTTGGTTTAGACGTTTCTGTATACAATACTGCCTCCTAGTAGTACTGCCTCTTATTGGAACCCTCACAGATTCCAAGGTAGAAGTCCTATTTTGGGCAGCAGGTGGTTTAGCAGTCACTGTATGTCTGTCTGTTCATTCCAAAATACAAAAGAGCGACAGACTCAGGTCCCTTGGTGCATCAGACCACGGATCGCTTCACGTAGCCAGCCAGTTCAGTGCCTTTGAGCCGGTGCTTGGTGGAGTCATAGACCCCCCGTCTAGAGCTCTTGGAGGAGAGCTTGGCACAGATCTCGCTGTGCTTCTCCAGGCGACTAGGATCAAAGCACCGGCCGCAGTGCTCACACTGCTTCAGCTTGGAGTTGGCTGCACTCATCCCACATCGACGTTTCAACACCACCTGAATGAATGGATGTTATCAGATGGGCCAAATAATGGGCAGCTGGGCAACAAAGACAAGATATACAATATGTACAAACCAGATGAGGCTGATGGAAGGAGCTCATTGTAATGGGCTCATTGTAATAGCTGGAATAGAATAAAAGGAACGGTATCACACACATCAATCACATGGAAACTACGTTTGATTCCGATCAATTCATTTCATTCCAGCCATTACAACGATCCTATCCTCCTATAACTCCCCCCATCAGCCTCCTCTGATACAAACGCACGTGATCACCAACACTACACTAGATCAACAGTTAGCATGGCTTTGGAATGTCAAGCTACTTTAACTGTCTGTCCTCCTTTTTCTCTTCCATGTTCAAACCCTTCTTGACTTCCTTTGGTTTGATCACAGTGTATCTCGTGGCTGTCTGCTTTGGCTTACTTGCCACACTGCTTTGTTCTCCATTTCTCCTCACCTCTTTATTCCTTTCTTCCTCTTCTTCGTTATCTCTTATCATCTCCCATAGGTCAGAATCCACCTTCATTAGGCAAATCTCCTGGATGAACTTCTCCACCTTTTTTCTCAACCGTTCTTTTGCGTTTTTCTCCTCCAGAGCCTGAGCATCCATCTTGGCCCCACTTTTAATCAGTTTCAGTTCTTGGGTGACACTGATCAGCTTGGCCTTCATATATGCCATCACCTGCTCAGCCTCTGAGTTAAAGACGTCCCATACCATCTCATCGGGGCATGGCGGTAGATCCTGTACAGTTAGGTTCTGAGTCTTGAACTGAACGTGTTTCATCACAACCTGCCTTCTGTACTTTGAAGCAGCAGGACGAGGGCTGCCCTCTGGTCTGACTGGCTGGAAAGGCTTCTTCTTGGCATCATTGTTTGGCACAGTGACTCTGGCTCTAATGGGAGGAAGTGGCATCTTGGCGACCATATTGGCTCCATGGACTGCCTTCAATGGCTTGGCACTATGGAGGTAGATGTCTTTCTCCACGCAGGTTTGATCCGTCTTGGTACGGATGGGTTGCAGTGGCATCCGGATGGGAGGAACAGTAGCCTTCCCTGACTGCTGAGATGTTGGAGCTACATGCAGTCCTTGACTCTTCCCATTGCAGATGGACCTCTTTTTCTGCAGTACTGGGATTCTGGAGGGAGGATGTGGTTTCTTTTCCACAGCCTTCAAACTGGCAAGTCGCTGCAGAGCACCCTTTCTTTCTTCAGTCAACTCCAGTACTGGGATTCTGGAGGTGTTTAAACTGTTTTGTTTGAAAGCTGGAAGCTTCTCAGTGGCCTTGGGCTGAGATGGCAGGGCAGGCTGAACGCAGTTGCTTCTGGCAGCTCCAAAGTTCCCTGTTAAAGCATTATCTTCCTGTAGCGGCCGCAAGAATCTCCTCATCATCAAGGAGATTGACAGTGGCATTCTTCTAACGTCGTTCTGCAACTAAGTTTTCGTCTAGTAGCACTTTCTATATTTTATGGTGATCTACTGTGTTAACTATATCTCAGGAGGAATCTGCTAGATTGTCTTGGATACTAGTGTTCTATTTTCAGCAATCAGACACCGGAATGTTCAAACAGAACATTTGGAATTTATTGATCAGTTGTGACATAATATTTAAAACAATCCCTTATTTTAAGTGTTTCTAAAATTCCCTATGGGGAGAAATGAATGGTGGAAATACGGTTAGAACCCTTTCCTTGTTTGACCGCTATGTTTTATGGGTATTATGACTCATACTGTGGTACTCTATTGTACTTACACAAATAACTGGAGTTGGTCAGCTTTTGACAGCTTAATCCTTTGTCTGTGCATGATCATTTGCCTCCAACTAGTCACTAGCATGAGAAATCTGCAGATTATTTTGTTTTAGTTTACTGGCCTTAGATTTTTTTTTAAATGTGGGTGTTAGCAGTTGTAGATGTTGCACCAGTTTCTTTCATACCCCTCAAGAAATAAACACTTGGGGGTTTGAGTTTTAGCGCATCTTTTTCTGTTATGGTTCAGGATGGATGTCAAGAAGGGTAAGATTGAGGCATCGGTGGCTCCTACTCCATCAAGACCCAGTTCAACTCAGAGGAGCAGTGGACCAAGGCGCTCAAGTTCATGTTGACCAACCTCAAGTGGGGCCTGGCGTGGGTGTCGTCTCAGTTTTACAACCGATAGAGGAGGAAGATGACGACTCACCCTGGATGTGCCCCTTGACCCTTCTAAAACCACCATTTTGTCACAATGTGTGACTCTCAAAAGTTCTTCTTCTACAATGCTCTCCTTGCTTCCCTATGATGTTTTGAGAGGGTGGGGAGAAGACTGGAGGAAGGCCTTTTGAGATTCACCACTGGTGTGAGTTCCAATCCAATAAGTCTTGTTTCCTTGTTTGATTTCCAAATTGACCATTTGAAAGGACAAGATAAAACCTGTTAAATTGTACACATTCAAGTCCGCCTAGACTCATAGATGTTATGAAGGGAGCTATCTGAGACTTTTGGAGCACATTCAAGGATTGAGTCCTAATGGTAGGTAGGTAAAAAAAACTAACAGACATTGAATATCCCTTTGAGCATGGTGAAGTTGATAATTACACTTTGGATGGTGTATCAATATACCCAGTCAGTACAAAGATATAGGCATCCTTCCTAACTCAGTTGCCGGAGAGGAAGGAAACCGCTCAGGGATTTCACAGAGGCCAATAGTGACTTTAAAACAGTTTAACGGAAATGATAGAAAACTGAAGATGGATCAACTACTGTACATCATAGTTACTCCACAATACTAACCTAAATGACATAGTGAAAAGGAAGTTTATAAAGAATAAAAATATTCTAAAACATGCATCCTGTTTGCAATAAGTTACAAGTAATACTGCAAAATTTGTGGCAATGACATTGACTTCATGTCCTGAATACAAAGTGTTATATTTGGAGCAAATCCAACAACAAATAACTGAGTACCACTCTTCAAATTTTCAAGCATGGTGATGGCTACATGCCTGTCATCGTCAAGGATGTTTATGATGAAAATAAACTGAATAGCGCTAAGCACAGGCAAAATCCTAGAGGAAAACCTGGTTCAGTCTGCTTTACAGACACTGGGAGATATTCAACTTTTAGCAGGACAATAACCTAAAATACAAGGCCAAAGATACACTGGAGTTGCTTACCGAGACGACATTGAATGTTCCAGAGCGCCCTAGTTAGTTTTGACTTAAAACTTCTATGTGCTAGGTGGGACGGTAGCGTCCCACCTGCGGGACACAGCCAGTGAAATATCAGGGCGGCAAATTGAAAATCAACAAAATGTCATAATTCAACTTTCTCAAACAAACAACTATTTTACACCATTTTAAAGATACACGTCTCCTTGATGTAACCACCTTGTCCAATTTCAAAAAGGCTTTACAGCGAATGCAAAACATTAGATTATGTTAGGAGAGTACATAGACAAAAATAATCACACAGCCATTTTCCAAGCAAGGACATGTGTCAATAAAACCCAAAACACAGCGAAATGAAGCACTCACCTTTAACGATCTTCATCAGATGACACTCCTAGGACATTATGTTACACAATACATGTATGTGTTGTTCGATAAAGTTGATATTAATATACAAAAACAGCATTTTACATTGGCCCGTGAAGTTCTGAAAATATTTTGCCTCCAATACTGCCGGTGAATCAGCACAACAATTTAGAAAAATACTCATCCTAAACATGGATAAAATATTAAACTGTTATTCAAAGAATTATTTATGATCATCTCCTTTATGCAACCGCTGTGACAGATTTCAAAAAAGCGAGTCCTGCGCTCAGAAAAATACACCAGGCAATACAGATACCTGCCATTTTGGAGTCATCTAAAATCATAAATAGCATTAGAAATGTTCACTTACCTTTGATGATCTTCATCAGAAGGCACTTCCAAGAATCCCAGGTCCACAATAAATGTTGTTTTGTTCGATAAAGTCCATTATTTATGTCCAAATAACTCCTTGTTGTTTCGTTCAGTAAGATACTCCAAAAGTAGGAAGCGTGCCAAAAATGTCACGACAAAAAGTTAAATTTACGTTCGTTGAAACATGTCAAACGTTGTAAAACATCAATCTTTAGGGCCTTTTTAACTTAGAACTTCAATAATATTTCAACCGGATGATTGCAGTGTCTTGAAAACCGTTTTGGAACACAGCTACATCCTGACGTGAACGCGTGTAATTGTGGCCTGTCATTCTCTCGGTCATCAGACTCAAGGAGGTCTTGTTCGCTCTCTATTGACTGCAAAAGCCTGAAACACGTTCTAAAGACTGTTGACATCTAGTGGAAGCCTTAGGAAGTGCAAATTGAACCATAAGTCACTGTATACTGAATAGGCCCAGTCTTGAAAAACTACAATCCACTTCCTGGTTGGATTTTTTCTCAGGTTTTTGCCTGCCATATGAGTTATGTTATACTCACAGACACCATTCAAACAGTTTTAGAAACATCAGAGTGTTTTCTATCCAAATCTACTAATAATATGCATATTCTAGTTTCTGAGCCAGAGTAGTAACCTGTTTAAATTGGGTACGTTTTTCATCCAGCCGTGAAAATACTGCCCCCAAGCCCAGACAGGTTAAGAACTGAACAAGTCAATTGCAAACAACAGCTTTCACCTATCCAGTGTCATAAGATATGTGCATATGAAGGAAAAGACACAACCAGAAGCCACTTAGCTACCAATAGGTGCACTTCTTTGCAAGGCATGGAAAAACCTCCCTGGTCCCTTCATGCTTGCGATTAACAAAGGGATTGAAAACTTACTGACACAATACTTTTAATTTATTCGTTTTTAAAAACCTCTAGAAACATAATTCCACTTTCACATTATGGGGGACTGTGTGTAGGCCAGTGAAACTCAATTTAATCCATTCAACAAAATGTGGAAAAAGTCAAGTGGCGTGAATACTTCCTGAAGGCACTTTGAGATTGGCTCTTCAGGCAGTCATTGGGTTGCTAGCCTTGTACGTAGCACGTAGTTAGCTCTGTATGGCTGTGTATATTTGAGTATTACCAGTTAGGCTATTCTGCTTTTCTCTGGTAAACAACACACCTATGCTCAAGCATGAAATCAGGTTTCACAATATACTAAAATAACTTTGCTATTATTTAAGTAATGTTGGAATGTAGATTGTTATACTGCACAATTTCCAATGAATGAGATTTATCTTTGACGTAACTCCTTGCTAACAAACCACAAAGTCATACCCAAAGTTGGTGTAATGGTTTATATGCATTTCTATTAAGTCTCTCCCTCTCCATTTTGGGGGAAAGCCTCATGGAAAAAATATGGACAACCATCCAAATAACAAAGCAAACTCCCAGTCCAATATCCAAGAAAATATTTAAATCTGATCAAATCAGTCAAAAGTGATGATCCTAGTGAAAATGACTTCTTTCTTTCACTTAACAGTTAGACGTTTGTAAAACACAGGGGCGGAAATCCAGGGGGGGACACGACCTCTCCATCCTGGGAAAAATATGATTTGTCCCCCCCAATATATCACTGAAACATAACTATGTAATTTAAATAATATTAATCATACACAATGAAAGCAATTGTGCTGATTATAGACACTCAATAGCGCGTTTTTAAGTTTCAAAAGATTGCGACCCCCCCACCCTTTGCCTCACAATGGTTTGATCCACTGCCAGTTCCTTAGCTTGCTAGGTAACAGAGAGGTCGTATCTACTGTCTGAAAGGCACTCAATGCACGTAACTGACGTGAGGTTAATCCAGTCAATCGAGCACACACACTAGCTGAATATGCAGAGCTAGCGCGCAAATATTAACTATTAAGCTAGCTAGTACCTATTCCATTTATGTGGCGTCGTCAAAGATGGAATCTTTGCTATCGTCAATTTATTCCAAGATCAGCATGCAGATGATGTAAGTTAGTGCTTCAAAGTCCCTGTGATAAGGTTAGCGATAAACTGAAATCCAAACTGAACAGAACTACACTCTCTTCTACCATTGACTTAAATACACTGCTCAAAAAAATTAAGGGAACACTTAAACAACACATCCTAGATCTGAATGAAAGAAATAATCTTATTAAAAACTTTTTTCTTTACATAGTTGAATGTGCTGACAACAAAATCACACAAAAATAATCAATGGAAATCTAATTTATCAACCCATGGAGGTCTGGATTTGGAGTCACACTCAAAATTAAAGTGGAAAACCACACTACAGGCTGATCCAACTTTGATGTAATGTCCTTAAAACAAGTCAAAATGAGGCTCAGTAGTGTGTGTGGCCTCCACGTGCCTGAATGACCTCCCTACAACGCCTGGGCATGCTCCTGATGAGGTGGCGGATGGTCTCCTGAGGGATCTCCTCCCAGAACTGGACTAAAGCATCCACCAACTCCTGGACAGTCTGTGGTGCAACGTGGCGTTGGTGGATGGAGCGAGACATGATGTCCCAGATGTGCTCAATTGGATTCAGGTCTGGGGAACGGGCGGGCCAGTCCATGGCATCAATGCCTTCCTCTTGCAGGAACTGCTGACACACTCCAGCCACATGAGGTCTAGCATTGTCTTGCATTAGGAGGAACCTAGGGCCAACCGCACCAGCAAATGGTCTCACAAGGGGTCTGAGGATCTCATCTCGTTACCTAATGGCAGTCAGGCTACCTCTGGCGAGCACATGGAGGGCTGTGCGGCCCCCCAAAGAAATGCCACCCCACACCATGACTGACCCACCGCCAAACCGGTCATGCTGGAGGATGTTGCAGGCAGCAGAACGTTCTCCACGGCGTCTCCAGACTCTGTCACGTCTGTCACATGTGCTCAGTGTGAACCTGCTTCATCTGTGAAGAGCACATGGCGCCAGTGGCGAATTTGCCAATCTTGGTGTTCTCTGGCAAATGCCAAACGTCCTGCACGGTTTTGGGCTGTAAGCACAACCCCCACCTGTGGACGTCGGTCCCTCATACCACCCTCATGGAGTCTGTTTCTGACCGTTTGAGCAGACACATGCACATTTGTGGCCTGCTGGAGGTCATTTTGCAGGGCTCTGGCAGTGCTCCTCCTGCTCCTCCTTGCACAAAGGCGGAGGTAGCGGTCCTGCTGCTGGGTTGTTGCCCTCCTACGGCCTCCTCCACGTCTCCTGATGTACTGGCCTGTCTCCTGGTAGCGCCTCCACGCTCTGGACGCTACGCTGACAGACACAGCAAACCTTCTTGCCACAGCTCGCATTGATATGCCATCCTGGATGAGCTGCACTACCTGAGCCACTTGTGTGGGTTGTAGACTCCGTCTCATGCTACCACTGGAGTGAAAGCACCGCCAGCATTCAAAAGTGACCAAAACATCAGCCAGGAAGCATAAGAACTGTGGTCACCACCTGCCGAACATCTCCTTTATTGGGGGTGTCTTGCTAATTACCTATAATTTCCAACTGTTGTCTATTCCATTTGTACAACAGCATGTGAAATTTATTGTCAATCAGTGTTGCTTCCTAAGTGGACAGTTTGATTTCACAGAAGTGTGATTGACTTGGAGTTACATTGTGTTGTTTAAGTGTTCCCTTTATTTTTTTGAGCAGTATATATTTAATGGTCTCGTTGCAAAAGCTAAATTGTCACAAGGGAACTCTTATTTATTTATTTTATTTCACCTTTATTTAACCCGGGTAGCAAAGATTATAGCAAACACCACTGAAACTGAATTGGTGCTCGCTAGCTTTGCAAATTCAGCTATTGTTGGAAGCCAGCCAATATGAAACAAACTATTAAAATGACAAAAGGTTGCAGCATATGTTGTGTAAATGGTGAACTCATACAGCTGTCAACTCTTGTCATTTTAATCCGTTTCACATTTGCTAGCTACCTTTTAGATCGAAGCCCAAATAGAATGATTGAAGATGATAGAAGCCCATATCCTACTGTAAATAACCTACACTGTGTGTGTAGCCAGCCAGCCAGCCAGCCAGGTAGAAAAATGGTTGAAAAATAAAAGACGGACATCAGAGTATTTTTCAATACACCAAAACGCATAGTAAGAACCCTAGTAGCCTAATATCTCAAAGACTAGTAGATAAAATGTTCATAAGAAAGAAATGAAATTCTAATGGAAATGTTTCACAATGATGTCATTAGGCAGAGCAGGCAACAGATGGCACACAGACAGCAGAGTTGGGGACAGATATGCAGGGACAGACTGGCAGAGACAGGGACTCTCAGGTTGGCAACATTATGAAAGGTTCTCCATTTTTTTTACTTGTAAAATAGGAACATAATTGGCAAATGCCATGGATAACCCCACTCTCAACTTAAACTGGTGACTGAACTAAGATTTGTTAAAGGCAATGGTATTGCTGTTGTGATTAGTTGTGTAGTTTTGGGTACCGGTAGTTAGGTGTACGGCAAACACCTTATTTCTTTGGTTGCTCAATATACATTTACCATATTACAATGTAGGCTATGTGTTACAGCACTCCTTTTGGTGTCCCCCTCAGGAATTGCTCTTGAGAAAATGTCATGTAATTGTCCCCTCCAAAGTTGATATCAGATTTTCGCCCCTGGTAAAACATAACAGTGTTGTATCAGCCAGGCATGGCTTCAACTTTGGTCATCTAAAATAGAAACTCCCCTTCATTTGAGCCAATCCAAAAGGGGGGAGGGCAATTGATTCTATTATTGGTAAATATATAGAGTTCAACTTATGATACAACTCAAGCAAGAATTTGTAAAAAAGTATTTCTCTCAAAACATGAAATGGAATAGATATGTAGGAAAATGGTGCCGACAGATAGGGCTGCCATGCTTCTAGCTTACAAGCATTTCGCTACACCCACAATAACATCTGCTAAACACATATATGTGACAAATACAATTTGATAAGTAAGAGCTGTTTGGTTTTCCCGAAAACAGGTATGCACACACACACCCAACACACTGTGACTTCAGTCTGTTTTCCTATGACCCTGTGATGCAGCCCACTGGACAGGCCAAGCAAGTTCTTTCTCTTCTTTGTGGCAGGGGTGTGTGTGTGTACATGTACGTGGGCAGCCATTGGGTCCTACAGACAAGCCATAGACTGGCACTGCCCCTTCATGTCTTAGGAGGGGTGGGGATAGGGAGGGCACTTCAGATATTACTCCTCCATCCTTTAGTCTGTTTTTACCCCCTCCATCCTCCTTCCCCCATCCCCCTATCCAGAAGGGAGGGCGTTTGAGTAATGTGGCCCCCAAAGGGGCCCTTTGGGGTGGCGTTGGGCACCTCAGTTTGAGGCACTGCTGTTGTATGCGCTGGAGGTGGAGGGCATGGAGCCCGACGCCAACGTCCCAGGTTCGGTGGCCAGGGCCTTGCGGAAGGGGGGCATGAGGAAGGGGTCTTGGGCCAGCTGCAGCACGTCGATGCGCTCCTCCTTGCGGTAGGCCAGGTAGCGGCGGATGAATGCCTGACAGAGAGAGAGAAAAAGGCACCGAAATGAGATGTTTATTTGTTTTTTAGGGGGTAGGTCAGCTTTAATATTACATAGAGATTGTGGCTTCCATCAATTTAATTGTCTGCATCATTTCCAATCCCCCAATAGATAGATAGATAGGTAGACACACACACACACACAGTACCAGTTAAGAATTTGGACACACTACTCATTCAAGGGCTTTTCTTTATTTTTACTATTTCATTGTAGAATAATAGTGAAGACATCAAAACTATGAAATAAGACATTTGGAATCATGTAGTAACCCAAAAAGTGTTAAACAAATCAACATATATTTTAGATTTGACAAAACAGCCAACCTTTTGCCTAGATGAAACCTTTGCACACTCTTGACATTCATTTAACCGGCTTCATGAGGTATTCAACGGGAATGCATTTAATTAACAGGTGTGCCTTGTTAAAAGTTCATTTGTGGAATGTCTTTCCTTCTTTATGTGTTTGAGCCAATCAGTTGTGCTGTGACAAGGTAGTGGTGGTATACAGAAGACAGTCCTATTTGACAAAAGACCAAGTGGGGTGGCGGGTAGCCTAGTGGTTAGAGCGTTGGGCTAGTATTGCAAGGTTGCTGGATCAAATCCCTGAGCTGACAAGATAAAACTCTCTTGTTCTGCCGCTGAATAAGGCAGTTAACTCCCTTTTTTGCTGTCATTGTAAATAACAATTTGTCCTTCACTGACTTGCCTTGTTAAATAAAGGTTAAAAATAAACAATTATGGCAAGAACAGTTCAAATAAGGAAGGAGAAATGACAGTCCATCATTACTTTTAGACATGAAAATCAGTAATTACGGAACATTCAAAGTTTCTTCAAGTGCAGTCGCAAAAACCATCAAGCGCTATGATGAAACTGGCTCTCATGAGGATCCCCACAGGAAAGGAAGAGTTACTTCTGCTGCACAGGATAAGTTCATTAGAGTTAACTGCACCTCAGATTGTAGCCCAAATAAATGCTTCACAGAGTTCAAGTAACAGACGCGTCTTAACATCAACTGTTCAGAGGAGACTGCGTGAATCAGGACTTCATTGTCAAATTGCTGCAAAGAAACCACTACTAAAGGACACCAATAAGAAGAAGAGACTTGCTTGGGCCAAGAAACACGAGCAATGGACATTAGACAGGTGGAAATCTGTCATTGGGTCTGATGAGTTCAAATTTGAGATTTGGTTCCAACCTCCGTGTCTTTGTGAGACGCGGAGTAGGTGAACGGATGATCTCCGCATGTGTGGTTCCCACCGTGAAGCATGGATGAGGAGGTGTGATGGCTGTTACCGACAAGTGAGGTCTCGAACTAAAACGTACATGAACACACTTACCGCTGGCTACTATATGGAGACAAACAACAAACATTTTTTAATGAGCTGTGAAAAAAAGAGTGAACTATTTTCCAATGCTCATTAGACTGGCCCAAGCCAACCCCAGTAAATAAGCCATGTTGTATATGGTACATTCCACTCTCTCTTTCTTCTTGTATGTGTAGGCTACCACTGTACTGTACAGGGGGCCTGCGCTTTTTCTGGGACAACATGTTTGACCATGCCATGGTGGCCTTCCTGGACTGTGTGCAGCAGTTCAAGGAGGAGGTGGAGAAGGGAGACATGGGATTCTCCCTGCCCTACAGGTCAGTCAACTAGTCTAGCAGACATCATCGAATTATAATTGTAATCAGCTATGGATTATGTCGAGAGACCAAGGATTAAGCTGTCAAAAGCTGACCAACTTCAGTTATGTGTAAATTTGGTAAGTTAAACAACTAAATTAATTAGTTTATCTTTCTTCATTTTTCCAATTCATACAAAAAATCACTCCTTTTCATATTCAGATTTGACAAATACGTTCCCTTGTTTCTTAATATTTAATTAATTCTACTTTCCTGCACTAGTAACACATCTGACAGAATGATTTAGCTGAGTATTTGGATTTTATTTTATTGAGGTGTTTTATACAGGTGTTTCTGTAGATTTGAGGAACTGCTGAACACTGTTGGTTTAGACGTTTCTGTATACAATACTGCCTCCTAGTAGTACTGCCTCTTATTGGAACCCTCGCAGATTCCAAGGTAGAAGTCCTAATTTGGGCAGCAGGTGGTTTAGCAGTCACTGTATGTCTGTCTGTTCATTCCAAAATACAAAAGAGCGACAGACTCAGGTCCCTTGGTGCATCAGACCACGGATCGCTTCACGTAGCCAGCCAGTTCAGTGCCTTTGAGCCGGTGCTTGGTGGAGTCATAGACCCCCCGTCTAGAGCTCTTGGAGGAGAGCTTGGCACAGATCTCGCTGTGCTTCTCCAGGCGACTAGGATCAAAGCACCGGCCGCAGTGCTCACACTGCTTCAGCTTGGAGTTGGCTGCACTCATCCCACATCGACGTTTCAACACCACCTGAATGAATGGATGTTATCAGATGGGCCAAATAATGGGCAGCTGGGCAACAAAGACAAGATATACAATATGTACAAACCAGATGAGGCTGATGGAAGGAGCTCATTGTAATGGGCTCATTGTAATAGCTGGAATAGAATAAAAGGAACGGTATCACACACATCAATCACATGGAAACCACGTTTGATTCCGATCAATTCATTTCATTCCAGCCATTACAACGATCCTATCCTCCTATAACTCCCCCCATCAGCCTCCTCTGATACAAACGCACGTGATCACCAACACTACACTAGATCAGCAGTTAGCATGGCTTTGGAATGTCAAGCTACTTTACCTGTCTGTCCTCCTTTTTCTCTTCCATGTTCAAACCCTTCTTGACTTCCTTTGGTTTGATCACAGTGTATCTCGTGGCTGTCTGCTTTGGCTTACTTGCCACACTGCTTTGTTCTCCATTTCTCCTCACCTCTTTATTCCTTTCTTCCTCTTCTTCGTTATCTCTTATCATCTCCCATAGGTCAGAATCCACCTTCATTAGGCAAATCTCCTGGATGAACTTCTCCACCTTTTTTCTCAACCGTTCTTTAGCGTTTTTCTCCTCCAGAGCCTGAGCATCCATCTTGGCCCCACTTTTAATCAGTTTCAATTCTTGGGTGACACTGATCAGCTTGGCCTTCATATATGCCATCACCTGCTCAGCCTCTGAGTTAAAGACGTCCCATACCATCTCGTCGGGGCATGGCGGTAGATCCTGTACAGTTAGGGTCTGAGTCTTGAACTGAACGTGTTTCTTCACAACCTGCCTTCTGTACTTTGAAGCAGCAGGACGAGGGCTGCCCTCTGGTCTGACTGGCTGGAAAGGCTTCTTCTTGGCATCATTGTTTGGCACAGTGACTCTGGCTCTAATGGGAGGAAGTGGCATCTTGGCGACCATATTGGCTCCATGGACTGCCTTCAATGGCTTGGCACTATGGAGGTAGATGTCTTTCACCACGCAGGTTTGATCCCTCTTAGTATGGATGGGTTGCAGTGGCTTCCGGATGGGAGGAACAGTAGCCTTCCCTGACTGCTGAGATGTTGGAGCTACATGCAGTCTTTGACTCTTCCCATTGCAGATGGACCTCTTTTTCTGCAGTACTGGGATTCTGGAGGGAGGATGTGGTTTCCTTTCCACAGCCTTCAAACTGGCAAGTCGCTGCAGAGCACCCTTTCTTTCTTCAGTCAACTCCAGTACTGGGATACTGGAGGTGTTTAAACTGTTTTGTTTGAAAGTTGGAAGCTTCTCAGTGGCCTTGGGTTGAGATGTCAGGGCAGGCTGAACGCAGTTGCTTCTGGCAGCTCCAAGGTTCCCTGTTAAAGCATTATCTTCCTGTAGCGGCCGCAAGAATCTCCTCATCATGAAGGAGATTGACAGTGGCATTCTTCTAACCTCGTTCTGCAACTAAGTTTTCGTCAAGTAGCACTTTTGATATTTTATGGTGATCTACTGTGTTAACTATATCTCAGGACGAATTTGCTAGATTGCTGAAAATAGAACACTAGTATCCAAGACAATCAGACACCGGAATGTTCAAACAGAACATTTGGAAATTATTGATCAGTTGTGACATCATAATTAAAACAATCCCTTATTTTAAGTGTTTCTAAAATTCCCTATGGGGAGAAATGAATGGTGGAAATACGGTTAGAACCATTTCCTTGTTTGACCGCTATGTTTTATGGGTATTATGACTCATACTGTGGTACTCTATTGTCCTTACACAAATAACTGGAGTTGGTCAGCTTTTGACAGCTTAATCCTTTGTCTGTGCATGATCATTTGCCTCCAAGTAGTCACTAGCATGAGAAATCTGCAGATTATTTTGTTTTAGTTTACTGGCCTTAGATTTTAAAAAATGTGGGTGTTAGCAGTTGTAGATGTTGCCAGTTTCTTTCATACCCCTCAATAAATAAACACTTGGGGGTTTGAGTTTTAGCACAACTTTTTCTGTTATGGTTCAGGATGGATGTCGAGAAGGGTAAGATTGAGGCATCGGCGGCTCCTACTCCATCAAGACCCAGTTCAACTCAGAGGAGCAGTGGACCAAGGCACTCAAGTTCATGTTGACCAACCTCAAGTGTGGCCTGGCGTGGGTGTCGTCTCAGTTTTACAACCGATAGAGGAGGAAGATGACGACTCACCCTGGGTGTGCCCCTTGACCCTTCTAAAACAACCATTTTGTCACAATGTGTGACTCTCAAAAGTTCTTATTTTACAATGCTCTCCTTGCTTCCCTATGATGTTTTGAGAGGGTGGGGAGAAGACTGGAGGAAGGACTTTTGAGATTCACCACTGGTGTGAATTCCAATCCAATAAGTCTTGTTTCCTTGTTTGATTTCCATATTGACCATTTGAAAGAACAAGAAAAAACCTGTTAAATTGTACACATTCATGTCCGCCTAGACTCGTAGATGTTATGAAGGGAGCTATCTGAGACTTTTGACTTTATTCGTTCGTTTTTTTACCCACCTACCATTAGGTGCACTTCTTTACGAGGCATGGAAAAACCTCCCTTGTCCCTTCATGCTTGCGCATAACAAAGGGATTGAAAACTTATTGACACAATACTTTAAATGTATTAATTTGTAAAAACCTCTAGAAACATAATTCCACTTTCACATTATGGGGGATTGTGTGTAGGCCAGTGAAACTCAATTTTATCCATACAACAAAATGTGGAAAAAGTCAAGTGGCGTGAATACTTTCTGAAGGCACTTCGAGATTGGCTCTTCAGGCAGTCATTGGGTTGCTAGCCTTGTACGTAGCACGTAGTTAGCTCTGTATGGCTGTGTATATTTGAGTTTTACCCGTTAGGCTATTGTGCATTCCTCTGGTAAACAACACACCTATGCTCAAGCGTGAAATCAGGTTTCACAATATACTAAAATAACTTTATTATTTAAGTAATGTTGGAATGTAGATTGTTATACTGCACAATTTCCAATGAATGAGAATTATCTTTGACGTAACTCCTTGCTAACAAACCACAAAGTCATACCAAAAGTCGGTGTAATGGTTTATATGCATTTCTATTAAGTCTCTCTCTCTCCATTTTGGGGGAAAGCCTCATGGAAAAATATGGACAACCATCCAAATAACAAAGCAAACTCCCAGTCCAATATCCAAGAAAATATTTAAATCTGATCAAATCTGTCAAAAGTGATGATCCTAGTGAAAAGTACTTCTTTCTTTCACTTGACAGTTAGACGTGTGTAAAACGTAACAGTGTTGTATCAGCCAGGCATGCCTTCAACTTCGGTCATCTAAAATAGAAACTCCCCCATCATTTGAGCCGTTTAAAAAGTGTGTGGGGGGGGGGGCAATTGATTCTATTATTGGGAAATATATAGAGTTTAACTTATGATACAACTCAAGCAACAATTTACAAAAAAGTATTTCTCTCAAAACATCAAATGGAATGGATATGTATGAAAATGGTGCCGACAGATAGGGCTGCCATGCTTCTAGCTTACAAGCATTTCGCTACACCCGCAATAACATCTGCTAAACACATATATGTGACAAATACAATTTGATAAGAGCTGTTTGGTTTTCCCGAAAACAGGTATGCACACACACACCCAACACACTGTGACTTCAGTCTGTTTTCCTATGACCCTGTGATGCAGCCCACTGGACAGGCCAATCAAGTTCTTTCTCTTCTTTGTGGCAGGGGTGTGTGTGTGTACATGTACGTGGGCAGCCATTGGGTCCTACAGACAAGCCATAGACTGGCACTGCCCCTTCATGTCTTAGGAGGGGTGGGGATAGGGAGGGCACTTCAGTTATTACTCCTCCATCCTTTAGTCTGTTTTTTCTCCCTCCATCCTCCTTCCCCCATCCCCCTATCCAGAAGGGAGGGCATTTGAGTAATGTGGCGTTGGGCACCTCAGTTCGAGGCACTGCTGTTGTATGCGCTGGAGGTGGAGGGCGTGGAGCCCAACGCCAACGGCCCAGGTCCGGTGGCCAGGGCCTTGCGGAAGGGGGGCATGAGGAAGGGGTCTTGGGCCAGCTGCAGCACGTCGATGCGCTCCTCCTTGCGGTAGGCCAGGTAGCGGCGGATGAAGGCCTGACGGAGAGAGAGAAAAAGGCACCGAAGTGAGATGTTTATTTGTTTTTTAGGGGGTAGATCAGCTTTAATATACATAGAGATTGTGGCTTCCATCAATGTAATTGTCTGCATCATTTCCAATCCCCCAATAGATAGATAGATAGATAGATAGATAGATAGATAGATAGATAGATAGATAGATAGATAGATAGATAGATAGATAGATAGATAGGTAGATACACACACACACACACACACACACACACACACACACACACACACACACACACACACACACACACACACACACACACACACACACACACACACACACACACACACACACACACACACACACACACACACAGTACCAGTTAAGAATTTGGACACACTACTCATTCAAGGGCTTTACTTTATTTTTACTATTTTCATTGTAGAATAATAGTGAAGACATCAAAACTATGGAATAACACATTTGGAATCATGTAGTAACCCAAAAAGTGTTAAACAAATCAACATATATTTTAGATTCGACAAAACAGCCAAGCTTTTGCCTTGATGACATCTTTGCACACTCTTGACATTCATTTAACCAGCTTCATGAGGTATTCACCTGGAATGTATTTAATTAACAGGTGTGCCTTGTTAAAAGTTCATTTGTGGAATGTCTTTCGTTCTTAATGTGTTTGAGCTAATCAGCTGTGCTGTGACAAGGTAGTGGTGGTATACAGAAGACAGCCCTATTTGACAAAAGACCAAGTGGGATGGCAGGTAGCCTAGTGGTTAGAGTGTTGGGCTAGTATTGAAAGGTTTCTGGATCAAATCCCTGAGCTGACAAGATAAAAATATCTCGTTCTGCAGCTGAATAAGGCAGTTAACTCCCTGTTTGGCTGTCATTGTAAATAACAATTTGTCCTTAACTGACTTGCCTTGTTAAATAAAGGTTAAAAATAAACAATTATGGCAAGAACAGTTCAAATAAGGAAGGAGAAATGACAGTCCATCATTACTTTTAGACATGAAAGTCAGTCATTACGGAACATTCAAAGTTTCTTCAAGTGCAGTCGCAAAATCCATCAAGCGCTATGATGAAACTGGCTCTCATGAGGATCCCCACAGGAAAGGAAGAGTTACTTCTGCTGCACAGGAGAAGTTCATTAGAGTTAACTGCACCTCAGATTGCAGTCCAAATAAATGCTTCACAGAGTTCAAGTAACAGATGCGTCTTAACATCAACTGTTCAGAGGAGACTGCGTGAATCAGGACTTCATGGTCGAACTGCTGCAAAGAAACCACTACTAAAGGACACCAATAAGAAGAAGAGACTTGCTTGGGCCAAGAAACACGAGCAATGGACATTAGACCGGTGGAAATCTGTCCTTGGGTCTGATGAGTCCAAATTTGAGATTTGGTTCCAACCGCCGTGTCTTTGTGAGACGCGGAGTAGGTGAACGGATGATCTCCGCATGTGTGGTTCCCACCGTGATGCATGGATGAGGAGGTGTGATGGCTGTTACCGACAAGTAAGGTCTCGAACTAAAACGTACATGAACACACTAACCGCTGGCTACTATATGGAGACAAACAACAAACATTTTTTAATGAGCTGTGAAAAAAAGAGTGAACTATTTTCCAATGCTCATTAGACTGGCCCAAGCCAACCCCAGTAAATAAGCCATGTTGTATATGGTACATTCCACTCTCTCTTTCTTCTTGTATGTGTAGGCTACCACTGTACTGTACAGGGGGCCTGCGCTTTTTCTGGGACAACATGTTTGACCATGCCATGGTGGCCTTCCTGGACTGTGTGCAGCAGTTCAAGGAGGAGGTGGAGAAGGGAGACACGGGTATCTCCCTGCCCTACAGGTCAGTCAACTAGTCTAGCAGACATCATCTAATTATAATTGTAATCAGCTACGGATTATGTCGAGAGACCAAGGATTAAGCTGTCAAAAGCTGACCAACTTCAGTTATGTGTAAATTTGGTAAGTTAAACCACTAAATTAATTAGTTTATCTTTCTTCATTTTTCCAATTCATACAAAAAATCACTCCTTTTCATATTCAGATTTGACAAATACGTTCCCTTGTTTCTTAATATTTAATTTATTCTACTTTCCTGCACTAGTAACACATCTGACAGAATGATTTAGCTGAGTATTTGGATTTTATTTTATTGAGGTGTTTTATACAGGTGTTTCTGTAGATTTGAGGAACTGCTGAACACTGTTGGTTTAGACGTTTCTGTATACAATACTGCCTCCTAGTAGTACTGCCTCTTATTGGAACCCTCACAGATTCCAAGGTAGAAGTCCTAATTTGGGCAGCAGGTGGTTTAGCAGTCACTGTATGTCTGTCTGTTCATTCCAAAATACAAAAGAGCGACAGACTCAGGTCCCTTGGTGCATCAGACCACGGATCGCTTCACGTAGCCAGCCAGTTCAGTGCCTTTGAGCCGGTGCTTGGTGGAGTCATAGACCCCCCGTCTAGAGCTCTTGGAGGAGAGCGTGGCACAGATCTCGCTGTGCTTCTCCAGGCGACTAGGATCAAAGCACCGGCCGCAGTGCTCACACTGCTTCAGCTTGGAGTTGGCTGCACTCATCCCAAATCGACGTTTCAACACCACCTGAATGAATGGATGTTATCAGATGGGCCAAATAATGGGCAGCTGGGCAACAAAGACAAGATATACAATATGTACAAACCAGACGAGGCTGATGGAAGGAGCTCATTGTAATGGGCTCATTGTAATAGCTGGAATAGAATAAAAGGAACGGTATCACACACATCAATCACATGGAAACCACGTTTGATTCCGATCAATTCATTTCATTCCAGCCATTACAACGATCCTATCCTCCTATAACTCCTCCCATCAGCCTCCTCTGATACAAACGCACGTGATCACCAACACTACACTAGATCAGCAGTTAGCATGGCTTTGGAATGTCAAGCTACTTTACCTGTCTGTCCTCCTTTTTCTCTTCCATGTTCAAACCCTTCTTGACTTCCTTTGGTTTGCTCACAGTGTATCTCGTGGCTGTCTGCTTTGGCTTACTTGCCACACTGCTTTGTTCTCCATTTCTCCTCACCTCTTTATTCCTTTCTTCCTCTTCTTCGTTATCTCTTATCATCTCCCATAGGTCAGAATCCACCTTCATTAGGCAAATCTCCTGGATGAACTTCTCCACCTTTTTTCTCAACCGTTCTTTTGCGTTTTTCTCCTCCAGAGTCTGAGCATCCATCTTGGCCCCACTCTTAATCAGTTTCAATTCTTGGGTGACACTGATCAGCTTGGCCTTCATATATGCCATCACCTGCTCAGCCTCTGAGTTAAAAACGTCCCATACCATCTCATCGGGGCATGGCGGTAGATCCTGTACAGTTAGGGTCTGAGTCTTGAACTGAACGTGTTTCTTCACAACCTGCCTTCTGTACTTTGAAGCAGCAGGACTAGGGCTGCCCTCTGGTCTGACTGGCTGGAAAGGCTTCTTCTTGGCATCATTGTTTGGCACAGTGACTCTGGCTATAATGGGAGGAAGTGGCATCTTGGCGACCATATTGGCTCCATGGACTGCCTTCAATGGCTTGGCACTATGGAGGTAGATGTCTTTCACCACGCAGGTTTGATCCCTCTTAGTATGGATGGGTTGCAGTGGCTTCCGGATGGGAGGAACAGTAGCCTTCCCTGACTGCTGAGATGTTGGAGCTACATGCAGTCTTTGACTCTTCCCATTGCAGATGGACCTCTTTTTCTGCAGTACTGGGATTCTGGAGGGAGGATGTGGTTTCTTTTCCACAGCCTTCAAACTGGCAAGTCGCTGCAGAGCACCCTTTCTTTCTTCAGTCAACTCCAGTACTGGGATACTGGAGGTGTTTAAACTGTTTTGTTTGAAAGTTGGAAGCTTCTCAGTGGCCTTGGGTTGAGATGTCAGGGCAGGCTGAACGCAGTTGCTTCTGGCAGCTCCAAGGTTCCCTGTTAAAGCATTATCTTCCTGTAGCGGCCGCAAAAATCTCCTCATCATCAAGGAGATTGACAGTGGCATTCTTCTAACCTCGTTCTGCAACTAAGTTTTCGTCAAGTAGCACTTTTGATATTTTATGGTGATCTACTGTGTTAACTATATCTCAGGAGGAATTTGCTAGATTGCTGAAAATAGAACACTAGTATCCAAGACAATCAGACACCGGAATGTTCAAACAGAACATTTGGAATTTATTGATCAGTTGTGACATCATAATTAAAACAATCCCTTATTTTAAGTGTTTCTAAAATTCCCTATGGGGAGAAATGAATGGTGGAAATACGGTTAGAACCATTTCCTTGTTTGACCGCTATGTTTTATGGGTATTATGACTCATACTGTGGTACTCTATTGTACTTACACAAATAACTGGAGTTGGTCAGCTTTTGACAGCTTAATCCTTTGTCTGTGCATGATCATTTGCCTCCAACTAGTCACTAGCATGAGAAATCTGCAGATTATTTTGTTTTAGTTTACTGGCCTTAGATTTTAAAAAATGTGGGTGTTAGCAGTTGTAGATGTTGCCAGTTTCTTTCATACCCCTCAATAAATAAACACTTGGGGGTTTGAGTTTTAGCACAACTTTTTCTGTTATGGTTCAGGATGGATGTCGAGAAGGGTAAGATTGAGGCATCGGCGGCTCCTACTCCATCAAGACCCAGTTCAACTCAGAGGAGCAGTGGACCAAGGCACTCAAGTTCATGTTGACCAACCTCAAGTGTGGCCTGGCGTGGGTGTCGTCTCAGTTTTACAACCGATAGAGGAGGAAGATGACGACTCACCCTGGGTGTGCCCCTTGACCCTTCTAAAACAACCATTTTGTCACAATGTGTGACTCTCAAAAGTTCTTCTTTTACAATGCTCTCCTTGCTTCCCTATGATGTTTTGAGAGGGTGGGGAGAAGACTGGAGGAAGGACTTTTGAGATTCACCACTGGTGTGAATTCCAATCCAATAAGTCTTGTTTCCTTGTTTGATTTCCATATTGACCATTTGAAAGAACAAGAAAAAACCTGTTAAATTGTACACATTCATGTCCGCCTAGACTAGTAGATGTTATGAAGGGAGCTATCTGAGACTTTTGACTTTATTCGTTCGTTTTTTTACCCACCTACCATTAGGTGCACTTCTTTGCGAGGCATGGAAAAACCTCCCTTGTCCCTTCATGCTTGCGCATAACAAAGGGATGAAAACTTGTTGACACAATATTTTACATTTATTAATTTGTAAAAACCTCTAGAAACATAATTCCACTTTCACATTATGGGGGATTGTGTGTAGGCCAGTGAAACTCAATTTTATCCATACAACAAAATGTGGAAAAAGTCAAGTGGCGTGAATACTTCCTGAAGGCACTTTGAGATTGGCTCTTCAGGCAGTCATTGGGTTGCTAGCCTTGTACGTAGCATGTAGTTAGCTCTGTATGGCTGTGTATATTTGAGTATTACCAGTTAGGCTATTCTGCTTTTCTCTGGTAAACAACACACCTATGCTCAAGCGTGAAATCAGGTTTCACAATATACTAAAATAACTTTGCTATTATTTAAGTAATGTTGGAATGTAGATTGTTATACTGCACAATTTCCAATGAATGAGATTTATCTTTGACGTAACTCCTTGCTAACAAACCACAAAGTCATACCCAAAGTTGGTGTAATGGTTTATATGCATTTCTATTAAGTCTCTCCCTCTCCATTTTGTGGGAAAGCCTCATGAAAAAATATGGACAACCATCCAAATAACAAAGCAAACTCCCAGTCCAATATCCAAGAAAATATTTAAATCTGATCAAATCAGTCAAAGTGATGATCCTAGTGAAAATGACTTCTTTCTTTCACTTAACAGTTAGACGTGTGTAAAACACAGGGGCGGAAATCCCGGGGGGGACACGACCCCCCCATCCTGGGAAAAATATGATTTGTCCCCCCCAATATATCACTGAAAAATAACTATGTAATTTAAATAATATTAATCATACACAATGAAAGCAATTGTGCTGATTATAGACACTCAATAGCGCGTTTTTAAGTTTCAAAAGATTGCGACCCCCCCACCCTTTGCCTCACAATGGTTTGATCCACTGCCAGTTCCTTAGCTTGCTAGGTAACAGAGAGGTCGTATCTACTGTCTGAAAGGCACTCAATGCACGTAACTGACGTGAGGTTAATCCAGTCAATCGAGCACACACACTAGCTGAATATGCAGAGCTAGCGCGCAAATATTAACTATTAAGCTAGCTAGTACCTATTCCATTTATGTGGCGTCGTCAAAGATGGAATCTTTGCTATCGTCAATTTATTCCAAGATCAGCATGCAGATGATGTAAGTTAGTGCTTCAAAGTCCCTGTGATAAGGTTAGCGATAAACTGAAATCCAAACTGAACAGAACTACACTCTCTTCTACCATTGTCTTAAATACACTGCTCAAAAAAATAAAGGGAACACTTAAACAACACATCCTAGTTCTGAATGAAAGAAATAATCTTATTAAAAACTTTTTTCTTTACATAGTTGAATGTGCTGACAACAAAATCACACAAAAATAATCAATGGAAATCCAATTTATCAACCCATGGAGGTCTGGATTTGGAGTCACACTCAAAATTAAAGTGGAAAACCACACTACAGGCTGATCCAACTTTGATGTAATGTCCTTAAAACAAGTCAAAATGTCCACCAACTCCTGGACAGTCTGTGGTGCAACGTGGCGTTGGTGGATGGAGCGAGACATGATGTCCCAGATGTGCTCAATTGGATTCAGGTCTGGGGAACGGGCGGGCCAGTCCATAGCATCAATGCCTTCCTCTTGCAGGAACTGCTGACAAACTCCAGCCACATGAGGTCTAGCATTGTCTTGCATTAGGAGGAACCTAGGGCCAACCGCACCAGCAAATGGTCTCACAAGGGGTCTGAGGATCTCATCTCGTTACCTAATGGCAGTCAGTCTACCTCTGGCGAGCACATGGAGGGCTGTGCGGCCCCCCAAAGAAATGCCACCCCACACCATGACTGACCCACCGCCAAACCGGTCATGCTGGAGGATGTTGCAGGCAGCAGAACGTTCTCCACGGCGTCTCCAGACTCTGTCACGTCTGTCACATGTGCTCAGTGTGAACCTGCTTCATCTGTGAAGAGCACATGGCGCCAGTGGCGAATTTGCCAATCTTGGTGTTCTCTGGCAAATGCCAAACGTCCTGCACGGTGTTGGGCTGTAAGCACAACCCCCACCTGTGGACGTCGGGCCCTCATACCACCCTCATGTAGTCTGTTTCTGACCGTTTGAGCAGACACATGCACATTTGTGACCTGCTGGAGGTCATTTTGCAGGGCTCTGGCAGTGCTCCTCCTGCTCCTCCTTGCACAAAGGCGGAGGTAGTGGTCCTGCTGCTGGGTTGTTGCCCTCCTACGGCCTCCTCCACGTCTCCTGATGTACTGGCCTGTCTCCTGGTAGCGCCTCCATGCTCTGGACGCTACGCTGACAGACACAGCAAACCTTCTTGCCACAGCTCGCATTGATATGCCATCCTGGATGAGCTGCACTACCTGAGCCACTTGTGTGGGTTGTAGACTCCGTCTCATGCTACCACTAGAGTGAAAGCACCGCCAGCATTCAAAAGTGACCAAAACATCAGCCAGGAAGCATAAGAACTGAGAAGTGGTCTGTGGTCACCACCTGCCGAACCACTCCTTTATTGGGGGTGTCTTGCTATTTGCCTATAATTTCCAACTGTTGTCTATTCCATTTGCACAACAGCGTGTGAAATTTATTGTCAATCAGTGTTGCTTCCTAAGTGGACAGTTTGATTTCACAGAAGTGTGATTGACTTGGAGTTACATTGTGTTGTTTAAGTGTTCCCTTTATTTTTTTGAGCAGTATATATTTAATGGTCTCGTTGCAAAAGCTAAATTGTCTCAAGGGAACTTTTATTTATTTATTTTATTTCACCTTTATTTAACCCGGGTAGCAAAGATTATAGCAAACACCACTGAAACTGAATTGGTGCTCGCTAGCTTTGCAAATTCAGCTATTGTTGGAAGCCAGCCAATATGAAACAAACTATTAAAATTACAAAAGGTTGCAGCATATGTTGTGTAAATGGTGAACTCATACAGCTGTCAACTCTTGTCATTTTAATCCATTTCACATTTGCTAGCTACCTTTTAGATAATTGATAGAAGCCCATATCCTACTGTAAATAACCTACACTGTGTGTGTAGCCAGCCAGCCAGCCAGCCAGCCAGGTAGAAAAATGGTTGAAAAATAAAAGACGGACATCAGAGTATTTTTCAATACACCAAAACGCATAGTAAGAACCCCAGTAGCCTAATATCTCAAAGACTAGTTGATAAAATGTTCATAAGAAAGAAATTAAATTCTAATGGAAATGTTTCACAATGATGTCATTAGGCAGAGCAGGCAACAGATGGCACACAGACAGCAGAGTTGGGGACAGATATGCAGGGACAGACTGGCAGAGACAGGGACTCTCAGGTAAGTTTGTTGAGTCTTTGTTTGGCAACATTATGAAAGGTTCTCCATTTTTTTTACTTGTAAAATAGGAACATAATTGGAAAATGCCATGGATAACCCCACTCTCAACTTAAACTGGTGACTGAACTAAGATTTGTTAAAGGCAATGGTATTGCTGTTGTGATTAGTTGTGTAGTTTTGGGTACCGGTAGTTAGGTGTACGGCAAACACCTTATTTCTTTGGTTCCTCAATATACATTTACCATATTACAATGTAGGCTATGTGTTACAGCACTCCTTTTGGTGTCCCCCTCAGGAATTGCTCTTGAGAAAATTTCATGTAATTGTCCCCTCCAAAGTTGATATCTGATTTTCGCCCCTGGTAAAACATAACAGTGTTGTATCAGCCAGGCATGGCTTCAACTTTGGTCATCTAAAATAGAAACTCCCCTTCATTTGAGCCAATCCAAAAGGGGAGGAGGGCAATTGATTCTATTATTGGGAAATATATAGAGTTCAACATATGATACAACTCAAGCAACAATTTGTAAAAAAGTATTTCTCTCAAAACATGAAATGGAATGGATATGTAGGAAAATGGTGCCGACAGATAGGGCTGCCATGCTTCTAGCTTACAAGCATTTCGCTACACCCACAATAACATCTGCTAAACACATATATGTGACAAATACAATTTGATAAGAGCTGTTTGGTTTTCCCGAAAACAGGTATGCACACACACACCCAACACACTGTGACTACAGTCTGTTTTCCTATGACCCTGTGATGCAGCCCACTGGACAGGCCAAGCAAGTTCTTTCTCTTCTTTGTGGCAGGGGTGTGTGTGTGTACATGTACGTGGGCAGCCATTGGGTCCTACAGACAAGCCATAGACTGGCACTGCCCTTTCAAGTCTTAGGAGGGGTGGGGATAGGGAGGGCACTTCAGATATTACTCCTCCATCCTTTAGTCTGTTTTTACCCCCTCCATCCTCCTTCCCCCATCCCCCTATGCAGAAGGGAGGGCGTTTGAGTAATGTGGCGTTGGGCACCTCAGTTCGAGGCACTGCTGTTGTATGCGCTGGAGGTGGAGGGCGTGGAGCCCGACGCCAACGGCCCAGGTCCGGTGGCCAGGGCCTTGCGGAAGGGGGGCATGAGGAAGGGGTCTTGGGCCAGCTGCAGCACGTCGATGCGCTCCTCCTTGCGGTAGGCCAGGTAGCGGCGGATGAAGGCCTGACGGAGAGAGAGAAAAAGGCACCGAAATGAGATGTTTATTTGTTTTTTAGGGGGTAGGTCAGCTTTAATATTACATAGAGATTGTGGCTTCCATCAGTGTAATTGTCTGCATCATTTCCAATCCCCCAATAGATAGATAGATAGATAGGTAGATACACACACACACACACACACACACACACACACACAGTACCAGTTAAGAATTTGGACACACTACTCATTCAAGGGCTTTTCTTTATTTTTACTATTTCATTGTAGAATAAAAGTTGAAGACATCAAAACTATGAAATAACACATTTGGAATCATGTAGTAACCCAAAAAGTGTTAAACAAATCAACATATATTTTAGATTTGACAAAACAGCCAACCTTTTGCCTTGATGAAACCTTTGCACACTCTTGACATTCATTTAACCGGCACATTACACATATGAACATGCCAATAATGGACCCACACAGAATGCCTTATGTAAAAGTTCTAACAATTCTAACATTTGTATAAATAAAGTTCTTCAAAAGGTATAGATAGATGGATTGATTAATTTATTGATTACGTAAGTATTCAACCTCCTGAGTCAATACATCTCAAAATCCAGTTCATATGTGCCTTGTTAAAAGTTCATTTGTGGAATGTCTTTCGTTCTTAATGTGTTTGAGCTAATCAGTTGTGCTGTGACAAGGTAGTGGTGGTATACAGAAGATAGCCCTATTTGACAAAAGACCAAGTGGGGTGGCAGGTAGCCTAGTGGTTAGAGTGTTGGGTTAGTATTGAAAGGTTGCTGGATCAAATCCCTGAGTTGACAAGATAAAACTCTCTTGTTCTGCTGCTGAATAAGGCAGTTAACTCCCTTTTTTGCTGTCATTGTAAATAACAATTTGTCCTTCACTGACTTGCCTTGTTAAATAAAGGTTAAAAATAAACAATTATGGCAAGAACAGTTCAAATAAGGAAGGAGAAATGACAGTCCATCATTACTTTTAGACATGAAAGTCAGTCATTACGGAACATTCAAAGTTTCTTCAAGTGCAGTCGCAAAATCCATCAAGCGCTATGATGAAACTGGCTCTCATGAGGATCCCCACAGGAAAGGAAGAGTTACTTCTGCTGCACAGGATAAGTTCATTAGAGTTAACTGCACCTCAGATTGCAGTCCAAATAAATGCTTCACAGAGTTCAAGTAACAGACGCGTCTTAACATCAACTGTTCAGAGGAGACTGCGTGAATCAGGACTTCATGGTCGAACTGCTGCAAAGAAACCACTACTAAAGGACACCAATAAGAAGAAGAGACTTGCTTGGGCGAAGAAACACGAGCAATGGACATTAGACCGGTGGAAATCTGTCCTTGGGTCTGATGAGTCCAAATTTGAGATTTGGTTCCAACCGCCGTGTCTTTGTGAGACGGGGAGTAGGTGAACGGATGATCTCCGTATGTGTGGTTCCCACCGTGATGCATGGATGAGGAGGTGTGATGGCTGTTACCGACAAGTAAGGTCTCGAACTAAAACGTACATGAACACACTAACCGCTGGCTACTATATGGAGACAAACAACAAACATTTTTTAATGAGCTGTGAAAAAAAGAGTGAACTATTTTCCAATGCTCATTAGACTGGCCCAAGCCAACCCCAGTAAATAAGCCATGTTGTATTTGGTACATTCCACTCTCTCTTTCTTCTTGTATGTGTAGGCTACCACTGTACTGTACAGGGGGCCTGCGCTTTTTCTGGGACAACAAGTTTGACCATGCCATGGTGGCCTTCCTGGACTGTATGCAGCAGTTCAAGGAGGAGGTGGAGAAGGGAGACATGGGATTCTGCCTGCCCTACAGGTCAGTCAACTAGTCTAGCAGACATCATCGAATTATAATTGTAATCAGCTACGGATTATGTCGAGAGACCAAGGATTAAGCTGTCAAAAGCTGACCAACTTCAGTTATGTGTAAATTTGGTAAGTTAAACCACTAAATTAATTAGTTTATCTTTCTTCATTTTTCCAATTCATACAAAAAATCACTCCTTTTCATATTCAGATTTGACAAATACGTTCCCTTGTTTCTTAATATTTCATTTATTCTACTTTCCTGCACTAGTAACACATCTGACAGAATGATTTAGCTGAGTATTTGGATTTTATTTTATTGAGGTGTTTTATACAGGTGTTTCTGTAGATTTGAGGAACTGCTGAACACTGTTGGTTTAGACGTTTCTCTATACAATACTGCCTCCTAGTAGTACTGCCTCTTATTGGAACCCTCACAGATTCCAAGGTAGAAGTCCTAATTTGGGCAGCAGGTGGTTTAGCAGTCACTGTATGTCTGTCTGTTCATTCCAAAATACAAAAGAGCGACAGACTCAGGTCCCTTGGTGCATCAGACCACGGATCGCTTCACGTAGCCAGCCAGTTCAGTGCCTTTGAGCCGGTGCTTGGTGGAGTCATAGACCCCCCGTCTAGAGCTCTTGGAGGAGAGCGTGGCACAGATCTCGCTGTGCTTCTCCAGGCGACTAGGATCAAAGCACCGGCCGCAGTGCTCACACTGCTTCAGCTTGGAGTTGGCTGCACTCATCCCAAATCGACGTTTCAACACCACCTGAATGAATGGATGTTATCAGATGGGCCAAATAATGGGCAGCTGGGCAACAAAGACAAGATATACAATATGTACAAACCAGACGAGGCTGATGGAAGGAGCTCATTGTAATGGGCTCATTGTAATAGCTGGAATAGAATAAAAGGAACGGTATCACACACATCAATCACATGGAAACCACGTTTGATTCCGATCAATTCATTTCATTCCAGCCATTACAACGATCCTATCCTCCTATAACTCCCCCCATCAGCCTCCTCTGATACAAACGCACGTGATCACCAACACTACACTAGATCAGCAGTTAGCATGGCTTTGGAATGTCAAGCTACTTTACCTGTCTGTCCTCCTTTTTCTCTTCCATGTTCAAACCCTTCTTGACTTCCTTTGGTTTGATCACAGTGTATCTCGTGGCTGTCTGCTTTGGCTTACTTGCCACACTGCTTTGTTCTCCATTTCTCCTCACCTCTTTATTCCTTTCTTCCTCTTCTTCGTTATCTCTTATCATCTCCCATAGGTCAGAATCCACCTTCATTAGGCAAATCTCCTGGATGAACTTCTCCACCTTTTTTCTCAACCGTTCTTTTGCGTTTTTCTCCTCCAGAGCCTGAGCATCCATCTTGGCCCCACTCTTAATCAGTTTCAATTCTTGGGTGACACTGATCAGCTTGGCCTTCATATATGCCATCACCTGCTCAGCCTCTGAGTTAAAGACGTCCCATACCATCTCATCGGGGCATGGTGGTAGATCCTGTACAGTTAGGGTCTGAGTCTTGAACTGAACGTGTTTCTTCACAACCTGCCTTCTGTACTTTGAAGCAGCAGGACGAGGGCTGCCCTCTGGTCTGACTGGCTGGAAAGGCTTCTTCTTGGCATCATTGTTTGGCACAGTGACTCTGGCTCTAATGGGAAGAAGTGGCATCTTGGCGACCATATTGGCTCCATGGACTGCCTTCAATGGCTTGGCACTATGGAGGTAGATGTCTTTCACCACGCAGGTTTGATCCCTCTTAGTATGGATGGGTTGCAGTGGCTTCCGGATGGGGGGAACAGTAGCCTTCCCTGACTGCTGAGATGTTGGAGCTACATGCAGTCTTTGACTCTTCCCATTGCAGATGGACCTCTTTTTCTGCAGTACTGGGATTCTGGAGGGAGGATGTGGTTTCCTTTCCACAGCCTTCAAACTGGCAAGTCGCTGCAGAGCACCCTTTCTTTCTTCAGTCAACTCCAGTACTGGGATTCTGGAGGTGTTTAAACTGTTTTGTTTGAAAGTTGGAAGCTTCTCAGTGGCCTTGGGTTGAGATGTCAGGACAGGCTGAACGCAGTTGCTTCTGGCAGCTCCAAGGTTCCCTGTTAAAGCAATATCTTCCTGTAGCGGCCGCAAGAATCTCCTCATCATCAAGGAGATTGACAGTGGCATTCTTCTAACGTCGTTCTGCAACTAAGTTTTCGTCAAGTAGCACTTTCGATATTTTATGGTGATCTACTGTGTTAACTATATCTCAGGAGGATGTTGCTAGATTGCTGAAAATAGAACACTAGTATCCAAGACAATCAGACACCGGAATGTTCAAACAGAACATTTGGAATTTATTGATCAGTTGTGACATCATAATTAAAACAATCCCTTATTTTAAGTGTTTCTAAAATTCCCTATGGGGAGAAATGAATGGTGGAAATACGGTTAGAACCATTTCCTTGTTTGACCGCTATGTTTTATGGGTATTATGACTCATACTGTGGTACTCTATTGTACTTACACAAATAACTGGAGTTGGTCAGCTTTTGACAGCTTAATCCTTTGTCTGTGCATGATCATTTGCCTCCAACTAGTCACTAGCATGAGAAATCTGCAGATTATTTCGTTTTAGTTTACTGGCCTTAGATTTTAAAAAATGTGGGTGTTAGCAGTTGTAGATGTTGCCAGTTTCTTTCATACCCCTCAAGAAATAAACACTTTGGGGTTTGAGTTTTAGCGCACCTTTTTCTGTTATGGTTCAGGATGGATGTCGAGAAGGGTAAGATTGAGGCATCGGCGGCTCCTACTCCATCAAGACCCAGTTCAACTCAGAGGAGCAGTGGACCAAGGCACTCAAGTTCATGTTGACCAACCTCAAGTGTGGCCTGGCGTGGGTGTCGTCTCAGTTTTACAACCGATAGAGGAGGAAGATGACGACTCACCCTGGGTGTGCCCCTTGACCCTTCTAAAACCACCATTTTGTCACAATGTGTGACTCTCAAAAGTTCTTCTTCTACAATGCTCTCCTTGCTTCCCTATGATGTTTTGAGAGGGTGGGGAGAAGACTGGAGGAAGGACTTTTGAGATTCACCACTGGTGTGAGTTCCAATCCAATAAGTCTTGTTTCCTTGTTTGATTTCCATATTGACCATTTGAAAGGACAAGATAAAACCTGGTAAATTGTATACATTCAAGTGCGCCTAGACTCGTAGGTGTTATGAAGGGAGCTATCTGAGACTTTTGGAGCACATTCCAGGATTGAGTCCTAATGGTAGCTAAGTGGCTTCTGGTTGTGTCTTTTCCTTCATATGCACATATCTTATGACACTGGATAGGTGAAAGCTGTTGTTTGCAATTGACTTGTTCAGTTCTTAACCTGTTGAGGATCTTATCCCGATCTTATCCCGGTATTGGGATTCATTGTCATGTGACCATGGCGGGGAATTCAAAACTGCAAGAGTAATCATTTCAAAAAATCAAATAATCAACTATTTTCCTCCATTTGAAAGATATATCTCCTAAATCTAACCACGCTGTCCGATTTTCAGAGGCATTACGGAGAATGCATAAAGTTAGGTTATGTGAGGAGAGTACATTGACAATAGCTGCGTGTAATGTTTAGCCAATTCAAAGAAGGGCATCAACAGACAGAAAACTAGCTAGAATTATGCACTTACCTTTGACAATCTGCATCAGATGACACTCATAGGACATTATGTTATACAATACATGCATTTTTAGTTCCATCAAGTTCATATTTATATCCAAAAACAGCATTTACAGTCGCGGTGAAATTCAGAATTTTTTTCGGCTCGAATGCACCCAGTGAATCCAGCATTACAAATCACGGAATTACTATTCGAAAACATTGGTAAATTATAATATTGTCATTCAAAGAATAATATATTATCATCTCGTAATTGCTACCGAAGGGCCAGATCTCAAAATAACTTTACTGGGAAATCACATTTTGTATAAACTGGGTACTATGCTAACAACAATAAGCTATATGCTAAGCTAAGCTAAGCTATACCGTTAGCATTAGCATCATCTAATATCGATAATAACATTCTAAATATCCCCTTACCTTTGATTATCTCCATCAGAAGGCGCTGCCAGAGATCCCAGGTCCAGAACAAATGTGGTTTCTTTTGACAAAGTTCATAATTTATGTCCAAATAGTTAGCGTTCAGTAGGCTCCCACAAAATGAGGTGGGCAGTGTAAAGTCACGTCGAAAAACTAAAGAAAACCTAGTAAATAATCTATTTACGTTTGTTTAAACATGTCAAACGTTGTTTAGCACTAATCTTTTGTTCCATTTTTAACGTGAAACATCAGTAAACATCAGTAATATTTTCACACAACCTATCAAGTGTCTAGAATAAACGATAATGACAAAGGCACTCTTCTCAGATTCATGCGCAGGCGCAAAAAATGAAGTGATGACGTGTCAACTTGTAAGCTTTCTAATTCGGTGTGTATTTATCACAGATGCTTCAAACAACTTTCTAAAGATCGTTGACATCTAGTGGAAGCAGTAGGAGTTGCGAACTGAATCCTTTCTCACTGTGGTATCTTTAAAACAATGACACTAAATAGTACAGTCACAAAATTCTCTTTTTTTTTTATCTATTTTTCACAGGTTTTTGCCTGCAATATGAGTTTTGTTATACTTACAGACACCATTCAAACTGTTTTAGAAAATTCAGAGTGTTTTCTATCCGAATGTGTTAATAATATGCATATCCTAGCTTCTGAGTTGGTGTAGGAGGCAGTTAAAAATGGGCACATATTTCTTTCAAAATTCTCAATACTGCCCCCGTGGCCCGTAGAGGTTAAAGATCAGTACACATGAAGGGAAGGAGAGAAGGACACGTGGAACTACTGAGATGCAGCACTGGAATGGGTTCTTATGTATCACATGCTTCTTACTTTGCTCCAGAAGCAAAACTGGAGAGTCACAAATCTGCCTATTTTTCTTCAAGTGGTTTGTGTCTTTGTGGTTAAACTCCACTCTAGCCACAGATGTAAGTATAAATGTATAAATTTATGTAGAAATGTACATTTATTATGTTTTAATAGTTTTTCTTTTACTGTGCTGACAAGATAAAGATGGTTTAATTTCACCATGCATTGGAACAGCATTAGAATGTTTGCCTTGTCTGTTCTGTCTCCCCACTCGCAGGGCGCACCAAGTGTCTACCGAAAGCTTTGGCATCGGGATTATGCTGTGCTTTTGTTCATTGGCAAATTCAACATGGCAATCCTTTTACTACAAGTGACTTCTTGGTGTAGATTTAAATGTAGACAAGGAGGCTTGTGGCAGTATTTAATGTCCATATCACTGTATGATTTGGTTTTTCAAGTCCATTACACATATGAACATGCCAATAATGGACCCACACAGAACGCCTTATGTAAAAGGATATTTCCAATTCTAACATTTGTATAAAAAAAGTTATTCAAAATGTATAGATAGATGGATTGATTGATTTATTGATTACGTAAGTATTCAACCTCCTGAGTCAATACATGTTAAAATCACCTTTGGCAGCGATTACAGCTGAGAGTCTTTCTGGGTAAGTCTCTAAATGCTTTTCACACCAGGATTGCATGTTAGTCTTCAAGCTCTGTCAAGTTGGTTGTTGATCGTTGCTACAAAGCCATTTAAGTCTTGCCATAGAATTTCAAGCCGATTTAAGTCAAAACTAACTAGGGCGCTATGTAACATTCAATGTCGTCTTGGTAAGCAACTCCAGTGTATATTTGCCCTTGTATTTTAGGTTATTGTCCTGCTAAAAGTTGAATATCTCCCAGTGTCTGTAAAGCAGACTGAACCAGGTTTTCCTCTAGGATTTTGCCTGTGCTTAGCGCTATTCAGTTTATTTTCATCATAAACATCCTTGACGATGACAGGCATGTAGCCATCACCATGCTTGAAAATTTGAAGAGTGGTACTCAGTTATTTGCTGTTGGATTTGCTCCAAATATAACGCTTTGTATTCAGGACATGAAGTCAATGTCATTGCCACATATTTTGCAGTATTACTTGTACCTTATTGCAAACAGGATGCATGTTTTAGAATATTTTTATTCTTTACAAACTTCCTTTTCACTATGTCATTTAGGTTAGTATTGTGGAGTAACTATGATGTACAGTAGTTGATCCATCTTCAGTTTTCTATCATTTCCGTTAAACTGTTTTAAAGTCACCATTGGCCTCGATGAAATCCCTGAGCGGTTTCCTTCCACTCCGGCAACTGAGTTAGGAAGGACGCCTATATCTTTGCACTGACTGGGTATATTGATAGACCATCCAAAGTGTAATTATCAACTTCACCATGCTCAAAGGGATATTCAATGTGTGTTAGTTTTTTTTACCTACCTACCAATAGGTGCACTTCTTTGCAAGGCATGGAAAAACCTCCCTGGTCCTTCCTGCTTGCGCATAACAAAGGGATTGAAAACTTACTGACACAATACTTTTAATTTATTAGTTTGTAAAAACCTCTAGAAACATAATTCCACTTTCACATTATGGGGGACTGTTTGTCGGCCAGTGAAACTCAATTTAATCCATTCAACAAAATGTGGAAAAAGTCAAGTGGCGTGAATACTTCCTGAAGGCACTTTGAGATTGGCTCTTCAGGCAGTCATTGGGTTGATTGCCTTGTACTTAGCACGTAGTTAGCTCTGTATGGCTGTGTATATTTTAGTTTTACCCGTTAGGCTATTCTGCTTTTCTCTGGTAAACAACACACCTATGCTCAAGCGTGAAATCAGGTTTCACAATATACTAAAATAACTTTGCTATTATTTAAGTAATGTTGGAATGTAGATTGTTCAAATAACAAAGCAAACTCCCAGTCCAATATCCAAGAAAATATTTAAATCTGATCAAATCAGTCAAAAGTGATGATCCTAGTGAAAATGACTTCTTTCTTTCACTTAACAGTTAGACGTGTGTAAAACACAGAGACGGAAATCCCGGGAGGGACACGACCCCCCCCATCCTGGGAAAAATATGATTTGTCCCCCCCAATATATCACTGAAACATAACTATGTAATTTAAATAATATTAATCATACACAATGAAAGCAATTGTGCTGATTATAGACACTCAATAGCGCGTTTTTAAGTTTCAAAAGATTGCGACCCCCCCACCCTTTGCCTCACAATGGTTTGATCCACTGCCAGTTCCTTAGCTTGCTAGGTAACAGAGAGGTCGTATCTACTGTCTGAAAGGCACTCAATGCACGTAACTGACGTGAGGTTAATCCAGTCAATCGAACACACACACTAGCTGAATATGCAGAGCTAGCGCAAATATTAACTATTAAGCTAGCTAGTACCTATTCCATTTATGTGGCGTCGTCAAAGATGGAATCTTTGCTATCGTCAATTTATTCCAAGATCAGCATGCAGATGATGTAAGTTAGTGCTTCAAAGTCCCTGTGATAAGGTTAGCGATAAACTGAAATCCAAACTGAACAGAACTACACTCTCTTCTACCATTGTCTTAAATACACTGCTCAAAAAAATAAAGGGAACACTTAAACAACACATCCTAGATCTGAATGAAAGAAATAATCATATTAAAAACTTTTTTCTTTATATAGTTGAATTTGTTGACAACAAAATCACACAAAAATAATCAATGGAAATCCAATTTATCAACCCATGGAGGTCTGGATTTGGAGTCACACTCAAAATTAAAGTGGAAAACCACACTACAGGCTGATCCAACTTTGATGTAATGTCCTTAAAACAAGTCAAAATGAGGCTCAGTAGTGTGTGTGGCCTCCACGTGCCTGAATGACCTCCCTACAACGCCTGGGCATGCTCCTGATGAGGTGGCGGATGGTCTCCTGAGGGATCTCCTCCCAGACATGGACTAAAGCATCCACCAACTCCTGGGCAGTCTGTGGTGCAACGTGGCGTTGGTGGATGGAGCGAGACATGATGTCCCAGATGTGCTCAATTGGATTCAGGTCTGGGGAACGGGCGGGCCAGTCCATAGCATCAATGCCTTCCTCTTGCAGGAACTGCTGACACACTCCAGCCACATGAGGTCTAGCATTGTCTTGCATTAGGAGGAACCTAGGGCCAACCGCACCAGCAAATGGTCTCACAAGGGGTCTGAGGATCTCATCTCGTTACCTAATGGCAGTCAGGCTACCTCTGGCGAGCACATGGAGGGCTGTGCGGCCCCCCAAAGAAATGCCACCCCACACCATGACTGACCCACCGCCAAACCGGTCATGCTGGAGGATGTTGCAGGCAGCAGAACGTTCTCCACGGCGTCTCCAGACTCTGTCACGTCTGTCACATGTGCTCAGTGTGAACCTGCTTCATCTGTGAAGAGCACATGGCGCCAGTGGCGAATTTGCCAATCTTGGTGTTCTCTGGCAAATGCCAAACGTCCTGCACGGTTTTGAGCAGACACATGCACATTTGTGACCTGCTGGAGGTCATTTTGCAGGGCTCTGGCAGTGCTCCTCCTGCTCCTCCTTGCACAAAGGCGGAGGTAGTGGTCCTGCTGCTGGGTTGTTGCCCTCCTACGGCCTCCTCCACGTCTCCTGATGTACTGGCCTGTCTCCTGGTAGCGCCTCCATGCTCTGGACGCTACGCTGACAGACACAGCAAACCTTCTTGCCACAGCTCGCATTGATATGCCATCCTGGATGAGCTGCACTACCTGAGCCACTTGTGTGGGTTGTAGACTCCATCTCATGCTACCACTAGAGTGAAAGCACCGCCAGCATTCAAAAGTGACCGAAGCATCAGCCAGGAAGCATAAGAACTGAGAAGTGGTCTGTGGTCACCACCTGCCGAACCACTCCTTTATTGGGGGTGTCTTGCTAATTGCCTATAATTTCCAACTGTTGTCTATTCCATTTGCACAACAGCATGTGAAATTTATTGTCAATCAGTGTTGCTTCCTAAGTGGACAGTTTGATTTCACAGAAGTGTGATTGACTTGGAGTTACATTGTGTTGTTTAAGTGTTCCCTTTATTTTTTTGAGCAGTATATATTTAATGGTCTCGTTGCAAAAGCTAAATTGTCACAAGGGAACTTTTATTTATTTATTTTATTTCACCTTTATTTAACCCGGGTAGCAAAGATTATAGCAAACACCACTGAAACTGAATTGGTGCTCGCTAGCTTTGCAAATTCAGCTATTGTTGGAAGCCAGCCAATATGAAACAAACTATTAAAATTACAAAAGGTTGCAGCATATGTTGTGTAAATGGTGAACTCATACAGCTGTCAACTCTTGTCATTTTAATCCATTTCACATTTGCTAGCTACCTTTTAGATAATTGATAGAAGCCCATATCCTACTGTAAATAACCTACACTGTGTGTGTAGCCAGCCAGCCAGCCAGCCAGCCAGGTAGAAAAATGGTTGAAAAATAAAAGACGGACATCAGAGTATTTTTCAATACACCAAAACGCATAGTAAGAACCCCAGTAGCCTAATATCTCAAAGACTAGTTGATAAAATGTTCATAAGAAAGAAATGAAATTCTAATGGAAATGTTTCACAATGATGTCATTAGGCAGAGCAGGCAACAGATGGCACACAGACAGCAGAGTTGGGGACAGATATGCAGGGACAGACTGGCAGAGACAGGGGCTCTCAGGTAAGTTTGTTGAGTCTTTGTTTGGCAACATTATGAAAGGTTCTCCATTTTTTTTACTTGTAAAATAGGAACATAATTGGCAAATGCCATGGATAACCCCACTCTCAACTTAAACTGGTGACTGAACTAAGATTTGTTAAAGGCAATGGTATTGCTGTTGTGATTAGTTGTGTAGTTTTGGGTACCGGTAGTTAGGTGTACGGCAAACACCTTATTTCTTTGGTTCCTCAATATACATTTACCATATTACAATGTAGGCTATGTGTTACAGCACTCCTTTTGGTGTCCCCCTCAGGAATTGCTCTTGAGAAAATTTCATGTAATTGTCCCCTCCAAAGTTGATATCAGATTTTCGCCCCTGGTAAAACATAACAGTGTTGTATCAGCCAGGCATGGCTTCAACTTTGGTCATCTAAAATAGAAACTCCCCTTCATTTGAGCCAATCCAAAAGGGGAGGAGGGCAATTGATTCTATTATTGGGAAATATATAGAGTTCAACATATGATACAACTCAAGCAACAATTTGTAAAAAAGTATTTCTCTCAAAACATGAAATGGAATGGATATGTAGGAAAATGGTGCCGACAGATAGGGCTGCCATGCTTCTAGCTTACAAGCATTTTCGCTACACCCACAATAACATCTGCTAAACACATATATGTGACAAATACAATTTGATAAGAGCTGTTTGGTTTTCCCGAAAACAGGTATGCACACACACACCCAACACACTGTGACTACAGTCTGTTTTCCTATGACCCTGTGATGCAGCCCACTGGACAGGCCAAGCAAGTTATTTCTCTTCTTTGTGGCAGGGGTGTGTGTGTGTACATGTACGTGGGCAGCCATTGGGTCCTACAGACAAGCCATAGACTGGCACTGCCCTTTCAAGTCTTAGGAGGGGTGGGGATAGGGAGGGCACTTCAGATATTACTCCTCCATCCTTTAGTCTGTTTTTACCCCCTCCATCCTCCTTCCCCCATCCCCCTATCCAGAAGGGAGGGCATTTGACTAATGTGGCGTTGGGCACCTCAGTTCGAGGCACTGCTGTTGTATGCGCTGGAGGTGGAGGGCGTGGAGCCCGACGCCAACGGCCCAGGTCCGGTGGCCAGGGCCTTGCGGAAGGGGGGCATGAGGAAGGGGTCTTGGGCCAGCTGCAGCACGTCGATGCGCTCCTCCTTGCGGTAGGCCAGGTAGCGGCGGATGAAGGCCTGACGGAGAGAGAGAAAAAGGCACCGAAATGAGATCTTTATTTGTTTTTAAGGGGGTAGGTCAGCTTTAATATTAAATAGAGATTGTGGCTTCCATCAGTGTAATTGTCTGCATCATTTCCAATCCCCCAATACATAGATAGATAGGTAGATACACACACACACACACACACACACACACACACACACACAGTACCAGTTAAGAATTTGGACACACTACTCATTCAAGGGCTTTTCTTTATTTTTACTATTTCATTGTAGAATAATAGTGAAGACATCAAAACTATGAAATAACACATTTGGAATCATGTAGTAACCCAAAAAGTGTTAAACAAATCAACATATATTTTAGATTTGACAAAACAGCCAACCTTTTGCCTTGATGAAACCTTTGCACACTCTTGACATTCATTTAACCGGCTTCATGAGGTATTCAACGGGAATGCATTTAATTAACAGGTGTGCCTTGTTAAAAGTTCATCTGTGGAATGTCTTTCCTTCTTAATGTGTTTGAGCCAATCAGTTGTGCTGTGACAAGGTAGTGGTGGTATACAGAAGACAGCCCTATTTGACAGAAGACCAAGTGGGGTGGCAGATAGCCTAGTGGTTAGAGCATTGGGCTAGTATTGAAAGGTTGCTGGATCAAATACCTGAGCTGACAAGATAAAACCCTCTTGTTCTGCCGCTGAATAAGGCAGTTAACTCCCTTTTTTGCGGTCATTGTAAATAACAATTTGTCCTTCACTGACTTGCCTTGTTAAATAAAGGTTAAAAATAAACAATTATGGCAAGAACAGTTCAAATAAGGTATGAGAAATGACAGTCCATCATTACTTTTTGACATGAAAGTCAGTCATTACGGAACATTCAAAGTTTCTTCAAGTGCAGTCGCAAAATCCATCAAGCGCTATGATGAAACTGGCTCTCATGAGGATCCCCACAGGAAAGGAAGAGTTACTTCTGCTGCACAGGATAAGTTCATTAGAGTTAACTGCACCTCAGATTGCAGCCCAAATAAATGCTTCACAAAGTTCAAGTAACAGACGCGTCTTAACATCAACTGTTCAGAGGAGACTGCGTGAATCAGGACTTCATTGTCAAATTGCTGCAAAGAAACCACTACCAAAGGACACCAATAAGAAGAAGAGACTTGCTTGGGCCAAGAAACACGAGCAATGGACATTAGATCGGTGGAAATCTGTCCTTGGGTCTGATGAGTCCAAATTTGAGATTTATTTCCAACCGCCGTGTCTTTGTGAGACGGGGAGTAGGTGAACGGATGATCTCCGCATGTGTGGTTCCCACCGTGAAGCATGGATGAGGAGGTGTGATGGCTGTTACCGACAAGTGAGGTCTCGAACTAAAACGTACATGAACACACTTACCGCTGGCTACTATATGGAGACAAACAACAAACATTTTTTAATGAGCTGTGAAAAAAAGAGTGAACTATTTTCCAATGCTCATTAGACTGGCCCAAGCCAACCCCAGTAAATAAGCCATGTTGTATATGGTACATTCCACTCTCTCTTTCTTCTTGTATGTGTAGGCTACCACTGTACTGTACAGGGGGCCTGCGCTTTTTCTGGGACAACATGTTTGACCATGCCATGGTGGCCTTCCTGGACTGTGTGCAGCAGTTCAAGGAGGAGGTGGAGAAGGGAGACACGGGATTCTGCCTGCCCTACAGGTCAGTCAACTAGTCTAGCAGACATCATCTAATTATAATTGTAATCAGCTATGGATTATGTCGAGAGACCAAGGATTAAGCTGTCAAAAGCTGACCAACTTCAGTTATGTGTAAATTTGGTAAGTTAAACAACTAAATTAATTAGTTTATCTTTCTTCATTTTTCCAATTCATTAAAAAAATCACTACTTTTCATATTCAGATTTGACAAATACGTTCCCCTGTTTCTAAATATTTCATTTATTCTACTTTCCTGCACTAGTAACACATCTGACAGAATGATTTAGATGAGTATTTGGATTTTATTTTATTGAGGTGTTTTATACAGGTGTTTCTGTAGATTTGAGGAACTGCTGAACACTGTTGGTTTAGACATTTCTGTATACAATACTGCCTCCTAGTAGTACTGCCTCTTATTGGAACCCTCACAGATTCCAAGGTAGAAGTCCTAATTTGGGCAGCAGGTGGTTTAGCAGTCACTGTATGTCTGTTTGTTCAATCCAAAATACAAAAGAGCGACAGACTCAGGTCCTTTGGTGCATCAGACCACGGATCGCTTCACGTAGCCAGCCAGTTCAGTGCCTTTGAGCCGGTGCTTGGTGGAGTCATAGACCCCCCGTCTAGAGCTCTTGGAGGAGAGCTTGGCACAGATCTCGCTGTGCTTCTCCAGGCGACTAGGATCAAAGCACCGGCCGCAGTGCTCACACTGCTTCAGCTTGGAGTTGGCTGCACTCATCCCAAATCGACGTTTCAACACCACCTGAATGAATGGATGTTATCAGATGGGCCAAATAATGGGCAGCTGGGCAAAAATGACAAGATATACAATATGTACAAACCAGATGAGGCCGATGGAAGGAGCTCATTGTAATGGGCTCATTGTAATAGCTGGAATAGAATAAAAGGAACGGTATCACACACATCAATCACATGGAAACCACGTTTGATTCCGATCAATTCATTTCATTCCAGCCATTACAACGATCCTATCCTCCTATAACTCCTCCCATCAGCCTCCTCTGATACAAACGCACGTGATCACCAACACTACACTAGATCAGCAGTTAGCATGGCTTTGGAATGTCAAGCTTCTTTACCTGTCTGTCCTCCTTTTTCTCTTCCATGTTCAAACCCTTCTTGACTTCCTTTGGTTTGATCACAGTGTATCTCGTGGCTGTCTGCTTTGGCTTACTTGCCACACTGCTTTGTTCTCCATTTCTCCTCACCTCTTTATTCCTTTCTTCCTCTTCTTCGTTATCTCTTATCATCTCCCATAGGTCAGAATCCACCTTCATTAGGCAAATCTCCTGGATGAACTTCTCCACCTTTTTTCTCAACCGTTCTTTTGCGTTTTTCTCCTCCAGAGCCTGAACATCCATCTTGGCCCCACTCTTAATCAGTTTCAATTCTTGGGTGACACTGATCAGCTTGGCCTTCATATATGCCATCACCTGCTCAGCCTCTGAGTTAAAGACGTCCCATACCATCTCGTCGGGGCATGGCGGTAGATCCTGTACAGTTAGGGTCTGAGTCTTGAACTGAACGTGTTTCTTCACAACCTGCCTTCTGTACTTTGAAGCAGCAGGACGAGGGCTGCCCTCTGGTCTGACTGGCTGGAAAGGCTTCTTCTTGGCATCATTGTTTGGCACAGTGACTCTGGCTCTAATGGGAGGAAGTGGCATCTTGGCGACCATATTGGCTCCATGGACTGCCTTCAATGGCTTGGCACTATGGAGGTAGATGTCTTTCACCACGCAGGTTTGATCCCTCTTAGTATGGATGGGTTGCAGTGGCTTCCGGATGGGAGGAACAGTAGCCTTCCCTGACTGCTGAGATGTTGGAGCTACATGCAGTCTTTGACTCTTCCCATTGCAGATGGACCTCTTTTTCTGCAGTACTGGGATTCTGGAGGGAGGATGTGGTTTCTTTTCCACAGCCTTCAAACTGGCAAGTCGCTGCAGAGCACCCTTTCTTTCTTCAGTCAACTCCAGTACTGGGATACTGGAGGTGTTTAAACTGTTTTGTTTGAAAGTTGGAAGCTTCTCAGTGGCCTTGGGTTGAGATGTCAGGGCAGGCTGAACGCAGTTGCTTCTGGCAGCTCCAAGGTTCCCTGTTAAAGCATTATCTTCCTGTAGCGGCCGCAAGAATCTCCTCATCATCAAGGAGATTGACAGTGGCATTCTTCTAACCTCGTTCTGCAACTAAGTTTTCGTCAAGTAGCACTTTTGATATTTTATGGTGATCTACTGTGTTAACTATATCTCAGGAGGAATTTGCTAGATTGCTGAAAATAGAACACTAGTATCCAAGACAATCAGACACCGGAATGTTCAAACAGAACATTTGGAATTTATTGATCAGTTGTGACATCATAATTAAAACAATCCCTTATTTTAAGTGTTTCTAAAATTCCCTATGGGGAGAAATGAATGGTGGAAAGACGGTTAGAACCATTTCCTTGTTTGACCTCTATGTTTTATGGATATTATGACTCATACTGTGGTACTCTATTGTACTTACACAAATAACTGGAGTTGGTCAGCTTTTGACAGCTTAATCCTTTGTCTGTGCATGATCATTTGCCTCCAACTAGTCACTAGCATGAGAAATCTGCAGATTATTTCGTTTTAGTTTACTGGCCTTAGATTTTAAAAAATGTGGGTGTTAGCAGTTGTAGATGTTGCCAGTTTCTTTCATACCCCTCAAGAAATAAACACTTGGGGGTTTAAGTTTTAGCACAACTTTTTCTGTTATGGTTCAGGATGGATGTCGAGAAGGGCAAGATTGAGGCATCGGTGGCTCCTACTCCATCAAGACCCAGTTCAACTCAGAGGAGCAGTGGACCAAGGCACTCAAGTTCATGTTGACCAACCTCAAGTGTGGCCTGGCGTGGGTGTCGTCTCAGTTTTACAACCGATAGAAGAGGAAGATGACGACTCACCCTGGGTGTGCCCCTTGACCCTTCTAAAACAACCGTTTTGTCACAATGTGTGACTCTCAAAAGTTCTTCTTTTACAATGCTCTCCTTGCTTCCCTATGATGTTTTGAGAGGGTGGGGAGAAGACTGGAGGAAGGACTTTTGAGATTCACCACTGGTGTGAATTCCAATCCAATAAGTCTTGTTTCCTTGTTTGATTTCCATATTGACCATTTGAAAGGACAAGATAAAACCTGTTAAATTGTACACATTCATGTCCGCCTAGACTCGTAGATGTTATGAAGGGAGCTATCTGAGACTTTTGGAGCACATTCAAGGATTGAGTCCTAATGGTAGGTAGGTAAAAAAAACTAACAGACATTGAATATCCCTTTGAGCATGGTGAAGTTGATAATTACACTTTTGATGGTGTATCAATATACCCAGTCAGTACAAAGATATAGGCATCCTTCCTAACTCAGTTGCCGGAGAGGAAGGAAACCGCTCAGGGATTTCACAGAGGCCAATAGTGACTTTAAAACAGTTTAACGGAAATGATAGAAAACTGAAGATGGATCAACTACTGTACATCATAGTTACTCCACAATACTAACCTAAATGACATAGTGAAAAGGAAGTTTATAAAGAATAAAAATTTTCTAAAACATGCATCCTGTTTGCAATAAGGTACAAGTAATACTGCAAAATTTGTGGCAATGACATTGACTTCATGTCCTGAATACAAAGTGTTATATTTGGAGCAAATCCAACAACAAATAACTGAGTACCACTCTTCAAATTTTCAAGCATGGTGATGGCTACATGCCTGTCATCGTCAAGGATGTTTATGATGAAAATAAACTGAATAGCGCTAAGCACAGGCAAAATCCTAGAGGAAAACCTGGTTCAGTCTGCTTTACAGACACTGGGAGATATTCAACTTTTAGCAGGACAATAACCTAAAATACAAGGCCAAATATACACTGGAGTTGCTTACCGAGACGACATTGAATGTTCCAGAGCGCCCTAGTTAGTTTTGACTTAACTTCTATGTGCTAGGTGGGACGGTAGCGTCCCACCTGCGGGACACAGCCAGTGAAATATCAGGGCGGCAAATTGAAAATCAACAAAATGTCATAATTCAACTTTCTCAAACAAACAACTATTTTACACCATTTTAAAGATACACGTCTCCTTGATGTAACCACCTTGTCCAATTTCAAAAAGGCTTTACAGCGAATGCAAAACATTAGATTATGTTAGGAGAGTACATAGACAAAAATAATCACGCAGCCATTTTCCAAGCAAGGACATGTGTCAATAAAACCCAAAACACAGCGAAATGAAGCACTCACCTTTAACGATCTTCATCAGATGACACTCCTAGGACATTATGTTACACAATACATGTATGTGTTGTTCGATAAAGTTGATATTAATATACAAAAACAGCATTTTACATTGGCGCGTGACGTTCTGAAAATATTTTGCCTCCAATACTTCCGGTGAATCAGCACAACAATTTAGAAAAATACTCATCCTAAACATGGATAAAATATTAAACTGTTATTCAAAGAATTATTTATGATCATCTCCTTTATGCAACCGCTGTGACAGATTTCAAAAAAGCGAGTACTGCGCTCAGAAAAATACACCAGGCAATACAGATACCTGCCATTTTGGAGTCATCTAAAATCATAAATAGCATTAGAAATGTTCACTTACCTTTGATGATCTTCATCAGAAGGCACTTCCAAGAATCCCAGGTCCACAATAAATGTTGTTTTGTTCGATAAAGTCCATTATTTATGTCCAAATAACTCCTTGTTGTTTCGTTCAGTAAGATACTCCAAAAGTAGGAAGCGTGCCAAAAATGTCACGACAAAAAGTTAAATTTACGTTCGTTGAAACATGTCAAACGTTGTAAAACATCAATCTTTAGGGCCTTTTTAACTTAGAACTTCAATAATATTTCAACCGGATGATTGCAGTGTCTTGAAAACCGTTTTGGAACACAGCTACCTCCTGACGTGAACGCGTGTAATTGTGGCCTGTCATTCTCTCGGTCATCAGACTCAAGGAGGTCTTGTTCGCTCTCTATTGACTGCAAAAGCCTGAAACACGTTCTAAAGACTGTTGACATCTAGTGGAAGCCTTAGGAAGTGCAAATTGAACCATAAGTCACTGTATACTGAATAGGCCCAGTCTTGAAAAACTACAATCCACTTCCTGGTTGGATTTTTTCTCAGGTTTTTGCCTGCCATATGAGTTATGTTATACTCACAGACACCATTCAAACAGTTTTAGAAACATCAGAGTGTTTTCTATCCAAATCTACTAATAATATGCATATTCTAGTTTCTGAGCCAGAGTAGTAACCTGTTTAAATTGGGTACGTTTTTCATCCAGCCGTGAAAATACTGCCCCCAAGCCCAGACAGGTTAAGAACTGAACAAGTCAATTGCAAACAACAGCTTTCACCTATCCAGTGTCATAAGATATGTGCATATGAAGGAAAAGACACAACCAGAAGCCACTTAGCTACCAATAGGTGCACTTCTTTGCAAGGCATGGAAAAACCTCCCTGGTCCCTTCATGCTTGCGATTAACAAAGGGATTGAAAACTTACTGACACAATACTTTTAATTTATTCGTTTTTAAAAACCTCTAGAAACATAATTCCACTTTCACATTATGGGGGACTGTGTGTAGGCCAGTGAAACTCAATTTAATCCATTCAACAAAATGTGGAAAAAGTCAAGTGGCGTGAATACTTCCTGAAGGCACTTTGAGATTGGCTCTTCAGGCAGTCATTGGGTTGCTAGCCTTGTACGTAGCACGTAGTTAGCTCTGTATGGCTGTGTATATTTGAGTATTACCAGTTAGGCTATTCTGCTTTTCTCTGGTAAACAACACACCTATGCTCAAGCATGAAATCAGGTTTCACAATATACTAAAATAACTTTGCTATTATTTAAGTAATGTTGGAATGTAGATTGTTATACTGCACAATTTCCAATGAATGAGATTTATCTTTGACGTAACTCCTTGCTAACAAACCACAAAGTCATACCCAAAGTTGGTGTAATGGTTTATATGCATTTCTATTAAGTCTCTCCCTCTCCATTTTGGGGGAAAGCCTCATGAAAAAATATGGACAACCATCCAAATAACAAAGCAAACTCCCAGTCCAATATCCAAGAAAATATTTAAATCTGATCAAATCAGTCAAAAGTGATGATCCTAGTGAAAATGACTTCTTTCTTTCACTTAACAGTTAGACGTTTGTAAAACACAGGGGCGGAAATCCCGGGGGGGACACGACCCCTCCATCCTGGGAAAAATATGATTTGTCCCCCCCAATATATCACTGAAACATAACTATGTAATTTAAATAATATTAATCATACACAATGAAAGCAATTGTGCTGATTATAGACACTCAATAGCGCGTTTTTAAGTTTCAAAAGATTGCGACCCCCCCCACCCTTTGCCTCACAATGGTTTGATCCACTGCCAGTTCCTTAGCTTGCTAGGTAACAGAGAGGTCGTATCTACTGTCTGAAAGGCACTCAATGCACGTAACTGACGTGAGGTTAATCCAGTCAATCGAGCACACACACTAGCTGAATATGCAGAGCTAGCGCGCAAATATTAACTATTAAGCTAGCTAGTACCTATTCCATTTATGTGGCGTCATCAAAGATGGAATCTTTGCTATCGTCAATTTATTCCAAGATCAGCATGCAGATGATGTAAGTTAGTGCTTCAAAGTCCCTGTGATAAGGTTAGCGATAAACTGAAATCCAAACTGAACAGAACTACACTCTCTTCTACCATTGTCTTAAATACACTGCTCAAAAAAATAAAGGGAACACTTAAACAACACATCCTAGATCTGAATGAAAGAAATAATCTTATTAAAAACTTTTTTCTTTACATAGTTGAATGTGCTGACAACAAAATCACACAAAAATAATCAATGGAAATCTAATTTATCAACCCATGGAGGTCTGGATTTGGAGTCACACTCAAAATTAAAGTGGAAAACCACACTACAGGCTGATCCAACTTTGATGTAATGTCCTTAAAACAAGTCAAAATGAGGCTCAGTAGTGTGTGTGGCCTCCACGTGCCTGAATGACCTCCCTACAACGCCTGGGCATGCTCCTGATGAGGTGGCGGATGGTCTCCTGAGGGATCTCCTCCCAGAACTGGACTAAAGCATCCACCAACTCCTGGACAGTCTGTGGTGCAACGTGGCGTTGGTGGATGGAGCGAGACATGATGTCCCAGATGTGCTCAATTGGATTCAGGTCTGGGGAACGGGCGGGCCAGTCCATAGCATCAATGCCTTCCTCTTGCAGGAACTGCTGACACACTCCAGCCACATGAGGTCTAGCATTGTCTTGCATTAGGAGGAACCTAGGGCCAACCGCACCAGCAAATGGTCTCACAAGGGGTCTGAGGATCTCATCTCGTTACCTAATGGCAGTCAGGCTACCTCTGGCGAGCACATGGAGGGCTGTGCGGCCCCCCAAAGAAATGCCACCCCACACCATGACTGACCCACCGCCAAACCGGTCATGCTGGAGGATGTTGCAGGCAGCAGAACGTTCTCCACGGCGTCTCCAGACTCTGTCACGTCTGTCACATGTGCTCAGTGTGAAGCTGCTTCATCTGTGAAGAGCACATGGCGCCAGTGGCGAATTTGCCAATCTTGGTGTTCTCTGGTAAATGCCAAACGTCCTGCACGGTGTTGGGCTGTAAGCACAACCCCCACCTGTGGACGTCGGTCCCTCATACCACCCTCATGTAGTCTGTTTCTGACCGTTTGAGCAGACACATGCACATTTGTGGCCTGCTGGAGGTCATTTTGCAGGGCTCTGGCAGTGCTCCTCCTGCTCCTCCTTGCACAAAGGCGGAGGTAGCGGTCCTGCTGCTGGATTGTTGCCCTCCTACGGCCTCCTCCACGTCTCCTGATGTACTGGCCTGTCTCCTGGTAGCGCCTCCATGCTCTGGACGCTACGCTGACAGACACAGCAAACCTTCTTGCCACAGCTCGCATTGATATGCCATCCTGGATGAGCTGCACTACCTGAGCCACTTGTGTGGGTTGTAGACTCCGTCTCATGCTACCACTAGAGTGAAAGCACCGCCAGCATTCAAAAGTGACCAAAACATCAGCCAGGAAGCATAAGAACTGTGGTCACCACCTGCCGAACATCTCCTTTATTGGGGGTGTCTTGCTAATTACCTATAATTTCCAACTGTTGTCTATTCCATTTGTACAACAGCATGTGAAATTTATTGTCAATCAGTGTTGCTTCCTAAGTGGACAGTTTGATTTCACAGAAGTGTGATTGACTTGGAGTTACATTGTGTTGTTTAAGTGTTCCCTTTATTTTTTTGAGCAGTATATATTTAATGGTCTCGTTGCAAAAGCTAAATTGTCACAAGGGAACTTTTATTTATTTATTTTATTTCACCTTTATTTAACCCGGGTAGCAAAGATTATAGCAAACACCACTGAAACTGAATTGGTGCTCGCTAGCTTTGCAAATTCAGCTATTGTTGGAAGCCAGCCAATATGAAACAAACTATTAAAATTACAAAAGGTTGCAGCATATGTTGTGTAAATGGTGAACTCATACAGCTGTCAACTCTTGTCATTTTAATCCGTTTCACATTTGCTAGCTACCTTTTAGATCGAAGCCCAAATAGAATGATTGAAGATGATAGAAGCCCATATCCTACTGTAAATAACCTACACTGTGTGTGTAGCCAGCCAGCCAGCCAGCCAGGTAGAAAAATGGTTGAAAAATAAAAGACGGACTTCAGAGCATTTTTCAATACACCAAAACGCATAGTAAGAACCCTAGTAGCCTAATATCTCAAAGACTAGTTGATAAAATGTTCATAAGAAAGAAATGAAATTCTAATGGAAATGTTTCACAATGATGTCATTAGGCAGAGCAGGCAACAGATGGCACACAGACAGCAGAGTTGGGGACAGATATGCAGGGACAGACTGGCAGAGACAGGGACTCTCAGGTAAGTTTGTTGAGTCTTTGTTTGGCAACATTATGAAAGGTTCTCAATTTTTTTTACTTGTAAAATAGGAACATAATTGGCAAATGCCATGGATAACCCCACTCTCAACTTAAACTGGTGACTGAACTAAGATTTGTTAAAGGCAATGGTATTGCTGTTGTGATTAGTTGTGTAGTTTTGGGTACCGGTAGTTAGGTGTACGGCAAACACCTTATTTCTTTGGTTCCTCAATATACATTTACCATATTACAATGTAGGCTATGTGTTACAGCACTCCTTTTGGTGTCCCCCTCAGGAATTGCTCTTGAGAAAATTTCATGTAATTGTCCCCTCCAAAGTTGATATCAGATTTTCGCCCCTGGTAAAACATAACAGTGTTGTATCAGCCAGGCATGGCTTCAACTTTGGTCATCTAAAATAGAAACTCCCCTTCATTTGAGCCAATCCAAAAGGGGGGGAGGGCAATTGATTCTATTATTGGTAAATATATAGAGTTCAACTTATGATACAACTCAAGCAAGAATTTGTAAAAAAGTATTTCTCTCAAAACATGAAATGGAATAGATATGTAGGAAAATGGTGCCGACAGATAGGGCTGCCATGCTTCTAGCTTACAAGCATTTCGCTACACCCACAATAACATCTGCTAAACACATATATGTGACAAATACAATTTGATAAGTAAGAGCTGTTTGGTTTTCCCGAAAACAGGTATGCACACACACACCCAACACACTGTGACTTCAGTCTGTTTTCCTATGACCCTGTGATGCAGCCCACTGGACAGGCCAAGCAAGTTCTTTCTCTTCTTTGTGGCAGGGGTGTGTGTGTGTACATGTACGTGGGCAGCCATTGGGTCCTACAGACAAGCCATAGACTGGCACTGCCCCTTCATGTCTTAGGAGGGGTGGGGATAGGGAGGGCACTTCAGATATTACTCCTCCATCCTTTAGTCTGTTTTTACCCCCTCCATCCTCCTTCCCCCATCCCCCTATCCAGAACGGAGGGCGTTTGAGTAATGTGGCCCCCAAAGGGGCCCTTTGGGGTGGCGTTGGGCACCTCAGTTTGAGGCACTGCTGTTGTATGCGCTGGAGGTGGAGGGCATGGAGCCCGACGCCAACGGCCCAGGTCCGGTGGCCAGGGCCTTGCGGAAGGGGGGCATGAGGAAGGGGTCTTGGGCCAGCTGCAGCACGTCGATGCGCTCCTCCTTGCGGTAGGCCAGGTAGCGGCGGATGAAGGCCTGACAGAGAGAGAGAAAAAGGCACCGAAATGAGAGGTTTATTTGTTTTTTAGGGGGTAGGTCAGCTTTAATATTACATAGAGATTGTGGCTTCCATCAATTTAATTGTCTGCATCATTTCCAATCCCCCAATAGATAGATAGATAGGTAGACACACACACACACACACAGTACCAGTTAAGAATTTGGACACACTACTCATTCAAGGGCTTTTCTTTATTTTTACTATTTCATTGTAGAATAATAGTGAAGACATCAAAACTATGAAATAAGACATTTGGAATCATGTAGTAACCCAAAAAGTGTTAAACAAATCAACATATATTTTAGATTTGACACAACAGCCAACCTTTTGCCTAGATGAAACCTTTGCACACTCTTGACATTCATTTAACCGGCTTCATGAGGTATTCAACGGGAATGCATTTAATTAACAGGTGTGCCTTGTTAAAAGTTCATTTGTGGAATGTCTTTCCTTCTTTATGTGTTTGAGCCAATCAGTTGTGCTGTGACAAGGTAGTGGTGGTATACAGAAGACAGTCCTATTTGACAAAAGACCAAGTGGGGTGGCGGGTAGCCTAGTGGTTAGAGCGTTGGGCTAGTATTGCAAGGTTGCTGGATCAAATCCCTGAGCTGACAAGATAAAACTCTCTTGTTCTGCCGCTGAATAAGGCAGTTAACTCCCTTTTTTGCTGTCATTGTAAATAACAATTTGTCCTTCACTGACTTGCCTTGTTAAATAAAGGTTAAAAATAAACAATTATGGCAAGAACAGTTCAAATAAGGAAGGAGAAATGACAGTCCATCATTACTTTTAGACATGAAAATCAGTAATTACGGAACATTCAAAGTTTCTTCAAGTGCAGTCGCAAAAACCATCAAGCGCTATGATGAAACTGGCTCTCATGAGGATCCCCACAGGAAAGGAAGAGTTACTTCTGCTGCACAGGATAAGTTCATTAGAGTTAACTGCACCTCAGATTGTAGCCCAAATAAATGCTTCACAGAGTTCAAGTAACAGACGCGTCTTAACATCAACTGTTCAGAGGAGACTGCGTGAATCAGGACTTCATTGTCAAATTGCTGCAAAGAAACCACTACTAAAGGACACCAATAAGAAGAAGAGACTTGCTTGGGCCAAGAAACACGAGCAATGGACATTAGACAGGTGGAAATCTGTCCTTGGGTCTGATGAGTTCAAATTTGAGATTTGGTTCCAACCTCCGTGTCTTTGTGAGACGCGGAGTAGGTGAACGGATGATCTCCGCATGTGTGGTTCCCACCGTGAAGCATGGATGAGGAGGTGTGATGGCTGTTACCGACAAGTGAGGTCTCGAACTAAAACGTACATGAACACACTTACCGCTGGCTACTATATGGAGACAAACAACAAACATTTTTTAATGAGCTGTGAAAAAAAGAGTGAACTATTTTCCAATGCTCATTAGACTGGCCCAAGCCAACCCCAGTAAATAAGCCATGTTGTATATGGTACATTCCACTCTCTCTTTCTTCTTGTATGTGTAGGCTACCACTGTACTGTACAGGGGGCCTGCGCTTTTTCTGGGACAACAAGTTTGACCATGCCATGGTGGCCTTCCTGGACTGTGTGCAGCAGTTCAAGGAGGAGGTGGAGAAGGGAGAAATGGGATTCTCCCTGCCCTACAGGTCAGTCAACTAGTCTAGCAGACATCATCTAATTATAATTGTAATCAGCTATGGATTATGTCGAGAGACCAAGGATTAAGCTGTCAAAAGCTGACCAACTTCAGTTATGTGTAAATTTGGTAAGTTAAACAACTAAATTAATTAGTTTATCTTTCTTCATTTTTCCAATTCATACAAAAAATCACTCCTTTTCATATTCAGATTTGACAAATATGTTCCCTTGTTTCTTAATATTTAATTTATTCTACTTTCCTGCACTAGTAACACATCTGACAGAATGATTTAGCTGAGTATTTGGTTTTTATTTTATTGAGGTGTTTTATACAGGTGTTTCTGTAGATTTGAGGAACTGCTGAACACTGTTGGTTTAGACGTTTCTGTATACAATACTGCCTCCTAGTAGTACTGCCTCTTATTGGAACCCTCACAGATTCCAAGGTAGAAGTCCTAATTTGGGCAGCAGGTGGTTTAGCAGTCACTGTATGTCTGTCTGTTCATTCCAAAATACAAAAGAGCGACAGACTCAGGTCCCTTGGTGCATCAGACCACGGATCGCTTCACGTAGCCAGCCAGTTCAGTGCCTTTGAGCCGGTGCTTGGTGGAGTCATAGACCCCCCGTCTAGAGCTCTTGGAGGAGAGCTTGGCACAGATCTCGCTGTGCTTCTCCAGGCGACTAGGATCAAAGCACCGGCCGCAGTGCTCACACTGCTTCAGCTTGGAGTTGGCTGCACTCATCCCACATCGACGTTTCAACACCACCTGAATGAATGGATGTTATCAGATGGGCCAAATAATGGGCAGCTGGGCAACAAAGACAAGATATACAATATGTACAAACCAGATGAGGCTGATGGAAGGAGCTCATTGTAATGGGCTCATTGTAATAGCTGGAATAGAATAAAAGGAACGGTATCACACACATCAATCACATGGAAACCACGTTTGATTCCGATCAATTCATTTCATTCCAGCCATTACAACGATCCTATCCTCCTATAACTCCCCCCATCAGCCTCCTCTGATACAAACGCACGTGATCACCAACACTACACTAGATCAGCAGTTAGCATGGCTTTGGAATGTCAAGCTACTTTACCTGTCTGTCCTCCTTTTTCTCTTCCATGTTCAAACCCTTCTTGACTTCCTTTGGTTTGATCACAGTGTATCTCGTGGCTGTCTGCTTTGGCTTACTTGCCACACTGCTTTGTTCTCCATTTCTCCTCACCTCTTTATTCCTTTCTTCCTCTTCTTCGTTATCTCTTATCATCTCCCATAGGTCAGAATCCACCTTCATTAGGCAAATCTCCTGGATGAACTTCTCCACCTTTTTTCTCAACCGTTCTTTAGCGTTTTTCTCCTCCAGAGCCTGAGCATCCATCTTGGCCCCACTTTTAATCAGTTTCAATTCTTGGGTGACACTGATCAGCTTGGCCTTCATATATGCCATCACCTGCTCAGCCTCTGAGTTAAAGACGTCCCATACCATCTCGTCGGGGCATGGCGGTAGATCCTGTACAGTTAGGGTCTGAGTCTTGAACTGAACGTGTTTCTTCACAACCTGCCTTCTGTACTTTGAAGCAGCAGGACGAGGGCTGCCCTCTGGTCTGACTGGCTGGAAAGGCTTCTTCTTGGCATCATTGTTTGGCACAGTGACTCTGGCTCTAATGGGAGGAAGTGGCATCTTGGCGACCATATTGGCTCCATGGACTGCCTTCAATGGCTTGGCACTATGGAGGTAGATGTCTTTCACCACGCAGGTTTGATCCCTCTTAGTATGGATGGGTTGCAGTGGCTTCCGGATGGGAGGAACAGTAGCCTTCCCTGACTGCTGAGATGTTGGAGCTACATGCAGTCTTTGACTCTTCCCATTGCAGATGGACCTCTTTTTCTGCAGTACTGGGATTCTGGAGGGAGGATGTGGTTTCCTTTCCACAGCCTTCAAACTGGCAAGTCGCTGCAGAGCACCCTTTCTTTCTTCAGTCAACTCCAGTACTGGGATACTGGAGGTGTTTAAACTGTTTTGTTTGAAAGTTGGAAGCTTCTCAGTGGCCTTGGGTTGAGATGTCAGGGCAGGCTGAACGCAGTTGCTTCTGGCAGCTCCAAGGTTCCCTGTTAAAGCATTATCTTCCTGTAGCGGCCGCAAGAATCTCCTCATCATGAAGGAGATTGACAGTGGCATTCTTCTAACCTCGTTCTGCAACTAAGTTTTCGTCAAGTAGCACTTTTGATATTTTATGGTGATCTACTGTGTTAACTATATCTCAGGACGAATTTGCTAGATTGCTGAAAATAGAACACTAGTATCCAAGACAATCAGACACCGGAATGTTCAAACAGAACATTTGGAAATTATTGATCAGTTGTGACATCATAATTAAAACAATCCCTTATTTTAAGTGTTTCTAAAATTCCCTATGGGGAGAAATGAATGGTGGAAATACGGTTAGAACCATTTCCTTGTTTGACCGCTATGTTTTATGGGTATTATGACTCATACTGTGGTACTCTATTGTACTTACACAAATAACTGGAGTTGGTCAGCTTTTGACAGCTTAATCCTTTGTCTGTGCATGATCATTTGCCTCCAACTAGTCACTAGCATGAGAAATCTGCAGATTATTTTGTTTTAGTTTACTGGCCTTAGATTTTAAAAAATGTGGGTGTTAGCAGTTGTAGATGTTGCCAGTTTCTTTCATACCCCTCAATAAATAAACACTTGGGGGTTTGAGTTTTAGCACAACTTTTTCTGTTATGGTTCAGGATGGATGTCGAGAAGGGTAAGATTGAGGCATCGGCGGCTCCTACTCCATCAAGACCCAGTTCAACTCAGAGGAGCAGTGGACCAAGGCACTCAAGTTCATGTTGACCAACCTCAAGTGTGGCCTGGCGTGGGTGTCGCCTCAGTTTTACAACCGATAGAGGAGGAAGATGACGACTCACCCTGGGTGTGCCCCTTGACCCTTCTAAAACAACCATTTTGTCACAATGTGTGACTCTCAAAAGTTCTTATTTTACAATGCTCTCCTTGCTTCCCTATGATGTTTTGAGAGGGTGGGGAGAAGACTGGAGGAAGGACTTTTGAGATTCACCACTGGTGTGAATTCCAATCCAATAAGTCTTGTTTCCTTGTTTGATTTCCATATTGACCATTTGAAAGAACAAGAAAAAACCTGTTAAATTGTACACATTCATGTCCGCCTAGACTCGTAGATGTTATGAAGGGAGCTATCTGAGACTTTTGACTTTATTCGTTCGTTTTTTTACCCACCTACCATTAGGTGCACTTCTTTACGAGGCATGGAAAAACCTCCCTTGTCCCTTCATGCTTGCGCATAACAAAGGGATTGAAAACTTATTGACACAATACTTTAAATGTATTAATTTGTAAAAACCTCTAGAAACATAATTCCACTTTCACATTATGGGGGATTGTGTGTAGGCCAGTGAAACTCAATTTTATCCATACAACAAAATGTGGAAAAAGTCAAGTGGCGTGAATACTTTCTGAAGGCACTTCGAGATTGGCTCTTCAGGCAGTCATTGGGTTGCTAGCCTTGTACGTAGCACGTAGTTAGCTCTGTATGGCTGTGTATATTTGAGTTTTACCCGTTAGGCTATTGTGCTTTCCTCTGGTAAACAACACACCTATGCTCAAGCGTGAAATCAGGTTTCACAATATACTAAAATAACTTTATTATTTAAGTAATGTTGGAATGTAGATTGTTATACTGCACAATTTCCAATGAATGAGAATTATCTTTGACGTAACTCCTTGCTAACAAACCACAAAGTCATACCAAAAGTCGGTGTAATGGTTTATATGCATTTCTATTAAGTCTCTCTCTCTCCATTTTGGGGGAAAGCCTCATGGAAAAATATGGACAACCATCCAAATAACAAAGCAAACTCCCAGTCCAATATCCAAGAAAATATTTAAATCTGATCAAATCTGTCAAAAGTGATGATCCTAGTGAAAAGTACTTCTTTCTTTCACTTGACAGTTAGACGTGTGTAAAACGTAACAGTGTTGTATCAGCCAGGCATGCCTTCAACTTCGGTCATCTAAAATAGAAACTCCCCCATCATTTGAGCCGTTCAAAAAGTGTGTGGGGGGGGGGGGGCAATTGATTCTATTATTGGGAAATATATAGAGTTTAACTTATGATACAACTCAAGCAACAATTTACAAAAAAGTATTTCTCTCAAAACATCAAATGGAATGGATATGTATGAAAATGGTGCCGACAGATAGGGCTGCCATGCTTCTAGCTTACAAGCATTTCGCTACACCCGCAATAACATCTGCTAAACACATATATGTGACAAATACAATTTGATAAGAGCTGTTTGGTTTTCCCGAAAACAGGTATGCACACACACACCCAACACACTGTGACTTCAGTCTGTTTTCCTATGACCCTGTGATGCAGCCCACTGGACAGGCCAATCAAGTTCTTTCTCTTCTTTGTGGCAGGGGTGTGTGTGTGTACATGTACGTGGGCAGCCATTGGGTCCTACAGACAAGCCATAGACTGGCACTGCCCCTTCATGTCTTAGGAGGGGTGGGGATAGGGAGGGCACTTCAGTTATTACTCCTCCATCCTTTAGTCTGTTTTTTCCCCCTCCATCCTCCTTCCCCCATCCCCCTATCCAGAAGGGAGGGCATTTGAGTAATGTGGCGTTGGGCACCTCAGTTCGAGGCACTGCTGTTGTATGCGCTGGAGGTGGAGGGCGTGGAGCCCAACGCCAACGGCCCAGGTCCGGTGGCCAGGGCCTTGCGGAAGGGGGGCATGAGGAAGGGGTCTTGGGCCAGCTGCAGCACGTCGATGCGCTCCTCCTTGCGGTAGGCCAGGTAGCGGCGGATGAAGGCCTGACGGAGAGAGAGAAAAAGGCACCGAAGTGAGATGTTTATTTGTTTTTTAGGGGGTAGATCAGCTTTAATATACATAGAGATTGTGGCATCCATCAATGTAATTGTCTGCATCATTTCCAATCCCCCAATAGATAGATAGATAGATAGATAGGTAGATACACACACACACACACACACACACACACACACACACACACACACACACACACACACACACACACACACACACACACAATACCAGTTAAGAATTTGGACACACTACTCATTCAAGGGCTTTACTTTATTTTTACTATTTTCATTGTAGAATAATAGTGAAGACATCAAAACTATGGAATAACACATTTGGAATCATGTAGTAACCCAAAAAGTGTTAAACAAATCAACATATATTTTAGATTCGACAAAACAGCCAAGCTTTTGCCTTGATGACATCTTTGCACACTCTTGACATTCATTTAACCAGCTTCATGAGGTATTCACCTGGAATGTATTTAATTAACAGGTGTGCCTTGTTAAAAGTTCATTTGTGGAATGTCTTTCGTTCTTAATGTGTTTGAGCTAATCAGCTGTGCTGTGACAAGGTAGTGGTGGTATACAGAAGACAGCCCTATTTGACAAAAGACCAAGTGGGATGGCAGGTAGCCTAGTGGTTAGAGTGTTGGGCTAGTATTGAAAGGTTTCTGGATCAAATCCCTGAGCTGACAAGATAAAAATATCTCGTTCTGCAGCTGAATAAGGCAGTTAACTCCCTGTTTGGCTGTCATTGTAAATAACAATTTGTCCTTAACTGACTTGCCTTGTTAAATAAAGGTTAAAAATAAACAATTATGGCAAGAACAGTTCAAATAAGGAAGGAGAAATGACAGTCCATCATTACTTTTAGACATGAAAGTCAGTCATTACGGAACATTCAAAGTTTCTTCAAGTGCAGTCGCAAAATCCATCAAGCGCTATGATGAAACTGGCTCTCATGAGGATCCCCACAGGAAAGGAAGAGTTACTTCTGCTGCACAGGAGAAGTTCATTAGAGTTAACTGCACCTCAGATTGCAGTCCAAATAAATGCTTCACAGAGTTCAAGTAACAGATGCGTCTTAACATCAACTGTTCAGAGGAGACTGCGTGAATCAGGACTTCATGGTCGAACTGCTGCAAAGAAACCACTACTAAAGGACACCAATAAGAAGAAGAGACTTGCTTGGGCCAAGAAACACGAGCAATGGACATTAGACCGGTGGAAATCTGTCCTTGGGTCTGATGAGTCCAAATTTGAGATTTGGTTCCAACCGCCGTGTCTTTGTGAGACGCGGAGTAGGTGAACGGATGATCTCCGCATGTGTGGTTCCCACCGTGATGCATGGATGAGGAGGTGTGATGGCTGTTACCGACAAGTAAGGTCTCGAACTAAAACGTACATGAACACACTAACCGCTGGCTACTATATGGAGACAAACAACAAACATTTTTTAATGAGCTGTGAAAAAAAGAGTGAACTATTTTCCAATGCTCATTAGACTGGCCCAAGCCAACCCCAGTAAATAAGCCATGTTGTATATGGTACATTCCACTCTCTCTTTCTTCTTGTATGTGTAGGCTACCACTGTACTGTACAGGGGGCCTGCGCTTTTTCTGGGACAACATGTTTGACCATGCCATGGTGGCCTTCCTGGACTGTGTGCAGCAGTTCAAGGAGGAGGTGGAGAAGGGAGACACGGGTATCTCCCTGCCCTACAGGTCAGTCAACTAGTCTAGCAGACATCATCTAATTATAATTGTAATCAGCTACGGATTATGTCGAGAGACCAAGGATTAAGCTGTCAAAAGCTGACCAACTTCAGTTATGTGTAAATTTGGTAAGTTAAACCACTAAATTAATTAGTTTATCTTTCTTCATTTTTCCAATTCATACAAAAAATCACTCCTTTTCATATTCAGATTTGACAAATATGTTCCCTTGTTTCTTAATATTTCATTTATTCTACTTTCCTGCACTAGTAACACATCTGACAGAATGATTTAGCTGAGTATTTGGATTTTATTTTATTGAGGTGTTTTATACAGGTGTTTCTGTAGATTTGAGGAACTGCTGAACACTGTTGGTTTAGACGTTTCTGTATACAATACTGCCTCCTAGTAGTACTGCCTCTTATTGGAACCCTCACAGATTCCAAGGTAGAAGTCCTAATTTGGGCAGCAGGTGGTTTAGCAGTCACTGTATGTCTGTCTGTTCATTCCAAAATACAAAAGAGCAACAGACTCAGGTCCCTTGGTGCATCAGACCACGGATCGCTTCACGTAGCCAGCCAGTTCAGTGCCTTTGAGCCGGTGCTTGGTGGAGTCATAGACCCCCCGTCTAGAGCTCTTGGAGGAGAGCTTGGCACAGATCTCGCTGTGCTTCTCCAGGCGACTAGGATCAAAGCACCGGCCGCAGTGCTCACACTGCTTCAGCTTGGAGTTGGCTGCACTCATCCCACATCGACGTTTCAACACCACCTGAATGAATGGATGTTATCAGATGGGCCAAATAATGGGCAGCTGGGCAACAAAGACAAGATATACAATATGTACAAACCAGATGAGGCTGATGGAAGGAGCTCATTGTAATGGGCTCATTGTAATAGCTGGAATAGAATAAAAGGAACGGTATCACACACATCAATCACATGGAAACCACGTTTGATTCCGATCAATTCATTTCATTCCAGCCATTACAACGATCCTATCCTCCTATAACTCCCCCCATCAGCCTCCTCTGATACAAACGCACGTGATCACCAACACTACACTAGATCAGCAGTTAGCATGGCTTTGGAATGTCAAGCTACTTTACCTGTCTGTCCTCCTTTTTCTCTTCCATGTTCAAACCCTTCTTGACTTCCTTTGGTTTGATCACAGTGTATCTCGTGGCTGTCTGCTTTGGCTTACTTGCCACACTGCTTTGTTCTCCATTTCTCCTCACCTCTTTATTCCTTTCTTCCTCTTCTTCGTTATCTCTTATCATCTCCCATAGGTCAGAATCCACCTTCATTAGGCAAATCTCCTGGATGAACTTCTCCACCTTTTTTCTCAACCGTTCTTTAGCGTTTTTCTCCTCCAGAGCCTGAGCATCCATCTTGGCCCCACTTTTAATCAGTTTCAATTCTTGGGTGACACTGATCAGCTTGGCCTTCATATATGCCATCACCTGCTCAGCCTCTGAGTTAAAGACGTCCCATACCATCTCGTCGGGGCATGGCGGTAGATCCTGTACAGTTAGGGTCTGAGTCTTGAACTGAACGTGTTTCTTCACAACCTGCCTTCTGTACTTTGAAGCAGCAGGACGAGGGCTGCCCTCTGGTCTGACTGGCTGGAAAGGCTTCTTCTTGGCATCATTGTTTGGCACAGTGACTCTGGCTCTAATGGGAGGAAGTGGCATCTTGGCGACCATATTGGCTCCATGGACTGCCTTCAATGGCTTGGCACTATGGAGGTAGATGTCTTTCACCACGCAGGTTTGATCCCTCTTAGTATGGATGGGTTGCAGTGGCTTCCGGATGGGAGGAACAGTAGCCTTCCCTGACTGCTGAGATGTTGGAGCTACATGCAGTCTTTGACTCTTCCCATTGCAGATGGACCTCTTTTTCTGCAGTACTGGGATTCTGGAGGGAGGATGTGGTTTCCTTTCCACAGCCTTCAAACTGGCAAGTCGCTGCAGAGCACCCTTTCTTTCTTCAGTCAACTCCAGTACTGGGATACTGGAGGTGTTTAAACTGTTTTGTTTGAAAGTTGGAAGCTTCTCAGTGGCCTTGGGTTGAGATGTCAGGGCAGGCTGAACGCAGTTGCTTCTGGCAGCTCCAAGGTTCCCTGTTAAAGCATTATCTTCCTGTAGCGGCCGCAAGAATCTCCTCATCATGAAGGAGATTGACAGTGGCATTCTTCTAACCTCGTTCTGCAACTAAGTTTTCGTCAAGTAGCACTTTTGATATTTTATGGTGATCTACTGTGTTAACTATATCTCAGGACGAATTTGCTAGATTGCTGAAAATAGAACACTAGTATCCAAGACAATCAGACACCGGAATGTTCAAACAGAACATTTGGAAATTATTGATCAGTTGTGACATCATAATTAAAACAATCCCTTATTTTAAGTGTTTCTAAAATTCCCTATGGGGAGAAATGAATGGTGGAAATACGGTTAGAACCATTTCCTTGTTTGACCGCTATGTTTTATGGGTATTATGACTCATACTGTGGTACTCTATTGTACTTACACAAATAACTGGAGTTGGTCAGCTTTTGACAGCTTAATCCTTTGTCTGTGCATGATCATTTGCCTCCAACTAGTCACTAGCATGAGAAATCTGCAGATTATTTTGTTTTAGTTTACTGGCCTTAGATTTTAAAAAATGTGGGTGTTAGCAGTTGTAGATGTTGCCAGTTTCTTTCATACCCCTCAATAAATAAACACTTGGGGGTTTGAGTTTTAGCACAACTTTTTCTGTTATGGTTCAGGATGGATGTCGAGAAGGGTAAGATTGAGGCATCGGCGGCTCCTACTCCATCAAGACCCAGTTCAACTCAGAGGAGCAGTGGACCAAGGCACTCAAGTTCATGTTGACCAACCTCAAGTGTGGCCTGGCGTGGGTGTCGTCTCAGTTTTACAACCGATAGAGGAGGAAGATGACGACTCACCCTGGGTGTGCCCCTTGACCCTTCTAAAACAACCATTTTGTCACAATGTGTGACTCTCAAAAGTTCTTATTTTACAATGCTCTCCTTGCTTCCCTATGATGTTTTGAGAGGGTGGGGAGAAGACTGGAGGAAGGACTTTTGAGATTCACCACTGGTGTGAATTCCAATCCAATAAGTCTTGTTTCCTTGTTTGATTTCCATATTGACCATTTGAAAGAACAAGAAAAAACCTGTTAAATTGTACACATTCATGTCCGCCTAGACTCGTAGATGTTATGAAGGGAGCTATCTGAGACTTTTGACTTTATTTGTTCGTTTTTTTACCCACCTACCATTAGGTGCACTTCTTTACGAGGCATGGAAAAACCTCCCTTGTCCCTTCATGCTTGCGCATAACAAAGGGATTGAAAACTTAATGACACAATACTTTAAATGTATTAATTTGTAAAAACCTCTAGAAACATAATTCCACTTTCACATTATGGGGGATTGTGTGTAGGCCAGTGAAACTCAATTTTATCCATACAACAAAATGTGGAAAAAGTCAAGTGGCGTGAATACTTTCTGAAGGCACTTCGAGATTGGCTCTTCAGGCAGTCATTGGGTTGCTAGCCTTGTACGTAGCACGTAGTTAGCTCTGTATGGCTGTGTATATTTGAGTTTTACCCGTTAGGCAATTGTGCTTTCCTCTGGTAAACAACACACCTATGCTCAAGCGTGAAATCAGGTTTCACAATATACTAAAATAACTTTATTATTTAAGTAATGTTGGAATGTAGATTGTTATACTGCACAATTTCCAATGAATGAGAATTATCTTTGACGTAACTCCTTGCTAACAAACCACAAAGTCATACCAAAAGTCGGTGTAATGGTTTATATGCATTTCTATTAAGTCTCTCTCTCTCCATTTTGGGGGAAAGCCTCATGGAAAAATATGGACAACCATCCAAATAACAAAGCAAACTCCCAGTCCAATATCCAAGAAAATATTTAACCTGTTGAGGATCTTATCCCGATCTTATCCCGGTATTGGGATTCATTGTCATGTGACCATGGCGGGGAATTCAAAACTGCAAGAGTAATCATTTCAAAAAATCAAATAATCAACTATTTTCCTCCATTTGAAAGATATATCTCCTAAATCTAACCACGCTGTCCGATTTTCAGAGGCATTACGGAGAATGCATAAAGTTAGGTTATGTGAGGAGAGTACATTGACAATAGCTGCGTGTAATGTTTAGCCAATTCAAAGAAGGGCATCAACAGACAGAAAACTAGCTAGAATTATGCACTTACCTTTGACAATCTGCATCAGATGACACTCATAGGACATTATGTTATACAATACATGCATTTTTAGTTCCATCAAGTTCATATTTATATCCAAAAACAGCATTTACAGTCGCGGTGAAATTCAGAATTTTTTTCGGCTCGAATGCACCCAGTGAATCCAGCATTACAAATCACGGAATTACTATTCGAAAACATTGGTAAATTATAATATTGTCATTCAAAGAATAATATATTATCATCTCGTAATTGCTACCGAATGGCCAGATCTCAAAATAACTTTACTGGGAAATCACATTTTGCATAAACTGGGTACTATGCTAACAACAATAAGCTATATGCTAAGCTAAGCTATACCGTTAGCATTAGCATCATCTAATATCGATAATAACATTCTAAATATCCCCTTACCTTTGATTATCTCCATCAGAAGGCGCTGCCAGAGATCCCAGGTCCAGAACAAATGTGGTTTCTTTTGACAAAGTTCATAATTTATGTCCAAATAGTTAGCGTTCAGTAGGCTCCCACAAAATGAGGTGGGCAGTGTAAAGTCACGTCGAAAAGCTAAAGAAAACCTAGTAAATAATCTATTTACGTTTGTTTAAACATGTCAAACGTTGTTTAGCACTAATCTTTTGTTCCATTTTTAACGTGAAACATCAGTAAACATCAGTAATATTTTCACACAACCTATCAAGTGTCTAGAATAAACGATAATGACAAAGGCACTCTTCTCAGATTCATGCGCAGGCGCAAAAAATGAAGTGATGACGTGTCAACTTGTAAGCTTTCTAATTCGGTCTGTATTCATGACAGATGCTTCCAACAACTTTCTAAAGATCGTTGACATCTAGTGGAAGCAGTAGGAGTTGCGAACTGAATCCTTTCTCACTGTGGTATCTTTAAAACAATGACACTAAATAGTACAGTCACAAAATTCTCATTTTTTTTAATCTATTTTTCACAGGTTTTTGCCTGCAATATGAGTTTTGTTATACTTACAGACACCATTCAAACTGTTTTAGAAAATTCAGAGTGTTTTCTATCCGAATGTGTTAATAATATGCATATCCTAGCTTCTGAGTTGGTGTAGGAGGCAGTTAAAAATGGGCACATATTTCTTTCAAAATTCTCAATACTGCCCCCGTGGCCCGTAGAGGTTAAATCTGATCAAATCTGTCAAAAGTGATGATCCTAGTGAAAAGTACTTCTTTCTTTCACTTGACAGTTAGACGTGTGTAAAACGTAACAGTGTTGTATCAGCCAGGCATGCCTTCAACTTCGGTCATCTAAAATAGAAACTCCCCCATCATTTGAGCCGTTCAAAAAGTGTGTGGGGGGGGGGCAATTGATTCTATTATTGGGAAATATATAGAGTTTAACTTATGATACAACTCAAGCAACAATTTACAAAAAAGTATTTCTCTCAAAACATCAAATGGAATGGATATGTATGAAAATGGTGCCGACAGATAGGGCTGCCATGCTTCTAGCTTACAAGCATTTCGCTACACCCGCAATAACATCTGCTAAACACATATATGTGACAAATACAATTTGATAAGAGCTGTTTGGTTTTCCCGAAAACAGGTATGCACACACACACCCAACACACTGTGACTTCAGTCTGTTTTCCTATGACCCTGTGATGCAGCCCACTGGACAGGCCAATCAAGTTCTTTCTCTTCTTTGTGGCAGGGGTGTGTGTGTGTACATGTACGTGGGCAGCCATTGGGTCCTACAGACAAGCCATAGACTGGCACTGCCCCTTCATGTCTTAGGAGGGGTGGGGATAGGGAGGGCACTTCAGTTATTACTCCTCCATCCTTTAGTCTGTTTTTTCCCCCTCCATCCTCCTTCCCCCATCCCCCTATCCAGAAGGGAGGGCATTTGAGTAATGTGGCGTTGGGCACCTCAGTTCGAGGCACTGCTGTTGTATGCGCTGGAGGTGGAGGGCGTGGAGCCCAACGCCAACGGCCCAGGTCCGGTGGCCAGGGCCTTGCGGAAGGGGGGCATGAGGAAGGGGTCTTGGGCCAGCTGCAGCACGTCGATGCGCTCCTCCTTGCGGTAGGCCAGGTAGCGGCGGATGAAGGCCTGACGGAGAGAGAGAAAAAGGCACCGAAGTGAGATGTTTATTTGTTTTTTAGGGGGTAGATCAGCTTTAATATACATAGAGATTGTGGCTTCCATCAATGTAATTGTCTGCATCATTTCCAATCCCCCAATAGATAGATAGATAGATAGATAGGTAGATACACACACACACACACACACACACACACACACACACACACACACACACACACACACACACACACACACACACACACACACACACACACACACACACACACACACACACACACACACACACACACAGTACCAGTTAAGAATTTGGACACACTACTCATTCAAGGGCTTTACTTTATTTTTACTATTTTCATTGTAGAATAATAGTGAAGACATCAAAACTATGGAATAACACATTTGGAATCATGTAGTAACCCAAAAAGTGTTAAACAAATCAACATATATTTTAGATTCGACAAAACAGCCAAGCTTTTGCCTTGATGACATCTTTGCACACTCTTGACATTCATTTAACCAGCTTCATGAGGTATTCACCTGGAATGTATTTAATTAACAGGTGTGCCTTGTTAAAAGTTCATTTGTGGAATGTCTTTCGTTCTTAATGTGTTTGAGCTAATCAGCTGTGCTGTGACAAGGTAGTGGTGGTATACAGAAGACAGCCCTATTTGACAAAAGACCAAGTGGGATGGCAGGTAGCCTAGTGGTTAGAGTGTTGGGCTAGTATTGAAAGGTTTCTGGATCAAATCCCTGAGCTGACAAGATAAAAATATCTCGTTCTGCAGCTGAATAAGGCAGTTAACTCCCTGTTTGGCTGTCATTGTAAATAACAATTTGTCCTTAACTGACTTGCCTTGTTAAATAAAGGTTAAAAATAAACAATTATGGCAAGAACAGTTCAAATAAGGAAGGAGAAATGACAGTCCATCATTACTTTTAGACATGAAAGTCAGTCATTACGGAACATTCAAAGTTTCTTCAAGTGCAGTCGCAAAATCCATCAAGCGCTATGATGAAACTGGCTCTCATGAGGATCCCCACAGGAAAGGAAGAGTTACTTCTGCTGCACAGGAGAAGTTCATTAGAGTTAACTGCACCTCAGATTGCAGTCCAAATAAATGCTTCACAGAGTTCAAGTAACAGATGCGTCTTAACATCAACTGTTCAGAGGAGACTGCGTGAATCAGGACTTCATGGTCGAACTGCTGCAAAGAAACCACTACTAAAGGACACCAATAAGAAGAAGAGACTTGCTTGGGCCAAGAAACACGAGCAATGGACATTAGACCGGTGGAAATCTGTCCTTGGGTCTGATGAGTCCAAATTTGAGATTTGGTTCCAACCGCCGTGTCTTTGTGAGACGCGGAGTAGGTGAACGGATGATCTCCGCATGTGTGGTTCCCACCGTGATGCATGGATGAGGAGGTGTGATGGCTGTTACCGACAAGTAAGGTCTCGAACTAAAACGTACATGAACACACTAACCGCTGGCTACTATATGGAGACAAACAACAAACATTTTTTAATGAGCTGTGAAAAAAAGAGTGAACTATTTTCCAATGCTCATTAGACTGGCCCAAGCCAACCCCAGTAAATAAGCCATGTTGTATATGGTACATTCCACTCTCTCTTTCTTCTTGTATGTGTAGGCTACCACTGTACTGTACAGGGGGCCTGCGCTTTTTCTGGGACAACATGTTTGACCATGCCATGGTGGCCTTCCTGGACTGTGTGCAGCAGTTCAAGGAGGAGGTGGAGAAGGGAGACACGGGTATCTCCCTGCCCTACAGGTCAGTCAACTAGTCTAGCAGACATCATCTAATTATAATTGTAATCAGCTACGGATTATGTCGAGAGACCAAGGATTAAGCTGTCAAAAGCTGACCAACTTCAGTTATGTGTAAATTTGGTAAGTTAAACCACTAAATTAATTAGTTTATCTTTCTTCATTTTTCCAATTCATACAAAAAATCACTCCTTTTCATATTCAGATTTGACAAATATGTTCCCTTGTTTCTTAATATTTCATTTATTCTACTTTCCTGCACTAGTAACACATCTGACAGAATGATTTAGCTGAGTATTTGGATTTTATTTTATTAAGGTGTTTTATACAGGTGTTTCTGTAGATTTGAGGAACTGCTGAACACTGTTGGTTTAGACGTTTCTGTATACAATACTGCCTCCTAGTAGTACTGCCTCTTATTGGAACCCTCACAGATTCCAAGGTAGAAGTCCTAATTTGGGCAGCAGGTGGTTTAGCAGTCACTGTATGTCTGTCTGTTCATTCCAAAATACAAAAGAGCAACAGACTCAGGTCCCTTGGTGCATCAGACCACGGATCGCTTCACGTAGCCAGCCAGTTCAGTGCCTTTGAGCCGGTGCTTGGTGGAGTCATAGACCCCCCGTCTAGAGCTCTTGGAGGAGAGCTTGGCACAGATCTCGCTGTGCTTCTCCAGGCGACTAGGATCAAAGCACCGGCCGCAGTGCTCACACTGCTTCAGCTTGGAGTTGGCTGCACTCATCCCACATCGACGTTTCAACACCACCTGAATGAATGGATGTTATCAGATGGGCCAAATAATGGGCAGCTGGGCAACAAAGACAAGATATACAATATGTACAAACCAGATGAGGCTGATGGAAGGAGCTCATTGTAATGGGCTCATTGTAATAGCTGGAATAGAATAAAAGGAACGGTATCACACACATCAATCACATGGAAACCACGTTTGATTCCGATCAATTCATTTCATTCCAGCCATTACAACGATCCTATCCTCCTATAACTCCCCCCATCAGCCTCCTCTGATACAAACGCACGTGATCACCAACACTACACTAGATCAGCAGTTAGCATGGCTTTGGAATGTCAAGCTACTTTACCTGTCTGTCCTCCTTTTTCTCTTCCATGTTCAAACCCTTCTTGACTTCCTTTGGTTTGATCACAGTGTATCTCGTGGCTGTCTGCTTTGGCTTACTTGCCACACTGCTTTGTTCTCCATTTCTCCTCACCTCTTTATTCCTTTCTTCCTCTTCTTCGTTATCTCTTATCATCTCCCATAGGTCAGAATCCACCTTCATTAGGCAAATCTCCTGGATGAACTTCTCCACCTTTTTTCTCAACCGTTCTTTAGCGTTTTTCTCCTCCAGAGCCTGAGCATCCATCTTGGCCCCACTTTTAATCAGTTTCAATTCTTGGGTGACACTGATCAGCTTGGCCTTCATATATGCCATCACCTGCTCAGCCTCTGAGTTAAAGACGTCCCATACCATCTCGTCGGGGCATGGCGGTAGATCCTGTACAGTTAGGGTCTGAGTCTTGAACTGAACGTGTTTCTTCACAACCTGCCTTCTGTACTTTGAAGCAGCAGGACGAGGGCTGCCCTCTGGTCTGACTGGCTGGAAAGGCTTCTTCTTGGCATCATTGTTTGGCACAGTGACTCTGGCTCTAATGGGAGGAAGTGGCATCTTGGCGACCATATTGGCTCCATGGACTGCCTTCAATGGCTTGGCACTATGGAGGTAGATGTCTTTCACCACGCAGGTTTGATCCCTCTTAGTATGGATGGGTTGCAGTGGCTTCCGGATGGGAGGAACAGTAGCCTTCCCTGACTGCTGAGATGTTGGAGCTACATGCAGTCTTTGACTCTTCCCATTGCAGATGGACCTCTTTTTCTGCAGTACTGGGATTCTGGAGGGAGGATGTGGTTTCCTTTCCACAGCCTTCAAACTGGCAAGTCGCTGCAGAGCACCCTTTCTTTCTTCAGTCAACTCCAGTACTGGGATACTGGAGGTGTTTAAACTGTTTTGTTTGAAAGTTGGAAGCTTCTCAGTGGCCTTGGGTTGAGATGTCAGGGCAGGCTGAACGCAGTTGCTTCTGGCAGCTCCAAGGTTCCCTGTTAAAGCATTATCTTCCTGTAGCGGCCGCAAGAATCTCCTCATCATGAAGGAGATTGACAGTGGCATTCTTCTAACCTCGTTCTGCAACTAAGTTTTCGTCAAGTAGCACTTTTGATATTTTATGGTGATCTACTGTGTTAACTATATCTCAGGACGAATTTGCTAGATTGCTGAAAATAGAACACTAGTATCCAAGACAATCAGACACCGGAATGTTCAAACAGAACATTTGGAAATTATTGATCAGTTGTGACATCATAATTAAAACAATCCCTTATTTTAAGTGTTTCTAAAATTCCCTATGGGGAGAAATGAATGGTGGAAATACGGTTAGAACCATTTCCTTGTTTGACCGCTATGTTTTATGGGTATTATGACTCATACTGTGGTACTCTATTGTACTTACACAAATAACTGGAGTTGGTCAGCTTTTGACAGCTTAATCCTTTGTCTGTGCATGATCATTTGCCTCCAACTAGTCACTAGCATGAGAAATCTGCAGATTATTTTGTTTTAGTTTACTGGCCTTAGATTTTAAAAAATGTGGGTGTTAGCAGTTGTAGATGTTGCCAGTTTCTTTCATACCCCTCAATAAATAAACACTTGGGGGTTTGAGTTTTAGCACAACTTTTTCTGTTATGGTTCAGGATGGATGTCGAGAAGGGTAAGATTGAGGCATCGGCGGCTCCTACTCCATCAAGACCCAGTTCAACTCAGAGGAGCAGTGGACCAAGGCACTCAAGTTCATGTTGACCAACCTCAAGTGTGGCCTGGCGTGGGTGTCGTCTCAGTTTTACAACCGATAGAGGAGGAAGATGACGACTCACCCTGGGTGTGCCCCTTGACCCTTCTAAAACAACCATTTTGTCACAATGTGTGACTCTCAAAAGTTCTTCTTTTACAATGCTCTCCTTGCTTCCCTATGATGTTTTGAGAGGGTGGGGAGAAGACTGGAGGAAGGACTTTTGAGATTCACCACTGGTGTGAATTCCAATCCAATAAGTCTTGTTTCCTTGTTTGATTTCCATATTGACCATTTGAAAGAACAAGAAAAAACCTGTTAAATTGTACACATTCATGTCCGCCTAGACTCGTAGATGTTATGAAGGGAGCTATCTGAGACTTTTGACTTTATTCGTTCGTTTTTTTACCCACCTACCATTAGGTGCACTTCTTTACGAGGCATGGAAAAACCTCCCTTGTCCCTTCATGCTTGCGCATAACAAAGGGATTGAAAACTTATTGACACAATACTTTAAATGTATTAATTTGTAAAAACCTCTAGAAACATAATTCCACTTTCACATTATGGGGGATTGTGTGTAGGCCAGTGAAACTCAATTTTATCCATACAACAAAATGTGGAAAAAGTCAAGTGGCGTGAATACTTTCTGAAGGCACTTCGAGATTGGCTCTTCAGGCAGTCATTGGGTTGCTAGCCTTGTACGTAGCACGTAGTTAGCTCTGTATGGCTGTGTATATTTGAGTTTTACCCGTTAGGCAATTGTGCTTTCCTCTGGTAAACAACACACCTATGCTAAAGCGTGAAATCAGGTTTCACAATATACTAAAATAACTTTATTATTTAAGTAATGTTGGAATGTAGATTGTTATACTGCACAATTTCCAATGAATGAGAATTATCTTTGACGTAACTCCTTGCTAACAAACCACAAAGTCATACCAAAAGTCGGTGTAATGGTTTATATGCATTTCTATTAAGTCTCTCTCTCTCCATTTTGGGGGAAAGCCTCATGGAAAAATATGGACAACCATCCAAATAACAAAGCAAACTCCCAGTCCAATATCCAAGAAAATATTTAAATCTGATCAAATCTGTCAAAAGTGATGATCCTAGTGAAAAGTACTTCTTTCTTTCAATTGACAGTTAGACGTGTGTAAAACGTAACAGTGTTGTATCAGCCAGGCATGCCTTCAACTTCGGTCATCTAAAATAGAAACTCCCCCATCATTTGAGCCGTTCAAAAAGTGTGTGGGGGGGGGGGCAATTGATTCTATTATTGGGAAATATATAGAGTTTAACTTATGATACAACTCAAGCAACAATTTACAAAAAAGTATTTCTCTCAAAACATCAAATGGAATGGATATGTATGAAAATGGTGCCGACAGATAGGGCTGCCATGCTTCTAGCTTACAAGCATTTCGCTACACCCGCAATAACATCTGCTAAACACATATATGTGACAAATACAATTTGATAAGAGCTGTTTGGTTTTCCCGAAAACAGGTATGCACACACACACCCAACACACTGTGACTTCAGTCTGTTTTCCTATGACCCTGTGATGCAGCCCACTGGACAGGCCAATCAAGTTCTTTCTCTTCTTTGTGGCAGGGGTGTGTGTGTGTACATGTACGTGGGCAGCCATTGGGTCCTACAGACAAGCCATAGACTGGCACTGCCCCTTCATGTCTTAGGAGGGGTGGGGATAGGGAGGGCACTTCAGTTATTACTCCTCCATCCTTTAGTCTGTTTTTTCCCCCTCCATCCTCCTTCCCCCATCCCCCTATCCAGAAGGGAGGGCATTTGAGTAATGTGGCGTTGGGCACCTCAGTTCGAGGCACTGCTGTTGTATGCGCTGGAGGTGGAGGGCGTGGAGCCCAACGCCAACGGCCCAGGTCCGGTGGCCAGGGCCTTGCGGAAGGGGGGCATGAGGAAGGGGTCTTGGGCCAGCTGCAGCACGTCGATGCGCTCCTCCTTGCGGTAGGCCAGGTAGCGGCGGATGAAGGCCTGACGGAGAGAGAGAAAAAGGCACCGAAGTGAGATGTTTATTTGTTTTTTAGGGGGTAGATCAGCTTTAATATACATAGAGATTGTGGCTTCCATCAATGTAATTGTCTGCATCATTTCCAATCCCCCAATAGATAGATAGATAGATAGATAGGTAGATACACACACACACACACACACACACACACACACACACACACACACACACACACACACACACACACACACACACACACACACACACACACACACACACAGTACCAGTTAAGAATTTGGACACACTACTCATTCAAGGGCTTTACTTTATTTTTACTATTTTCATTGTAGAATAATAGTGAAGACATCAAAACTATGGAATAACACATTTGGAATCATGTAGTAACCCAAAAAGTGTTAAACAAATCAACATATATTTTAGATTCGACAAAACAGCCAAGCTTTTGCCTTGATGACATCTTTGCACACTCTTGACATTCATTTAACCAGCTTCATGAGGTATTCACCTGGAATGTATTTAATTAACAGGTGTGCCTTGTTAAAAGTTCATTTGTGGAATGTCTTTCGTTCTTAATGTGTTTGAGCTAATCAGCTGTGCTGTGACAAGGTAGTGGTGGTATACAGAAGACAGCCCTATTTGACAAAAGACCAAGTGGGATGGCAGGTAGCCTAGTGGTTAGAGTGTTGGGCTAGTATTGAAAGGTTTCTGGATCAAATCCCTGAGCTGACAAGATAAAAATATCTCGTTCTGCAGCTGAATAAGGCAGTTAACTCCCTGTTTGGCTGTCATTGTAAATAACAATTTGTCCTTAACTGACTTGCCTTGTTAAATAAAGGTTAAAAATAAACAATTATGGCAAGAACAGTTCAAATAAGGAAGGAGAAATGACAGTCCATCATTACTTTTAGACATGAAAGTCAGTCATTACGGAACATTCAAAGTTTCTTCAAGTGCAGTCGCAAAATCCATCAAGCGCTATGATGAAACTGGCTCTCATGAGGATCCCCACAGGAAAGGAAGAGTTACTTCTGCTGCACAGGAGAAGTTCATTAGAGTTAACTGCACCTCAGATTGCAGTCCAAATAAATGCTTCACAGAGTTCAAGTAACAGATGCGTCTTAACATCAACTGTTCAGAGGAGACTGCGTGAATCAGGACTTCATGGTCGAACTGCTGCAAAGAAACCACTACTAAAGGACACCAATAAGAAGAAGAGACTTGCTTGGGCCAAGAAACACGAGCAATGGACATTAGACCGGTGGAAATCTGTCCTTGGGTCTGATGAGTCCAAATTTGAGATTTGGTTCCAACCGCCGTGTCTTTGTGAGACGCGGAGTAGGTGAACGGATGATCTCCGCATGTGTGGTTCCCACCGTGATGCATGGATGAGGAGGTGTGATGGCTGTTACCGACAAGTAAGGTCTCGAACTAAAACGTACATGAACACACTAACCGCTGGCTACTATATGGAGACAAACAACAAACATTTTTTAATGAGCTGTGAAAAAAAGAGTGAACTATTTTCCAATGCTCATTAGACTGGCCCAAGCCAACCCCAGTAAATAAGCCATGTTGTATATGGTACATTCCACTCTCTCTTTCTTCTTGTATGTGTAGGCTACCACTGTACTGTACAGGGGGCCTGCGCTTTTTCTGGGACAACATGTTTGACCATGCCATGGTGGCCTTCCTGGACTGTGTGCAGCAGTTCAAGGAGGAGGTGGAGAAGGGAGACACGGGTATCTCCCTGCCCTACAGGTCAGTCAACTAGTCTAGCAGACATCATCTAATTATAATTGTAATCAGCTACGGATTATGTCGAGAGACCAAGGATTAAGCTGTCAAAAGCTGACCAACTTCAGTTATGTGTAAATTTGGTAAGTTAAACCACTAAATTAATTAGTTTATCTTTCTTCATTTTTCCAATTCATACAAAAAATCACTCCTTTTCATATTCAGATTTGACAAATATGTTCCCTTGTTTCTTAATATTTCATTTATTCTACTTTCCTGCACTAGTAACACATCTGACAGAATGATTTAGCTGAGTATTTGGATTTTATTTTATTGAGGTGTTTTATACAGGTGTTTCTGTAGATTTGAGGAACTGCTGAACACTGTTGGTTTAGACGTTTCTGTATACAATACTGCCTCCTAGTAGTACTGCCTCTTATTGGAACCCTCACAGATTCCAAGGTAGAAGTCCTAATTTGGGCAGCAGGTGGTTTAGCAGTCACTGTATGTCTGTCTGTTCATTCCAAAATACAAAAGAGCAACAGACTCAGGTCCCTTGGTGCATCAGACCACGGATCGCTTCACGTAGCCAGCCAGTTCAGTGCCTTTGAGCCGGTGCTTGGTGGAGTCATAGACCCCCCGTCTAGAGCTCTTGGAGGAGAGCTTGGCACAGATCTCGCTGTGCTTCTCCAGGCGACTAGGATCAAAGCACCGGCCGCAGTGCTCACACTGCTTCAGCTTGGAGTTGGCTGCACTCATCCCACATCGACGTTTCAACACCACCTGAATGAATGGATGTTATCAGATGGGCCAAATAATGGGCAGCTGGGCAACAAAGACAAGATATACAATATGTACAAACCAGATGAGGCTGATGGAAGGAGCTCATTGTAATGGGCTCATTGTAATAGCTGGAATAGAATAAAAGGAACGGTATCACACACATCAATCACATGGAAACCACGTTTGATTCCGATCAATTCATTTCATTCCAGCCATTACAACGATCCTATCCTCCTATAACTCCCCCCATCAGCCTCCTCTGATACAAACGCACGTGATCACCAACACTACACTAGATCAGCAGTTAGCATGGCTTTGGAATGTCACGCTACTTTACCTGTCTGTCCTCCTTTTTCTCTTCCATGTTCAAACCCTTCTTGACTTCCTTTGGTTTGATCACAGTGTATCTCGTGGCTGTCTGCTTTGGCTTACTTGCCACACTGCTTTGTTCTCCATTTCTCCTCACCTCTTTATTCCTTTCTTCCTCTTCTTCGTTATCTCTTATCATCTCCCATAGGTCAGAATCCACCTTCATTAGGCAAATCTCCTGGATGAACTTCTCCACCTTTTTTCTCAACCGTTCTTTAGCGTTTTTCTCCTCCAGAGTCTGAACATCCATCTTGGCCCCACTCTTAATCAGTTTCAATTCTTGGGTGACACTGATCAGCTTGGCCTTCATATATGCCATCACCTGCTCAGCCTCTGAGTTAAAGACGTCCCATACCATCTCATCGGGGCATGGTGGTAGATCCTGTACAGTTAGGGTCTGAGTCTTGAACTGAACGTGTTTCTTCACAACCTGCCTTCTGTACTTTGAAGCAGCAGGACGAGGGCTGCCCTCTGGTCTGACTGGCTGGAAAGGCTTCTTCTTGGCATCATTGTTTGGCACAGTGACTCTGGCTCTAATGGGAGGAAGTGGCATCTTGGCGACCATATTGGCTCCATGGACTGCCTTCAATGGCTTGGCACTATGGAGGTAGATGTCTTTCACCACGCAGGTTTGATCCCTCTTAGTATGGATGGGTTGCAGTGGCTTCCGGATGGGAGGAACAGTAGCCTTCCCTGACTGCTGAGATGTTGGAGCTACATGCAGTCTTTGACTCTTCCCATTGCAGATGGACCTCTTTTTCTGCAGTACTGGGATTCTGGAGGGAGGATGTGGTTTCCTTTCCACAGCCTTCAAACTGGCAAGTCGCTGCAGAGCACCCTTTCTTTCTTCAGTCAACTCCAGTACTGGGATTCTGGAGGTGTTTAAACTGTTTTGTTTGAAAGTTGGAAGCTTCTCAGTGGCCTTGGGTTGAGATGTCAGGGCAGGCTGAACGCAGTTGCTTCTGGCAGCTCCAAGGTTCCCTGTTAAAGCATTATCTTCCTGTAGCGGCCGCAAGAATCTCCTCATCATCAAGGAGATTGACAGTGGCATTCTTCTAACGTCGTTCTGCAACTAAGTTTTCGTCAAGTAGCACTTTCGATATTTTATGGTGATCTACTGTGTTAACTATATCTCAGGAGGATGTTGCTAGATTGCTGAAAATAGAACACTAGTATCCAAGACAATCAGACACCGGAATGTTCAAACAGAACATTTGGAATTTATTGATCAGTTGTGACATCATAATTAAAACAATCCCTTATTTTAAGTGTTTCTAAAATTCCCTATGGGGAGAAATGAATGGTGGAAATACGGTTAGAACCCTTTCCTTGTTTGACCGCTATGTTTTATGGGTATTATGACTCATACTGTGGTACTCTATTGTACTTACACAAATAACTGGAGTTGGTCAGCTTTTGACAGCTTAATCCTTTGTCTGTGCATTATCATTTGCCTCCAACTAGTCACTAGCATGAGAAATCTGCAGATTATTTCGTTTTAGTTTACTGGCCTTAGATTTAAAAAAATGTGGGTGTTAGCAGTTGTAGATGTTGCCAGTTTCTTTCATACCCCTCAAGAAATAAACACTTTGGGGTTTGAGTTTTAGCGCACCTTTTTCTGTTATGGTTCAGGATGGATGTCGAGAAGGGTAAGATTGAGGCATCGGCGGCTCCTACTCCATCAAGACCCAGTTCAACTCAGAGGAGCAGTGGACCAAGGCACTCAAGTTCATGTTGACCAACCTCAAGTGTGGCCTGGCGTGGGTGTCGTCTCAGTTTTACAACCGATAGAGGAAGAAGATGACGACTCACCCTGGGTGTGCCCCTTGACCCTTCTAAAACCACCATTTTGTCACAATGTGTGACTCTCAAAAGTTCTTCTTCTACAATGCTCTCCTTGCTTCCCTATGATGTTTTGAGGGGGTGGGGAGAAGACTGGAGGAAGGACTTTTGAGATTCACCACTGGTGTGAGTTCCAATCCAATAAGTCTTGTTTCCTTGTTTGATTTCCATATTGACCATTTGAAAGGACAAGATAAAACCTGGTAAATTGTATACATTCAAGTGCGCCTAGACTCGTAGGTGTTATGAAGGGAGCTATCTGAGACTTTTGGAGCACATTCCAGGATTGTGTCCTAATGGTAGCTAAGTGGCTTCTGGTTGTGTCTTTTCCTTCATATGCACATATCTTATGACACTGGATAGGTGAAAGCTGTTGTTTGCAATTGACTTGTTCAGTTCTTAAAGATCAGTACACATGAAGGGAAGGAGAGAAGGACACGTGGAACTACTGAGATGCAGCACTGGAATGGGTTCTTATGTATCACATGCTTCTTACTTTGCTCCAGAAGCAAAACTGGCGAGTCACAAATCTGCCTATTTTTCTTCAAGTGGTTTGTGTCTTTGTGGTTAAACTCCACTCTAGCCACAGATGTACGTATAAATGTATACATTTATGTAGAAATGTACATTTATTATGTTTTAATAGTTTTTCTTTTACTGTGCTGACAAGATAAAGATGGTTTAATTTCACCATGCATTGGAACAGCATTAGAATGTTTGCCTTGTCTGTTCTGTCTCCCCACTCGCAGGGCGCACCAAGTGTCTACCGAAAGCTTTGGCATCGGGATTATGCTGTGCTTTTGTTCATTGGCAAATTCAACAAGGCAATCCTTTTACTACAAGTGACTTCTTGGTGTAGATTTAAATGTAGACAAGGAGGCTTGTGGCAGTATTTAATGTCCATATCACTGTATGATTTGGTTTTTCAAGTTCATTACACATATGAACATGCCAATAATGGACCCACACAGAACGCCTTATGTAAAAGGATATTTCCAATTATAACATTTGTATAAAAAAAGTTATTCAAAATGTATAGATAGATGGATTGATTGATTTATTGATTACGTAAGTATTCAACCTCCTGAGTCAATACATGTTAAAATCACCTTTTGCAGCGATTACAGCTGAGAGTCTTTCTGGGTAAGTCTCTAAATGCTTTTCACACCAGGATTGCATGTTAGTCTTCAAGCTCTGTCAAGTTGGTTGTTGATCATTGCTACAAAGCCATTTAAGTCTTGCCATAGAATTTCAAGCCGATTTAAGTCAAAACTAACTAGGGCGCTCTGTAACATTCAATGTCGTCTTGGTAAGCAACTCCAGTGTATATTTGCCCTTGTATTTTAGGTTATTGTCCTGCTAAAAGTTAAATATCTCCCAGTGTCTGTAAAGCAGACTGAACCAGGTTTTCCTCTAGGATTTTGCCTGTGCTTAGCGCTATTCAGTTTATTTTCATCATAAATATCCTTGACGATGACAGGCATGTAGCCATCACCATGCTTGAAAATTTGAAGAGTGGTCCTCAGTTATTTGCTGTTGGATTTGCTCCAAATATAACGCTTTGTATTCAGGACATGAAGTCAATGTCATTGCCACAAATGTTGCAGTATTACTTGTACCTTATTGCAAACAGGATGCATGTTTTAGAATATTTTTATTCTTTACAAACTTCCTTTTCACTATGTCATTTAGGTTAGTATTGTGGAGTAACTATGATGTACAGTAGTTGATCCATCTTCAGTTTTCTATCATTTCCGTTAAACTGTTTTAAAGTCACCATTGGCCTCGGTGAAATCCCTGAGCGGTTTCCTTCCTCTCCGGCAACTGAGTTAGGAAGGACGCCTATATCTTTGTACTGACTGGGTATATTGATAGACCATCCAAAGTGTAATTATCAACTTCACCATGCTCAATGGGATATTCAATGTCTGTTAGTTTTTTTTACCTACCTACCAATAGGTGCACTTCTTTGCAAGGCATGGAAAAACCTCCCTGGTCCCTTCATGCTTGCGATTAACAAAGGGATTGAAAACTTACTGACACAATACTTTTAATTTATTCGTTTGTAAAAACCTCTAGAAACATAATTCCACTTTCACATTATGGGGGACTGTGTGTAGGCCAGTGAAACCCAATTTAATCCATTCAACAAAATGTGGAAAAAGTCAAGTGGCGTGAATACTTCCTGAAGGCACTTTGAGATTGGCTCTTCAGGCAGTCATTGGGTTGCTAGCCTTGTACGTAGCACGTAGTTAGCTCTGTATGGCTGTGTATATTTGAGTATTACCAGTTAGGCTATTCTGCTTTTCTCTGGTAAACAACACACCTATGCTCAAGCGTGAAATCAGGTTTCACAATATACTAAAATAACTTTGCTATTATTTAAGTAATGTTGGAATGTAGATTGTTATACTGCACAATTTCCAATGAATGAGATTTATCTTTGACGTAACTCCTTGCTAACAAACCACAAAGTCATACCCAAAGTTGGTGTAATGGTTTATATGCATTTCTATTAAGTCTCTCCCTCTCCATTTTGTGGGAAAGCCTCATGAAAAAATATGGACAACCATCCTGTAACGTTTGTCGTCGGGAGACGAGGAAGCGGACCAAAACGCAGCTGGGAGCGAATACATGTTTATTTAACACACTAGAATTAAACATGTACACAAACTCAAGTAAGAACTGCCAATACGTTACGTGCTCAAATAAGGAGACAACAACCCACAAACATCGTGGGGGAAAAGGAACTTAAATGTGATTCCCAATCAGACTTCACAAGCGACAGCTGTCTGATTGGGAAATCACCCCCGAGCCCAACATAGAAATAAAACACAAAGAAAGGCTATAACCAAAACATAGAAAATAAAGCATAGAAATGCCACACCCTGACCAAAATAGCAGAGTTCACCTGGTCAGGGCGTGACAGTACCCCCCCTCCAACGGTGCGTACTCCCGGCGCACCAAACTAAAGTCTATTAGGGGGGGGACCCGGGTGGGCGCCTCACCCTCGGTGGAGGCTCTGGCCCCGGGCGTGTTTCTCCCCCTGCCTCCACCCTAGCCCTACCCCTCTGGCCCGGACTGGACCACTGTGGAGCGGCATGCTCAGGCTCCGGAGCGGAGCCGTCGACCGGAACATGATTGGGCACCGGTGGACCAGACATGGGCCGTGCCGGACTGTGGACACGCACCGTGGGCTTGGTGCGGGGAACAGGGACGGGCCGGACAGGACTGTGGACACGCACCGTGGGCTTGGTGCGGGGAACAGGGATGGGCCGGACAGGACTGGGGACACGCACCACTAACCTGGTGCGGGGAGCAGGGACGGGCCGGACAGGACTGGGGACACGCACCACTAACCTGGTGCGGGGAGCAGGGACGGGCCGGACCGGACTGGGGACACGCACCACTGACTTGGTGCGGGGAGCAGGGACGGGCCGGACCGGACTGGGGACACGCACCACTGACTTGATGCGGGGAGCAGGGACGGGCCGGACAGGACTGGGGACACGCACCACTAACCTGGTGCGGGGAGCAGGGACGGGCCGGACAGGACTGGGGACACGCACCACTAACCTGGTGCGGGGAGCAGGGACGGGCCGGACAGGACTGGGGACACGCACCACTAACCTGGTGCGGGGAGCAGGGACGGGCCAGACAGGACTGTGAACACGTACTGGTGACCTGAAGCGTGGAGCCGGTTTAGCCACTCGTCCTGGCTGGATGCCCATCCTAGCACGGCATGTGCTGGGCATGTCCACCGGACGCACTGGGCTGTGCGGGCGCACTGGCGACACAGCGCGCAACTCTGCATACCATGGCTTGGTGCGGGGAGCAGGGACGGGCCGGACAGGACTGGGGACACGCACCGTGGGCTTGGTGCGGGGAACAGGAACGGGCCAGACAGGACTGTGAACACGCACTGGTGACCTGAAGCGTGGAGCCGGTTTAGCCACTCGTCCTGGCTGGATGCCCATCCTAGCACGGCATGTGCTGGGCATGTCCACCGGACGCACCGGGCTGTGCGGGCGCACTGGCGACACAGCGCGCAACTCAGCATACCATGGCTCCTCCTCCAGATCTTCCCTCTGCAGGTCCTCAATCAAACGCCTCATCTCCTTCTCTTCCTCCGCCGTCATCCCCCACGAGAGCAGTGGTCTGGGCTCTTCCTCTGCCCTTCCGGACCACCCCATTAGCCCCCCCCAAAAATTTTCTTGGGGCTGTTTTCCGGGCCTCCTCGACCGCCGCCTGCGACTCCGTCTACCGGCTGGCTTTTCCTCCTCGACCTGGGAGTCCGTCCGCCAGGGTCCTCTCCCCGACATGATCTCCTCCCAGGTCCAGAACTCCTTCCCCTCGCGAGCCCATCTCTCGCGCTCCTTTTCCTCCCGCTGCTTGGTCCTGGTTCGGTGGGTTGTTCTGTAACGTTTGTCGTCGGGAGACGAGGAAGCGGACCAAAACGCAGCTGGGAGCGAATACATGTTTATTTAACACACTAGAATTAAACATGTACACAAAATCAAGGAAAAACTGCCAATACGTTACGTGCTCAAATAAGGAGACAACAACCCACAAACATCGTGGGGGAAAAGGAACTTAAATGTGATTCCCAATCAGACTTCACAAGCGACAGCTGTCTGATTGGGAAATCACCCCGAGCCCAACATAGAAATAAAACACAAAGGCTATAACCAAAACATAGAAAATAAAGCATAGAAATGCCACACCCTGACCAAAATAGCAGAGTTCACCTGGTCAGGGCGTGACACATCCAAATAACAAAGCAAACTCCCAGTCCAATATCCAAGAAAATATTTAAATCTGATCAAATCAGTCAAAGTGATGATCCTAGTGAAAATGACTTCTTTCTTTCACTTAACAGTTAGACGTGTGTAAAACACAGGGGCGGAAATCCCGGGGGGGACACGACCCCCCCATCCTGGGAAAAATATGATTTGTCCCCCCCAATATATCACTGAAACATAACTATGTAATTTAAATAATATTAATCATACACAATGAAAGCAATTGTGCTGATTATAGACACTCAATAGCGCGTTTTTAAGTTTCAAAAGATTGCGACCCCCCCACCCTTTGCCTCACAATGGTTTGATCCACTGCCAGTTCCTTAGCTTGCTAGGTAACAGAGAGGTCGTATCTACTGTCTGAAAGGCACTCAATGCACGTAACTGACGTGAGGTTAATCCAGTCAATCGAGCACACACACTAGCTGAATATGCAGAGCTAGCGCGCAAATATTAACTATTAAGCTAGCTAGTACCTATTCCATTTATGTGGCGTCGTCAAAGATGGAATCTTTGCTATCGTCAATTTATTCCAAGATCAGCATGCAGATGATGTAAGTTAGTGCTTCAAAGTCCCTGTGATAAGGTTAGCGATAAACTGAAATCCAAACTGAACAGAACTACACTCTCTTCTACCATTGTCTTAAATACACTGCTCAAAAAAATTAAGGGAACACTTAAACAACACATCCTAGATCTGAATGAAAGAAATAATCTTATTAAAAACTTTTTTCTTTACATAGTTGAATGTGCTGACAACAAAATCACACAAAAATAATCAATGGAAATCTAATTTATCAACCCATGGAGGTCTGGATTTGGAGTCACACTCAAAATTAAAGTGGAAAACCACACTACAGGCTGATCCAACTTTGATGTAATGTCCTTAAAACAAGTCAAAATGAGGCTCAGTAGTGTGTGTGGCCTCCACGTGCCTGAATGACCTCCCTACAACGCCTGGGCATGCTCCTGATGAGGTGGCGGATGGTCTCCTGAGGGATCTCCTCCCAGAACTGGACTAAAGCATCCACCAACTCCTGGACAGTCTGTGGTGCAACGTGGCGTTGGTGGATGGAGCGAGACATGATGTCCCAGATGTGCTCAATTGGATTCAGGTCTGGGGAACGGGCGGGCCAGTCCATAGCATCAATGCCTTCCTCTTGCAGGAACTGCTGACACACTCCAGCCACATGAGGTCTAGCATTGTCTTGCATTAGGAGGAACCTAGGGCCAACCGCACCAGCAAATGGTCTCACAAGGGGTCTGAGGATCTCATCTCGTTACCTAATGGCAGTCAGGCTACCTCTGGCGAGCACATGGAGGGCTGTGCGGCCCCCCAAAGAAATGCCACCCCACACCATGACTGACCCACCGCCAAACCGGTCATGCTGGAGGATGTTGCAGGCAGCAGAACGTTCTCCACGGCGTCTCCAGACTCTGTCACGTCTGTCACATGTGCTCAGTGTGAACCTGCTTCATCTGTGAAGAGCACATGGCGCCAGTGGCGAATTTGCCAATCTTGGCGTTCTCTGGCAAATGCCAAACGTCCTGCACGGTTTTGGGCTGTAAGCACAACCCCCACCTGTGGACGTCGGTCCCTCATACCACCCTCATGGAGTCTGTTTCTGACCGTTTGAGCAGACACATGCACATTTGTGGCCTGCTGGAGGTCATTTTGCAGGGCTGGCAGTGCTCCTCCTGCTCCTCCTTGCACAAAGGCGGAGGTAGCGGTCCTGCTGCTGGGTTGTTGCCCTCCTACGGCCTCCTCCACGTCTCCTGATGTACTGGCCTGTCTCCTGGTAGCGCCTCCACGCTCTGGACGCTACGCTGACAGACACAGCAAACCTTCTTGCCACAGCTCGCATTGATATGCCATCCTGGATGAGCTGCACTACCTGAGCCACTTGTGTGGGTTGTAGACTCCGTCTCATGCTACCACTAGAGTGAAAGCACCGCCAGCATTCAAAAGTGACCAAAACATCAGCCAGGAAGCATAACAACTGAGAAGTGGTCTGTGGTCACCACCTGCCGAACCACTCCTTTATTGGGGGTGTCTTGCTAATTACCTATAATTTCCAACTGTTGTCTATTCCATTTGTACAACAGCATGTGAAATTTATTGTCAATCAGTGTTGCTTCCTAAGTGGACAGTTTGATTTCACAGAAGTGTGATTGACTTGGAGTTACATTGTGTTGTTTAAGTGTTCCCTTTATTTTTTTGAGCAGTATATATTTAATGGTCTCGTTGCAAAAGCTAAATTGTCACAAGGGAACTTTTATTTATTTATTTTATTTCACCTTTATTTAACCCGGGTAGCAAAGATTATAGCAAACACCACTGAAACTGAATTGGTGCTCGCTAGCTTTGCAAATTCAGCTATTGTTGGAAGCCAGCCAATATGAAACAAACTATTAAAATGACAAAAGGTTGCAGCATATGTTGTGTAAATGGTGAACTCATACAGCTGTCAACTCTTGTCATTTTAATCCGTTTCACATTTGCTAGCTACCTTTTAGATCGAAGCCCAAATAGAATGATTGAAGATGATAGAAGCCCATATCCTACTGTAAATAACCTACACTGTGTGTGTAGCCAGCCAGCCAGCCAGCCAGCCAGGTAGAAAAATGGTTGAAAAATAAAAGACGGACATCAGAGTATTTTTCAATACACCAAAACGCATAGTAAGAACCCTAGTAGCCTAATATCTCAAAGACTAGTAGATAAAATGTTCATAAGAAAGAAATGAAATTCTAATGGAAATGTTTCACAATGATGTCATTAGGCAGAGCAGGCAACAGATGGCACACAGACAGCAGAGTTGGGGACAGATATGCAGGGACAGACTGGCAGAGACAGGGACTCTCAGGTTGGCAACATTATGAAAGGTTCTCCATTTTTTTTACTTGTAAAATAGGAACATAATTGGAAAATGCCATGGATAACCCCACTCTCAACTTAAACTGGTGACTGAACTAAGATTTGTTAAAGGCAATGGTATTGCTGTTGTGATTAGTTGTGTAGTTTTGGGTACCGGTAGTTAGGTGTACGGCAAACACCTTATTTCTTTGGTTCCTCAATATACATTTACCATATTACAATGTAGGCTATGTGTTACAGCACTCCTTTTGGTGTCCCCCTCAGGAATTGCTCTTGAGAAAATGTCATGTAATTGTCCCCTCCAAAGTTGATATCAGATTTTCGCCCCTGGTAAAACATAACAGTGTTGTATCAGCCAGGCATGGCTTCAACTTTGGTCATCTAAAATAGAAACTCCCCTTCATTTGAGCCAATCCAAAAGGGGGGAGGGCAATTGATTCTATTATTGGTAAATATATAGAGTTCAACTTATGATACAACTCAAGCAAGAATTTGTAAAAAAGTATTTCTCTCAAAACATGAAATGGAATAGATATGTAGGAAAATGGTGCCGACAGATAGGGCTGCCATGCTTCTAGCTTACAAGCATTTCGCTACACCCACAATAACATCTGCTAAACACATATATGTGACAAATACAATTTGATAAGTAAGAGCTGTTTGGTTTTCCCGAAAACAGGTATGCACACACACACCCAACACACTGTGACTTCAGTCTGTTTTCCTATGACCCTGTGATGCAGCCCACTGGACAGGCCAAGCAAGTTCTTTCTCTTCTTTGTGGCAGGGGTGTGTGTGTGTACATGTACGTGGGCAGCCATTGGGTCCTACAGACAAGCCATAGACTGGCACTGCCCCTTCATGTCTTAGGAGGGGTGGGGATAGGGAGGGCACTTCAGATATTACTCCTCCATCCTTTAGTCTGTTTTTACCCCCTCCATCCTCCTTCCCCCATCCCCCTATCCAGAAGGGAGGGCGTTTGAGTAATGTGGCCCCCAAAGGGGCCCTTTGGGGTGGCGTTGGGCACCTCAGTTTGAGGCACTGCTGTTGTATGCGCTGGAGGTGGAGGGCATGGAGCCCGACGCCAACGTCCCATGTTCGGTGGCCAGGGCCTTGCGGAAGGGGGGCATGAGGAAGGGGTCTTGGGCCAGCTGCAGCACGTCGATGCGCTCCTCCTTGCGGTAGGCCAGGTAGCGGCGGATGAAGGCCTGACAGAGAGAGAGAAAAAGGCACCGAAATGAGATGTTTATTTGTTTTTTAGGGGGTAGGTCAGCTTTAATATTACATAGAGATTGTGGCTTCCATCAATTTAATTGTCTGCATCATTTCCAATCCCCCAATAGATAGATAGATAGGTAGACACACACACACACACAGTACCAGTTAAGAATTTGGACACACTACTCATTCAAGGGCTTTTCTTTATTTTTACTATTTCATTGTAGAATAATAGTGAAGACATCAAAACTATGAAATAAGACATTTGGAATCATGTAGTAACCCAAAAAGTGTTAAACAAATCAACATATATTTTAGATTTGACAAAACAGCCAACCTTTTGCCTAGATGAAACCTTTGCACACTCTTGACATTCATTTAACCGGCTTCATGAGGTATTCAACGGGAATGCATTTAATTAACAGGTGTGCCTTGTTAAAAGTTCATTTGTGGAATGTCTTTCCTTCTTTATGTGTTTGAGCCAATCAGTTGTGCTGTGACAAGGTAGTGGTGGTATACAGAAGACAGTCCTATTTGACAAAAGACCAAGTGGGGTGGCACCTCAGATTGTAGCCCAAATAAATGCTTCACAGAGTTCAAGTAACAGACGCGTCTTAACATCAACTGTTCAGAGGAGACTGCGTGAATTAGGACTTCATTGTCAAATTGCTGCAAAGAAACCACTACTAAAGGACACCAATAAGAAGAAGAGACTTGCTTGGGCCAAGAAACACGAGCAATGGACATTAGACAGGTGGAAATCTGTCCTTGGGTCTGATGAGTTCAAATTTGAGATTTGGTTCCAACCTCCGTGTCTTTGTGAGACGCGGAGTAGGTGAACGGATGATCTCCGCATGTGTGGTTCCCACCGTGAAGCATGGATGAGGAGGTGTGATGGCTGTTACCGACAAGTGAGGTCTCGAACTAAAACGTACATGAACACACTTACCGCTGGCTACTATATGGAGACAAACAACAAACATTTGTTAATGAGCTGTGAAAAAAAGAGTGAACTATTTTCCAATGCTCATTAGACTGGCCCAAGCCAACCCCAGTAAATAAGCCATGTTGTATATGGTACATTCCACTCTCTCTTTCTTCTTGTATGTGTAGGCTACCACTGTACTGTACAGGGGGCCTGCGCTTTTTCTGGGACAACATGTTTGACCATGCCATGGTGGCCTTCCTGGACTGTGTGCAGCAGTTCAAGGAGGAGGTGGAGAAGGGAGACACGGGATTCTGCCTGCCCTACAGGTCAGTCAACTAGTCTAGCAGACATCATCGAATTATAATTGTAATCAGCTACGGATTATGTCGAGAGACCAAGGATTAAGCTGTCAAAAGCTGACCAACTTCAGTTATGTGTAAATTTGGTAAGTTAAACCACTAAATTAATTAGTTTATCTTTCTTCATTTTTCCAATTCATACAAAAAATCACTCCTTTTCATATTCAGATTTGACAAATATGTTCCCTTGTTTCTTAATATTTCATTTATTCTACTTTCCTGCACTAGTAACACATCTGACAGAATGATTTAGCTGAGTATTTGGATTTTATTTTATTGAGGTGTTTTATACAGGTGTTTCTGTAGATTTGAGGAACTGCTGAACACTGTTGGTTTAGACGTTTCTGTATACAATACTGCCTCCTAGTAGTACTGCCTCTTATTGGAACCCTCACAGATTCCAAGGTAGAAGTCCTAATTTGGGCAGCAGGTGGTTTAGCAGTCACTGTATGTCTGTCTGTTCATTCCAAAATACAAAAGAGCAACAGACTCAGGTCCCTTGGTGCATCAGACCACGGATCGCTTCACGTAGCCAGCCAGTTCAGTGCCTTTGAGCCGGTGCTTGGTGGAGTCATAGACCCCCCGTCTAGAGCTCTTGGAGGAGAGCTTGGCACAGATCTCGCTGTGCTTCTCCAGGCGACTAGGATCAAAGCACCGGCCGCAGTGCTCACACTGCTTCAGCTTGGAGTTGGCTGCACTCATCCCACATCGACGTTTCAACACCACCTGAATGAATGGATGTTATCAGATGGGCCAAATAATGGGCAGCTGGGCAACAAAGACAAGATATACAATATGTACAAACCAGATGAGGCTGATGGAAGGAGCTCATTGTAATGGGCTCATTGTAATAGCTGGAATAGAATAAAAGGAACGGTATCACACACATCAATCACATGGAAACCACGTTTGATTCCGATCAATTCATTTCATTCCAGCCATTACAACGATCCTATCCTCCTATAACTCCCCCCATCAGCCTCCTCTGATACAAACGCACGTGATCACCAACACTACACTAGATCAGCAGTTAGCATGGCTTTGGAATGTCAAGCCACTTTACCTGTCTGTCCTCCTTTTTCTCTTCCATGTTCAAACCCTTCTTGACTTCCTTTGGTTTGATCACAGTGTATCTCGTGGCTGTCTGCTTTGGCTTACTTGCCACACTGCTTTGTTCTCCATTTCTCCTCACCTCTTTATTCCTTTCTTCCTCTTCTTCGTTATCTCTTATCATCTCCCATAGGTCAGAATCCACCTTCATTAGGCAAATCTCCTGGATGAACTTCTCCACCTTTTTTCTCAACCGTTCTTTAGCGTTTTTCTCCTCCAGAGCCTGAGCATCCATCTTGGCCCCACTTTTAATCAGTTTCAATTCTTGGGTGACACTGATCAGCTTGGCCTTCATATATGCCATCACCTGCTCAGCCTCTGAGTTAAAGACGTCCCATACCATCTCGTCGGGGCATGGCGGTAGATCCTGTACAGTTAGGGTCTGAGTCTTGAACTGAACGTGTTTCTTCACAACCTGCCTTCTGTACTTTGAAGCAGCAGGACGAGGGCTGCCCTCTGGTCTGACTGGCTGGAAAGGCTTCTTCTTGGCATCATTGTTTGGCACAGTGACTCTGGCTCTAATGGGAGGAAGTGGCATCTTGGCGACCATATTGGCTCCATGGACTGCCTTCAATGGCTTGGCACTATGGAGGTAGATGTCTTTCACCACGCAGGTTTGATCCCTCTTAGTATGGATGGGTTGCAGTGGCTTCCGGATGGGAGGAACAGTAGCCTTCCCTGACTGCTGAGATGTTGGAGCTACATGCAGTCTTTGACTCTTCCCATTGCAGATGGACCTCTTTTTCTGCAGTACTGGGATTCTGGAGGGAGGATGTGGTTTCCTTTCCACAGCCTTCAAACTGGCAAGTCGCTGCAGAGCACCCTTTCTTTCTTCAGTCAACTCCAGTACTGGGATACTGGAGGTGTTTAAACTGTTTTGTTTGAAAGTTGGAAGCTTCTCAGTGGCCTTGGGTTGAGATGTCAGGGCAGGCTGAACGCAGTTGCTTCTGGCAGCTCCAAGGTTCCCTGTTAAAGCATTATCTTCCTGTAGCGGCCGCAAGAATCTCCTCATCATGAAGGAGATTGACAGTGGCATTCTTCTAACCTCGTTCTGCAACTAAGTTTTCGTCAAGTAGCACTTTTGATATTTTATGGTGATCTACTGTGTTAACTATATCTCAGGACGAATTTGCTAGATTGCTGAAAATAGAACACTAGTATCCAAGACAATCAGACACCGGAATGTTCAAACAGAACATTTGGAATTTATTGATCAGTTGTGACATCATAATTAAAACAATCCCTTATTTTAAGTGTTTCTAAAATTCCCTATGGGGAGAAATGAATGGTGGAAATACGGTTAGAACCATTTCCTTGTTTGACCGCTATGTTTTATGGGTATTATGACTCATACTGTGGTACTCTATTGTACTTACACAAATAACTGGAGTTGGTCAGCTTTTGACAGCTTAATCCTTTGTCTGTGCATGATCATTTGCCTCCAACTAGTCACTAGCATGAGAAATCTGCAGATTATTTTGTTTTAGTTTACTGGCCTTAGATTTTAAAAAATGTGGGTGTTAGCAGTTGTAGATGTTGCCAGTTTCTTTCATACCCCTCAATAAATAAACACTTGGGGGTTTGAGTTTTAGCACAACTTTTTCTGTTATGGTTCAGGATGGATGTCGAGAAGGGTAAGATTGAGGCATCGGCGGCTCCTACTCCATCAAGACCCAGTTCAACTCAGAGGAGCAGTGGACCAAGGCACTCAAGTTCATGTTGACCAACCTCAAGTGTGGCCTGGCGTGGGTGTCGTCTCAGTTTTACAACCGATAGAGGAGGAAGATGACGACTCACCCTGGGTGTGCCCCTTGACCCTTCTAAAACAACCATTTTGTCACAATGTGTGACTCTCAAAAGTTCTTATTTTACAATGCTCTCCTTGCTTCCCTATGATGTTTTGAGAGGGTGGGGAGAAGACTGGAGGAAGGACTTTTGAGATTCACCACTGGTGTGAATTCCAATCCAATAAGTCTTGTTTCCTTGTTTGATTTCCATATTGACCATTTGAAAGAACAAGAAAAAACCTGTTAAATTGTACACATTCATGTCCGCCTAGACTAGTAGATGTTATGAAGGGAGCTATCTGAGACTTTTGACTTTATTCGTTCGTTTTTTTACCCACCTACCATTAGGTGCACTTCTTTGCGAGGCATGGAAAAACCTCCCTTGTCCCTTCATGCTTGAGCATAACAAAGGGATGAAAACTTGTTGACACAATATTTTACATTTATTAATTTGTAAAAACCTCTAGAAACATAATTCCACTTTCACATTATGGGGGATTGTGTGTAGGCCAGTGAAACTCAATTTTATCCATACAACAAAATGTGGAAAAAGTCAAGTGGCGTGAATACTTCCTGAAGGCACTTTGAGATTGGCTCTTCAGGCAGTCATTGGGTTGCTAGCCTTGTATGTAGCATGTAGTTAGCTCTGTATGGCTGTGTATATTTGAGTATTACCAGTTAGGCTATTCTGCTTTTCTCTGGTAAACAACACACCTATGCTCAAGCGTGAAATCAGGTTTCACAATATACTAAAATAACTTTGCTATTATTTAAGTAATGTTGGAATGTAGATTGTTATACTGCACAATTTCCAATGAATGAGATTTATCTTTGACGTAACTCCTTGCTAACAAACCACAAAGTCATACCCAAAGTTGGTGTAATGGTTTATATGCATTTCTATTAAGTCTCTCCCTCTCCATTTTGTGGGAAAGCCTCATGAAAAAATATGGACAACCATCCAAATAACAAAGCAAACTCCCAGTCCAATATCCAAGAAAATATTTAAATCTGATCAAATCAGTCAAAGTGATGATCCTAGTGAAAATGACTTCTTTCTTTCACTTAACAGTTAGACGTGTGTAAAACACAGGGGCGGAAATCCCGGGGGGGACACGACCCCCCCATCCTGGGAAAAATATGATTTGTCCCCCCCAATATATCACTGAAACATAACTATGTAATTTAAATAATATTAATCATACACAATGAAAGCAATTGTGCTGATTATAGACACTCAATAGCGCGTTTTTAAGTTTCAAAAGATTGCGACCCCCCCACCCTTTGCCTCACAATGGTTTGATCCACTGCCAGTTCCTTAGCTTGCTAGGTAACAGAGAGGTCGTATCTACTGTCTGAAAGGCACTCAATGCACGTAACTGACGTGAGGTTAATCCAGTCAATCGAGCACACACACTAGCTGAATATGCAGAGCTAGCGCGCAAATATTAACTATTAAGCTAGCTAGTACCTATTCCATTTATGTGGCGTCGTCAAAGATGGAATCTTCGCTATCGTCAATTTATTCCAAGATCAGCATGCAGATGATGTCAGTTAGTGCTTCAAAGTCCCTGTGATAAGGTTAGCGATAAACTGAAATCCAAACTGAACAGAACTACACTCTCTTCTACCATTGTCTTAAATACACTGCTCAAAAAAATAAAGGGAACACTTAAACAACACATCCTAGTTCTGAATGAAAGAAATAATCTTATTAAAAACTTTTTTCTTTACATAGTTGAATGTGCTGACAACAAAATCACACAAAAATAATCAATGGAAATCCAATTTATCAACCCATGGAGGTCTGGATTTGGAGTCACACTCAAAATTAAAGTGGAAAACCACACTACAGGCTGATCCAACTTTGATGTAATGTCCTTAAAGCAAGTCAAAATGTCCACCAAATCCTGGACAGTCTGTGGTGCAACGTGGCGTTGGTGGATGGAGCGAGACATGATGTCCCAGATGTGCTCAATTGGATTCAGGTCTGGGGAACGGGCGGGCCAGTCCATAGCATCAATGCCTTCCTCTTGCAGGAACTGCTGACAAACTCCAGCCACATGAGGTCTAGCATTGTCTTGCATTAGGAGGAACCTAGGGCCAACCGCACCAGCAAATGGTCTCACAAGGGGTCTGAGGATCTCATCTCGTTACCTAATGGCAGTCAGTCTACCTCTGGCGAGCACATGGAGGGCTGTGCGGCCCCCCAAAGAAATGCCACCCCACACCATGACTGACCCACCGCCAAACCGGTCATGCTGGAGGATGTTGCAGGCAGCAGAACGTTCTCCACGGCGTCTCCAGACTCTGTCACGTCTGTCACATGTGCTCAGTGTGAACCTGCTTCATCTGTGAAGAGCACATGGCGCCAGTGGCGAATTTGCCAATCTTGGTGTTCTCTGGCAAATGCCAAACGTCCTGCACGGTGTTGGGCTGTAAGCACAACCCCCACCTGTGGACGTCGGGCCCTCATACCACCCTCATGGAGTCTGTTTCTGACCGTTTGAGCAGACACATGCACATTTGTGACCTGCTGGAGGTCATTTTGCAGGGCTCTGGCAGTGCTCCTCCTGCTCCTCCTTGCACAAAGGCGGAGGTAGTGGTCCTGCTGCTGGGTTGTTGCCCTCCTACGGCCTCCTCCACGTCTCCTGATGTACTGGCCTGTCTCCTGGTAGCGCCTCCATGCTCTGGACGCTACGCTGACAGACACAGCAAACCTTCTTGCCACAGCTCGCATTGATATGCCATCCTGGATGAGCTGCACTACCTGAGCCACTTGTGTGGGTTGTAGACTCCGTCTCATGCTACCACTAGAGTGAAAGCACCGCCAGCATTCAAAAGTGACCAAAACATCAGCCAGGAAGCATAAGAACTGAGAAGTGGTCTGTGGTCACCACCTGCCGAACCACTCCTTTATTGGGGGTGTCTTGCTATTTGCCTATAATTTCCAACTGTTGTCTATTCCATTTGCACAACAGCGTGTGAAATTTATTGTCAATCAGTGTTGCTTCCTAAGTGGACAGTTTGATTTCACAGAAGTGTGATTGACTTGGAGTTACATTGTGTTGTTTAAGTGTTCCCTTTATTTTTTTGAGCAGTATATATTTAATGGTCTCGTTGCAAAAGCTAAATTGTCACAAGGGAACTTTTATTTATTTATTTTATTTCACCTTTATTTAACCCGGGTAGCAAAGATTATAGCAAACACCACTGAAACTGAATTGGTGCTCGCTAGCTTTGCAAATTCAGCTATTGTTGGAAGCCAGCCAATATGAAACAAACTATTAAAATTACAAAAGGTTGCAGCATATGTTGTGTAAATGGTGAACTCATACAGCTGTCAACTCTTGTCATTTTAATCCATTTCACATTTGCTAGCTACCTTTTAGATAATTGATAGAAGCCCATATCCTACTGTAAATAACCTACACTGTGTGTGTAGCCAGCCAGCCAGCCAGCCAGCCAGCCAGCCAGGTAGAAAAATGGTTGAAAAATATAAGACGGACATCAGAGTATTTTTCAATACACCAAAACGCATAGTAAGAACCCCAGTAGCCTAATATCTCAAAGACTAGTTGATAAAATGTTCATAAGAAAGAAATGAAATTCTAATGGAAATGTTTCACAATGATGTCATTAGGCAGAGCAGGCAACAGATGGCACACAGACAGCAGAGTTGGGGACAGATATGCAGGGACAGACTGGCAGAGACAGGGACTCTCAGGTAAGTTTGTTGAGTCTTTGTTTGGCAACATTATGAAAGGTTCTCCATTTTTTTTACTTGTAAAATAGGAACATAATTGGAAAATGCCATGGATAACCCCACTCTCAACTTAAACTGGTGACTGAACTAAGATTTGTTAAAGGCAATGGTATTGCTGTTGTGATTAGTTGTGTAGTTTTGGGTACCGGTAGTTAGGTGTACGGCAAACACCTTATTTCTTTGGTTCCTCAATATACATTTACCATATTACAATGTAGGCTATGTGTTACAGCACTCCTTTTGGTGTCCCCCTCAGGAATTGCTCTTGAGAAAATGTCATGTAATTGTCCCCTCCAAAGTTGATATCAGATTTTCGCCCCTGGTAAAACATAACAGTGTTGTATCAGCCAGGCATGGCTTCAACTTTGGTCATCTAAAATAGAAACTCCCCTTCATTTGAGCCAATCCAAAAGGGGAGGAGGGCAATTGATTCTATTATTGGGAAATATATAGAGTTCAACATATGATACAACTCAAGCAACAATTTGTAAAAAAGTATTTCTCTCAAAACATGAAATGGAATGGATATGTAGGAAAATGGTGCCGACAGATAGGGCTGCCATGCTTCTAGCTTACAAGCATTTCGCTACACCCACAATAACATCTGCTAAACACATATATGTGACAAATACAATTTGATAAGAGCTGTTTGGTTTTCCCGAAAACAGGTATGCACACACACACCCAACACACTGTGACTACAGTCTGTTTTCCTATGACCCTGTGATGCAGCCCACTGGACAGGCCAAGCAAGTTCTTTCTCTTCTTTGTGGCAGGGGTGTGTGTGTGTACATGTACGTGGGCAGCCATTGGGTCCTACAGACAAGCCATAGACTGGCACTGCCCTTTCAAGTCTTAGGAGGGGTGGGGATAGGGAGGGCACTTCAGATATTACTCCTCCATCCTTTAGTCTGTTTTTACCCCCTCCATCCTCCTTCCCCCATCCCCCTATGCAGAAGGGAGGGCGTTTGAGTAATGTGGCGTTGGGCACCTCAGTTCGAGGCAATGCTGTTGTATGCGCTGGAGGTGGAGGGCGTGGAGCCCGACGCCAACGGCCCAGGTCCGGTGGCCAGGGCCTTGCGGAAGGGGGGCATGAGGAAGGGGTCTTGGGCCAGCTGCAGCACGTCGATGCGCTCCTCCTTGCGGTAGGCCAGGTAGCGGCGGATGAAGGCCTGACGGAGAGAGAGAAAAAGGCACCGAAATGAGATGTTTATTTGTTTTTTAGGGGGTAGGTCAGCTTTAATATTACATAGAGATTGTGGCTTCCATCAGTGTAATTGTCTGCATCATTTCCAATCCCCCAATAGATAGATAGATAGATAGGTAGATACACACACACACACACACACACACACACACACAGTACCAGTTAAGAATTTGGACACACTACTCATTCAAGGGCTTTTCTTTATTTTTACTATTTCATTGTAGAATAAAAGTTGAAGACATCAAAACTATGAAATAACACATTTGGAATCATGTAGTAACCCAAAAAGTGTTAAACAAATCAACATATATTTTAGATTTGACAAAACAGCCAACCTTTTGCCTTGATGAAACCTTTGCACACTCTTGACATTCATTTAACCGGCACATTACACATATGAACATGCCAATAATGGACCCACACAGAATGCCTTATGTAAAAGTTCTAACAATTCTAACATTTGTATAAATAAAGTTCTTCAAAAGGTATAGATAGATGGATTGATTAATTTATTGATTACGTAAGTATTCAACCTCCTGAGTCAATAAATCTCAAAATCCAGTTCATATGTGCCTTGTTAAAAGTTCATTTGTGGAATGTCTTTCGTTCTTAATGTGTTTGAGCTAATCAGTTGTGCTGTGACAAGGTAGTGGTGGTATACAGAAGATAGCCCTATTTGACAAAAGACCAAGTGGGGTGGCAGGTAGCCTAGTGGTTAGAGTGTTGGGTTAGTATTGAAAGGTTGCTGGATCAAATCCCTGAGCTGACAAGATAAAACTCTCTTGTTCTGCTGCTGAATAAGGCAGTTAACTCCCTTTTTTGCTGTCATTGTAAATAACAATTTGTCCTTCACTGACTTGCCTTGTTAAATAAAGGTTAAAAATAAACAATTATGGCAAGAACAGTTCAAATAAGGAAGGAGAAATGACAGTCCATCATTACTTTTAGACATGAAAGTCAGTCATTACGGAACATTCAAAGCTTCTTCAAGTGCAGTCGCAAAATCCATCAAGCGCTATGATGAAACTGGCTCTCATGAGGATCCCCACAGGAAAGGAAGAGTTACTTCTGCTGCACAGGATAAGTTCATTAGAGTTAACTGCACCTCAGATTGCAGTCCAAATAAATGCATGGTCGAACTGCTGCAAAGAAACCACTACTAAAGGACACCAATAAGAAGAAGAGACTTGCTTGGGCCAAGAAACACGAGCAATGGACATTAGACCGGTGGAAATCTGTCCTTGGGTCTGATGAGTCCAAATTTGAGATTTGGTTCCAACCGCCGTGTCTTTGTGAGACGGGGAGTAGGTGAACGGATGATCTCCGTATGTGTGGTTCCCACCGTGATGCATGGATGAGGAGGTGTGATGGCTGTTACCGACAAGTAAGGTCTCGAACTAAAACGTACATGAACACACTAACCGCTGGCTACTATATGGAGACAAACAACAAACATTTTTTAATGAGCTGTGAAAAAAAGAGTGAACTATTTTCCAATGCTCATTAGACTGGCCCAAGCCAACCCCAGTAAATAAGCCATGTTGTATATGGTACATTCCACTCTCTCTTTCTTCTTGTATGTGTAGGCTACCACTGTACTGTACAGGGGGCCTGCGCTTTTTCTGGGACAACAAGTTTGACCATGCCATGGTGGCCTTCCTGGACTGTATGCAGCAGTTCAAGGAGGAGGTGGAGAAGGGAGACACGGGATTCTGCCTGCCCTACAGGTCAGTCAACTAGTCTAGCAGACATCATCGAATTATAATTGTAATCAGCTACGGATTATGTCGAGAGACCAAGGATTAAGCTGTCAAAAGCTGACCAACTTCAGTTATGTGTAAATTTGGTAAGTTAAACCACTAAATTAATTAGTTTATCTTTCTTCATTTTTCCAATTCATACAAAAAATCACTCCTTTTCATATTCAGATTTGACAAATACGTTCCCTTGTTTCTTAATATTTCATTTATTCTACTTTCCTGCACTAGTAACACATCTGACAGAATGATTTAGCTGAGTATTTGGATTTTATTTTATTGAGGTGTTTTATACAGGTGTTTCTATAGATTTGAGGAACTGCTGAACACTGTTGGTTTAGACGTTTCTCTATACAATACTGCCTCCTAGTAGTACTGCCTCTTATTGGAACCCTCACAGATTCCAAGGTAGAAGTCCTAATTTGGGCAGCAGGTGGTTTAGCAGTCACTGTATGTCTGTCTGTTCATTCCAAAATACAAAAGAGCGACAGACTCAGGTCCCTTGGTGCATCAGACCACGGATCGCTTCACGTAGCCAGCCAGTTCAGTGCCTTTGAGCCGGTGCTTGGTGGAGTCATAGACCCCCCGTCTAGAGCTCTTGGAGGAGAGCGTGGCACAGATCTCGCTGTGCTTCTCCAGGCGACTAGGATCAAAGCACCGGCCGCAGTGCTCACACTGCTTCAGCTTGGAGTTGGCTGCACTCATCCCAAATCGACGTTTCAACACCACCTGAATGAATGGATGTTATCAGATGGGCCAAATAATGGGCAGCTGGGCAACAAAGACAAGATATACAATATGTACAAACCAGATGAGGCTGATGGAAGGAGCTCATTGTAATGGGCTCATTGTAATAGCTGGAATAGAATAAAAGGAACGGTATCACACACATCAATCACATGGAAACCACGTTTGATTCCGATCAATTCATTTCATTCCAGCCATTACAACGATCCTATCCTCCTATAACTCCCCCCATCAGCCTCCTCTGATACAAACGCACGTGATCACCAACACTACACTAGATCAGCAGTTAGCATGGCTTTGGAATGTCAAGCTACTTTACCTGTCTGTCCTCCTTTTTCTCTTCCATGTTCAAACCCTTCTTGACTTCCTTTGGTTTGATCACAGTGTATCTCGTGGCTGTCTGCTTTGGCTTACTTGCCACACTGCTTTGTTCTCCATTTCTCCTCACCTCTTTATTCCTTTCTTCCTCTTCTTCGTTATCTCTTATCATCTCCCATAGGTCAGAATCCACCTTCATTAGGCAAATCTCCTGGATGAACTTCTCCACCTTTTTTCTCAACCGTTCTTTTGCGTTTTTCTCCTCCAGAGCCTGAGCATCCATCTTGGCCCCACTCTTAATCAGTTTCAATTCTTGGGTGACACTGATCAGCTTGGCCTTCATATATGCCATCACCTGCTCAGCCTCTGAGTTAAAGACGTCCCATACCATCTCATCGGGGCATGGTGGTAGATCCTGTACAGTTAGGGTCTGAGTCTTGAACTGAACGTGTTTCTTCACAACCTGCCTTCTGTACTTTGAAGCAGCAGGACGAGGGCTGCCCTCTGGTCTGACTGGCTGGAAAGGCTTCTTCTTGGCATCATTGTTTGGCACAGTGACTCTGGCTCTAATGGGAGGAAGTGGCATCTTGGCGACCATATTGGCTCCATGGACTGCCTTCAATGGCTTGGCACTATGGAGGTAGATGTCTTTCACCACGCAGGTTTGATCCCTCTTAGTATGGATGGGTTGCAGTGGCTTCCGGATGGGGGGAACAGTAGCCTTCCCTGACTGCTGAGATGTTGGAGCTACATGCAGTCTTTGACTCTTCCCATTGCAGATGGACCTCTTTTTCTGCAGTACTGGGATTCTGGAGGGAGGATGTGGTTTCCTTTCCACAGCCTTCAAACTGGCAAGTCGCTGCAGAGCACCCTTTCTTTCTTCAGTCAACTCCAGTACTGGGATTCTGGAGGTGTTTAAACTGTTTTGTTTGAAAGTTGGAAGCTTCTCAGTGGCCTTGGGTTGAGATGTCAGGGCAGGCTGAACGCAGTTGCTTCTGGCAGCTCCAAGGTTCCCTGTTAAAGCAATATCTTCCTGTAGCGGCCGCAAGAATCTCCTCATCATCAAGGAGATTGACAGTGGCATTCTTCTAAAGTTGTTCTGCAACTAAGTTTTCGTCAAGTAGCACTTTCGATATTTTATGGTGATCTACTGTGTTAACTATATCTCAGGAGGATGTTGCTAGATTGCTGAAAATAGAACACTAGTATCCAAGACAATCAGACACCGGAATGTTCAAACAGAACATTTGGAATTTATTGATCAGTTGTGACATCATAATTAAAACAATCCCTTATTTTAAGTGTTTCTAAAATTTCCTATGGGGTGAAATGAATGGTGGAAATACGGTTAGAACCATTTCCTTGTTTGACCGCTATGTTTTATGGGTATTATGACTCATACTGTGGTACTCTATTGTACTTACACAAATAACTGGAGTTGGTCAGCTTTTGACAGCTTAATCCTTTGTCTGTGCATGATCATTTGCCTCCAACTAGTCACTAGCATGAGAAATCTGCAGATTATTTCGTTTTAGTTTACTGGCCTTAGATTTTAAAAAATGTGGGTGTTAGCAGTTGTAGATGTTGCCAGTTTCTTTCATACCCCTCAAGAAATAAACACTTTGGGGTTTGAGTTTTAGCACAACTTTTTCTGTTATGGTTCAGGATGGATGTCGAGAAGGGTAAGATTGAGGCAACGGCGGCTCCTACTCCATCAAGACCCAGTTCAACTCAGAGGAGCAGTGGACCAAGGCACTCAAGTTCATGTTGACCAACCTCAAGTGTGGCCTGGCGTGGGTGTCGTCTCAGTTTTACAACCGATAGAGGAGGAAGATGACGACTCACCCTGGGTGTGCCCCTTGACCCTTCCAAAACCACCATTTTGTCACAATGTGTGACTCTCAAAAGTTCTTCTTCTACAATGCTCTCCTTGCTTCCCTATGATGTTTTGAGGGGGTGGGGAGAAGACTGGAGGAAGGACTTTTGAGATTCACCACTGGTGTGAGTTCCAATCCAATAAGTCTTGTTTCCTTGTTTGATTTCCATATTGACCATTTGAAAGGACAAGATAAAACCTGGTAAATTGTATACATTCAAGTGCGCCTAGACTCGTAGGTGTTATGAAGGGAGCTATCTGAGACTTTTGGAGCACATTCCAGGATTGAGTCCTAATGGTAGCTAAGTGGCTTCTGGTTGTGTCTTTTCCTTCATATGCACATATCTTATGACACTGGATAGGTGAAAGCTGTTGTTTGCAATTGACTTGTTCAGTTCTTAAAGATCAGTACACATGAAGGGAAGGAGAGAAGGACACGTGGAACTACTGAGATGCAGCACTGGAATGGGTTCTTATGTATCACATGCTTCTTACTTTGCTCCAGAAGCAAAACTGGCGAGTCACAAATCTGCCTATTTTTCTTCAAGTGGTTTGTGTCTTTGTGGTTAAACTCCACTCTAGCCACAGATGTACGTATAAATGTATACATTTATGTAGAAATGTACATTTATTATGTTTTAATAGTTTTTCTTTTACTGTGCTGACAAGATAAAGATGGTTTAATTTCACCATGCATTGGAACAGCATTAGAATGTTTGCCTTGTCTGTTCTGTCTCCCCACTCGCAGGGCGCACCAAGTGTCTACCGAAAGCTTTGGCATCGGGATTATGCTGTGCTTTTGTTCATTGGCAAATTCAACAAGGCAATCCTTTTACTACAAGTGACTTCTTGGTGTAGATTTAAATGTAGACAAGGAGGCTTGTGGCAGTATTTAATGTCCATATCACTGTATGATTTGGTTTTTCAAGTTCATTACACATATGAACATGCCAATAATGGACCCACACAGAACGCCTTATGTAAAAGGATATTTCCAATTATAACATTTGTATAAAAAAAGTTCTTCAAAATGTATAGATAGATGGATTGATTGATTTATTGATTACGTAAGTATTCAACCTCCTGAGTCAATACATGTTAAAATCACCTTTTGCAGCGATTACAGCTGAGAGTCTTTCTGGGTAAGTCTCTAAATGCTTTTCACACCAGGATTGCATGTTAGTCTTCAAGCTCTGTCAAGTTGGTTGTTGATCATTGCTACAAAGCCATTTAAGTCTTGCCATAGAATTTCAAGCCGATTTAAGTCAAAACTAACTAGGGCGCTCTGTAACATTCAATGTCGTCTTGGTAAGCAACTCCAGTGTATATTTGCCCTTGTATTTTAGGTTATTGTCCTGCTAAAAGTTAAATATCTCCCAGTGTCTGTAAAGCAGACTGAACCAGGTTTTCCTCTAGGATTTTGCCTGTGCTTAGCGCTATTCAGTTTATTTTCATCATAAATATCCTTGACGATGACAGGCATGTAGCCATCACCATGCTTGAAAATTTGAAGAGTGGTCCTCAGTTATTTGCTGTTGGATTTGCTCCAAATATAACGCTTTGTATTCAGGACATGAAGTCAATGTCATTGCCACAAATGTTGCAGTATTACTTGTACCTTATTGCAAACAGGATGCATGTTTTAGAATATTTTTATTCTTTACAAACTTCCTTTTCACTATGTCATTTAGGTTAGTATTGTGGAGTAACTATGATGTACAGTAGTTGATCCATCTTCAGTTTTCTATCATTTCCGTTAAACTGTTTTAAAGTCACCATTGGCCTCGGTGAAATCCCTGAGCGGTTTCCTTCCTCTCCGGCAACTGAGTTAGGAAGGACGCCTATATCTTTGTACTGACTGGGTATATTGATAGACCATCCAAAGTGTAATTATCAACTTCACCATGCTCAATGGGATATTCAATGTCTGTTAGTTTTTTTTACCTACCTACCAATAGGTGCACTTCTTTGCAAGGCATGGAAAAACCTCCCTGGTCCCTTCATGCTTGCGATTAACAAAGGGATTGAAAACTTACTGACACAATACTTTTAATTTATTCGTTTGTAAAAACCTCTAGAAACATAATTCCACTTTCACATTATGGTGTGTAGGCCAGTGAAACCCAATTTAATCCATTCAACAAAATGTGGAAAAAGTCAAGTGGCGTGAATACTTCCTGAAGGCACTTTGAGATTGGCTCTTCAGGCAGTCATTGGGTTGCTAGCCTTGTACGTAGCACGTAGTTAGCTCTGTATGGCTGTGTATATTTGAGTATTACCAGTTAGGCTATTCTGCTTTTCTCTGGTAAACAACACACCTATGCTCAAGCGTGAAATCAGGTTTCACAATATACTAAAATAACTTTGCTATTATTTAAGTAATGTTGGAATGTAGATTGTTATACTGCACAATTTCCAATGAATGAGATTTATCTTTGACGTAACTCCTTGCTAACAAACCACAAAGTCATACCCAAAGTTGGTGTAATGCTTTATATGCATTTCTATTAAGTCTCTCCCTCTCCATTTTGTGGGAAAGCCTCATGAAAAAATATGGACAACCATCCTGTAACGTTTGTCGTCGGGAGACGAGGAAGCGGACCAAAACGCAGCTGGGAGCGAATACATGTTTATTTAACACACTAGAATTAAACATGTACACAAACTCAAGTAAGAACTGCCAATACGTTACGTGCTCAAATAAGGAGACAACAACCCACAAACATCGTGGGGGAAAAGGAACTTAAATGTGATTCCCAATCAGACTTCACAAGCGACAGCTGTCTGATTGGGAAATCACCCCCGAGCCCAACATAGAAATAAAACACAAAGAAAGGCTATAACCAAAACATAGAAAATAAAGCATAGAAATGCCACACCCTGACCAAAATAGCAGAGTTCACCTGGTCAGGGCGTGACACATCCAAATAACAAAGCAAACTCCCAGTCCAATATCCAAGAAAATATTTAAATCTGATCAAATCAGTCAAAGTGATGATCCTAGTGAAAATGACTTCTTTCTTTCACTTAACAGTTAGACGTGTGTAAAACACAGGGGCGGAAATCCCGGGGGGGACACGACCCCCCCATCCTGGGAAAAATATGATTTGTCCCCCCCAATATATCACTGAAACATAACTATGTAATTTAAATAATATTAATCATACACAATGAAAGCAATTGTGCTGATTATAGACACTCAATAGCGCGTTTTTAAGTTTCAAAAGATTGTGACCCCCCCACCCTTTGCCTCACAATGGTTTGATCCACTGCCAGTTCCTTAGCTTGCTAGGTAACAGAGAGGTCGTATCTACTGTCTGAAAGGCACTCAATGCACGTAACTGACGTGAGGTTAATCCAGTCAATCGAGCACACACACTAGCTGAATATGCAGAGCTAGCGCGCAAATATTAACTATTAAGCTAGCTAGTACCTATTCCATTTATGTGGCGTCGTCAAAGATGGAATCTTTGCTATCGTCAATTTATTCCAAGATCAGCATGCAGATGATGTAAGTTAGTGCTTCAAAATCCCTGTGATAAGGTTAGCGATAAACTGAAATCCAAACTGAACAGAACTACACTCTCTTCTACCATTGTCTTAAATACACTGCTCAAAAAAATTAAGGGAACACTTAAACAACACATCCTAGATCTGAATGAAAGAAATAATCTTATTAAAAACTTTTTTCTTTACATAGTTGAATGTGCTGACAACAAAATCACACAAAAATAATCAATGGAAATCTAATTTATCAACCCATGGAGGTCTGGATTTGGAGTCACACTCAAAATTAAAGTGGAAAACCACACTACAGGCTGATCCAACTTTGATGTAATGTCCTTAAAACAAGTCAAAATGAGGCTCAGTAGTGTGTGTGGCCTCCACGTGCCTGAATGACCTCCCTACAACGCCTGGGCATGCTCCTGATGAGGTGGCGGATGGTCTCCTGAGGGATCTCCTCCCAGAACTGGACTAAAGCATCCACCAACTCCTGGACAGTCTGTGGTGCAACGTGGCGTTGGTGGATGGAGCGAGACATGATGTCCCAGATGTGCTCAATTGGATTCAGGTCTGGGGAACGGGTGGGCCAGTCCATAGCATCAATGCCTTCCTCTTGCAGGAACTGCTGACACACTCCAGCCACATGAGGTCTAGCATTGTCTTGCATTAGGAGGAACCTAGGGCCAACCGCACCAGCAAATGGTCTCACAAGGGGTCTGAGGATCTCATCTCGTTACCTAATGGCAGTCAGGCTACCTCTGGCGAGCACATGGAGGGCTGTGCGGCCCCCCAAAGAAATGCCACCCCACACCATGACTGACCCACCGCCAAACCGGTCATGCTGGAGGATGTTGCAGGCAGCAGAACGTTCTCCACGGCGTCTCCAGACTCTGTCACGTCTGTCACATGTGCTCAGTGTGAACCTGCTTCATCTGTGAAGAGCACATGGCGCCAGTGGCGAATTTGCCAATCTTGGTGTTCTCTGGCAAATGCCAAACGTCCTGCACGGTTTTGGGCTGTAAGCACAACCCCCACCTGTGGACGTCGGTCCCTCATACCACCCTCATGGAGTCTGTTTCTGACCGTTTGAGCAGACACATGCACATTTGTGGCCTGCTGGAGGTCATTTTGCAGGGCTCTGGCAGTGCTCCTCCTGCTCCTCCTTGCACAAAGGCGGAGGTAGCGGTCCTGCTGCTGGGTTGTTGCCCTCCTACGGCCTCCTCCACGTCTCCTGATGTACTGGCCTGTCTCCTGGTAGCGCCTCCACGCTCTGGACGCTACGCTGACAGACACAGCAAACCTTCTTGCCACAGCTCGCATTGATATGCCATCCTGGATGAGCTGCACTACCTGAGCCACTTGTGTGGGTTGTAGACTCCGTCTCATGCTACCACTGGAGTGAAAGCACCGCCAGCATTCAAAAGTGACCAAAACATCAGCCAGGAAGCATAAGAACTGTGGTCACCACCTGCCGAACATCTCCTTTATTGGGGGTGTCTTGCTAATTACCTATAATTTCCAACTGTTGTCTATCCCATTTGTACAACAGCATGTGAAATTTATTGTCAATCAGTGTTGCTTCCTAAGTGGACAGTTTGATTTCACAGAAGTGTGATTGACTTGGAGTTACATTGTGTTGTTTAAGTGTTCCCTTTATTTTTTTGAGCAGTATATATTTGATGGTCTCGTTGCAAAAGCTAAATTGTCACAAGGGAACTTTTATTTATTTATTTTATTTCACCTTTATTTAACCCGGGTAGCAAAGATTATAGCAAACACCACTGAAACTGAATTGGTGCTCGCTAGCTTTGCAAATTCAGCTATTGTTGGAAGCCAGCCAATATGAAACAAACTATTAAAATGACAAAAGGTTGCAGCATATGTTGTGTAAATGGTGAACTCATACAGCTGTCAACTCTTGTCATTTTAATCTGTTTCACATTTGCTAGCTACCTTTTAGATCGAAGCCCAAATAGAATGATTGAAGATGATAGAAGCCCATATCCTACTGTAAATAACCTACACTGTGTGTGTAGCCAGACAGCCAGCCAGCCAGGTAGAAAAATGGTTGAAAAATAAAAGACGGACATCAGAGTATTTTTCAAAACACCAAAACGCATAGTAAGACCCCTAGTAGCCTAATATCTCAAAGACTAGTAGATAAAATGTTCATAAGAAAGAAATGAAATTCTAATGGAAATGTTTCACAATGATGTCATTAGGCAGAGCAGGCAACAGATGGCACACAGACAGCAGAGTTGGGGACAGATATGCAGGGACAGACTGGCAGAGACAGGGACTCTCAGGTTGGCAACATTATGAAAGGTTCTCCATTTTTTTTACTTGTAAAATAGGAACATAATTGGCAAATGCCATGGATAACCCCACTCTCAACTTAAACTGGTGACTGAACTAAGATTTGTTAAAGGCAATGGTATTGCTGTTGTGATTAGTTGTGTAGTTTTGGGTACCGGTAGTTAGGTGTACGGCAAACACCTTATTTCTTTGGTTCCTCAATATACATTTACCATATTACAATGTAGGCTATGTGTTACAGCACTCCTTTTGGTGTCCCCCTCAGGAATTGCTCTTGAGAAAATTTCATGTAATTGTCCCCTCCAAAGTTGATATCAGATTTTCGCCCCTGGTAAAACATAACAGTGTTGTATCAGCCAGGCATGGCTTCAACTTTGGTCATCTAAAATAGAAACTCCCCTTCATTTGAGCCAATCCAAAAGGGGGGAGGGCAATTGATTCTATTATTGGTAAATATATAGAGTTCAACTTATGATACAACTCAAGCAAGAATTTGTAAAAAAGTATTTCTCTCAAAACATGAAATGGAATAGATATGTAGGAAAATGGTGCCGACAGATAGGGCTGCCATGCTTCTAGCTTACAAGCATTTCGCTACACCCACAATAACATCTGCTAAACACATATATGTGACAAATACAATTTGATAAGTAAGAGCTGTTTGGTTTTCCCGAAAACAGGTATGCACACACACACCCAACACACTGTGACTTCAGTCTGTTTTCCTATGACCCTGTGATGCAGCCCACTGGACAGGCCAAGCAAGTTCTTTCTCTTCTTTGTGGCAGGGGTGTGTGTGTGTACATGTACGTGGGCAGCCATTGGGTCCTACAGACAAGCCATAGACTGGCACTGCCCCTTCATGTCTTAGGAGGGGTGGGGATAGGGAGGGCACTTCAGATATTACTCCTCCATCCTTTAGTCTGTTTTTACCCCCTCCATCCTCCTTCCCCCATCCCCCTATCCAGAAGGGAGGGCGTTTGAGTAATGTGGCCCCCAAAGGGGCCCTTTGGGGTGGCGTTGGGCACCTCAGTTTGAGGCACTGCTGTTGTATGCGCTGGAGGTGGAGGGCATGGAGCCCGACGCCAACGTCCCAGGTTCGGTGGCCAGGGCCTTGCGGAAGGGGGGCATGAGGAAGGGGTCTTGGGCCAGCTGCAGCACGTCGATGCGCTCCTCCTTGCGGTAGGCCAGGTAGCGGCGGATGAAGGCCTGACAGAGAGAGAGAAAAAGGCACCGAAATGAGATGTTTATTTGTTTTTTAGGGGGTAGGTCAGCTTTAATATTACATAGAGATTGTGGCTTCCATCAATTTAATTGTCTGCATCATTTCCAATCCCCCAATAGATAGATAGATAGGTAGACACACACACACACACAGTACCAGTTAAGAATTTGGACACACTACTCATTCAAGGGCTTTTCTTTATTTTTACTATTTCATTGTAGAATAATAGTGAAGACATCAAAACTATGAAATAAGACATTTGGAATCATGTAGTAACCCAAAAAGTGTTAAACAAATCAACATATATTTTAGATTTGACAAAACAGCCAACCTTTTGCCTAGATGAAACCTTTGCACACTCTTGACATTCATTTAACCGGCTTCATGAGGTATTCAACGGGAATGCATTTAATTAACAGGTGTGCCTTGTTAAAAGTTCATTTGTGGAATGTCTTTCCTTCTTTATGTGTTTGAGCCAATCAGTTGTGCTGTGACAAGGTAGTGGTGGTATACAGAAGACAGTCCTATTTGACAAAAGACCAAGTGGGGTGGCGGGTAGCCTAGTGGTTAGAGCGTTGGGCTAGTATTGCAAGGTTGCTGGATCAAATCCCTGAGCTGACAAGATAAAACTCTCTTGTTCTGCCGCTGAATAAGGCAGTTAACTCCCTTTTTTGCTGTCATTGTAAATAACAATTTGTCCTTCACTGACTTGCCTTGTTAAATAAAGGTTAAAAATAAACAATTATGGCAAGAACAGTTCAAATAAGGAAGGAGAAATGACAGTCCATCATTACTTTTAGACATGAAAATCAGTAATTACGGAACATTCAAAGTTTCTTCAAGTGCAGTCGCAAAAACCATCAAGCGCTATGATGAAACTGGCTCTCATGAGGATCCCCACAGGAAAGGAAGAGTTACTTCTGCTGCACAGGATAAGTTCATTAGAGTTAACTGCACCTCAGATTGTAGCCCAAATAAATGCTTCACAGAGTTCAAGTAACAGACGCGTCTTAACATCAACTGTTCAGAGGAGACTGCGTGAATCAGGACTTCATTGTCAAATTGCTGCAAAGAAACCACTACTAAAGGACACCAATAAGAAGAAGAGACTTGCTTGGGCCAAGAAACACGAGCAATGGACATTAGACAGGTGGAAATCTGTCCTTGGGTCTGATGAGTTCAAATTTGAGATTTGGTTCCAACCTCCGTGTCTTTGTGAGACGCGGAGTAGGTGAACGGATGATCTCCGCATGTTTGGTTCCCACCGTGAAGCATGGATGAGGAGGTGTGATGGCTGTTACCGACAAGTGAGGTCTCGAACTAAAACGTACATGAACACACTTACCGCTGGCTACTATATGGAGACAAACAACAAACATTTTTTAATGAGCTGTGAAAAAAAGAGTGAACTATTTTCCAATGCTCATTAGACTGGCCCAAGCCAACCCCAGTAAATAAGCCATGTTGTATATGGTACATTCCACTCTCTCTTTCTTCTTGTATGTGTAGGCTACCACTGTACTGTACAGGGGGCCTGCGCTTTTTCTGGGACAACATGTTTGACCATGCCATGGTGGCCTTCCTGGACTGTGTGCAGCAGTTCAAGGAGGAGGTGGAGAAGGGAGACATGGGATTCTCCCTGCCCTACAGGTCAGTCAACTAGTCTAGCAGACATCATCTAATTATAATTGTAATCAGCTATGGATTATGTCGAGAGACCAAGGATTAAGCTGTCAAAAGCTGACCAACTTCAGTTATGTGTAAATTTGGTAAGTTAAACAACTAAATTAATTAGTTTATCTTTCTTCATTTTTCCAATTCATACAAAAAATCACTCCTTTTCATATTCAGATTTGACAAATACGTTCCCTTGTTTCTTAATATTTAATTTATTCTACTTTCCTGCACTAGTAACACATCTGACAGAATGATTTAGCTGAGTATTTGGATTTTATTTTATTGAGGTGTTTTATACAGGTGTTTCTGTAGATTTGAGGAACTGCTGAACACTGTTGGTTTAGACGTTTCTGTATACAATACTGCCTCCTAGTAGTACTGCCTCTTATTGGAACCCTCGCAGATTCCAAGGTAGAAGTCCTAATTTGGGCAGCAGGTGGTTTAGCAGTCACTGTATGTCTGTCTGTTCATTCCAAAATACAAAAGAGCGACAGACTCAGGTCCCTTGGTGCATCAGACCACGGATCGCTTCACGTAGCCAGCCAGTTCAGTGCCTTTGAGCCGGTGCTTGGTGGAGTCATAGACCCCCCGTCTAGAGCTCTTGGAGGAGAGCTTGGCACAGATCTCGCTGTGCTTCTCCAGGCGACTAGGATCAAAGCACCGGCCGCAGTACTCACACTGCTTCAGCTTGGAGTTGGCTGCACTCATCCCACATCGACGTTTCAACACCACCTGAATGAATGGATGTTATCAGATGGGCCAAATAATGGGCAGCTGGGCAACAAAGACAAGATATACAATATGTACAAACCAGACGAGGCTGATGGAAGGAGCTCATTGTAATGGGCTCATTGTAATAGCTGGAATAGAATAAAAGGAACGGTATCACACACATCAATCACATGGAAACCACGTTTGATTCCGATCAATTCATTTCATTCCAGCCATTACAACGATCCTATCCTCCTATAACTCCCCCCATCAGCCTCCTCTGATACAAACGCACGTGATCACCAACACTACACTAGATCAGCAGTTAGCATGGCTTTGGAATGTCAAGCTACTTTACCTGTCTGTCCTCCTTTTTCTCTTCCATGTTCAAACCCTTCTTGACTTCCTTTGGTTTGATCACAGTGTATCTCGTGGCTGTCTGCTTTGGCTTACTTGCCACACTGCTTTGTTCTCCATTTCTCCTCACCTCTTTATTCCTTTCTTCCTCTTCTTCGTTATCTCTTATCATCTCCCATAGGTCAGAATCCACCTTCATTAGGCAAATCTCCTGGATGAACTTCTCCACCTTTTTTCTCAACCGTTCTTTAGCGTTTTTCTCCTCCAGAGCCTGAGCATCCATCTTGGCCCCACTTTTAATCAGTTTCAATTCTTGGGTGACACTGATCAGCTTGGCCTTCATATATGCCATCACCTGCTCAGCCTCTGAGTTAAAGACGTCCCATACCATCTCGTCGGGGCATGGCGGTAGATCCTGTACAGTTAGGGTCTGAGTCTTGAACTGAACGTGTTTCTTCACAACCTGCCTTCTGTACTTTGAAGCAGCAGGACGAGGGCTGCCCTCTGGTCTGACTGGCTGGAAAGGCTTCTTCTTGGCATCATTGTTTGGCACAGTGACTCTGGCTATAATGGGAGGAAGTGGCATCTTGGCGACCATATTGGCTCCATGGACTGCCTTCAATGGCTTGGCACTATGGAGGTAGATGTCTTTCACCACGCAGGTTTGATCCCTCTTAGTATGGATGGGTTGCAGTGGCTTCCGGATGGGAGGAACAGTAGCCTTCCCTGACTGCTGAGATGTTGGAGTTACATGCAGTCTTTGACTCTTCCCATTGCAGATGGACCTCTTTTTCTGCAGTACTGGGATTCTGGAGGGAGGATGTGGTTTCTTTTCCACAGCCTTCAAACTGGCAAGTCGCTGCAGAGCACCCTTTCTTTCTTCAGTCAACTCCAGTACTGGGATACTGGAGGTGTTTAAACTGTTTTGTTTGAAAGTTGGAAGCTTCTCAGTGGCCTTGGGTTGAGATGTCAGGGCAGGCTGAACGCAGTTGCTTCTGGCAGCTCCAAGGTTCCCTGTTAAAGCATTATCTTCCTGTAGCGGCCGCAAAAATCTCCTCATCATCAAGGAGATTGACAGTGGCATTCTTCTAACCTCGTTCTGCAACTAAGTTTTCGTCAAGTAGCACTTTTGATATTTTATGGTGATCTACTGTGTTAACTATATCTCAGGACGAATTTGCTAGATTGCTGAAAATAGAACACTAGTATCCAAGACAATCAGACACCGGAATGTTCAAACAGAACATTTGGAATTTATTGATCAGTTGTGACATCATAATTAAAACAATCCCTTATTTTAAGTGTTTCTAAAATTCCCTATGGGGAGAAATGAATGGTGGAAATACGGTTAGAACCATTTCCTTGTTTGACCGCTATGTTTTATGGGTATTATGACTCATACTGTGGTACTCTATTGTACTTACACAAATAACTGGAGTTGGTCAGCTTTTGACAGCTTAATCCTTTGTCTGTGCATGATCATTTGCCTCCAACTAGTCACTAGCATGAGAAATCTGCAGATTATTTTGTTTTAGTTTACTGGCCTTAGATTTTAAAAAATGTGGGTGTTAGCAGTTGTAGATGTTGCCAGTTTCTTTCATACCCCTCAAGAAATAAACACTTGGGGGTTTGAGTTTTAGCACAACTTTTTCTGTTATGGTTCAGGATGGATGTCGAGAAGGGTAAGATTGAGGCATCGGCGGCTCCTACTCCATCAAGACCCAGTTCAACTCAGAGGAGCAGTGGACCAAGGCACTCAAGTTCATGTTGACCAACCTCAAGTGTGGCCTGGCGTGGGTGTCGTCTCAGTTTTACAACCGATAGAGGAGGAAGATGACGACTCACCCTGGGTGTGCCCCTTGACCCTTCTAAAACAACCATTTTGTCACAATGTGTGACTCTCAAAAGTTCTTCTTTTACAATGCTCTCCTTGCTTCCCTATGATGTTTTGAGAGGGTGGGGAGAAGACTGGAGGAAGGACTTTTGAGATTCACCACTGGTGTGAATTCCAATCCAATAAGTCTTGTTTCCTTGTTTGATTTCCATATTGACCATTTGAAAGAACAAGAAAAAACCTGTTAAATTGTACACATTCATGTCCGCCTAGACTAGTAGATGTTATGAAGGGAGCTATCTGAGACTTTTGACTTTATTCGTTCGTTTTTTTACCCACCTACCATTAGGTGCACTTCTTTGCGAGGCATGGAAAAACCTCCCTTGTCCCTTCATGCTTGCGCATAACAAAGGGATGAAAACTTGTTGACACAATATTTTACATTTATTAATTTGTAAAAACCTCTAGAAACATAATTCCACTTTCACATTATGGGGGATTGTGTGTAGGCCAGTGAAACTCAATTTTATCCATACAACAAAATGTGGAAAAAGTCAAGTGGCGTGAATACTTCCTGAAGGCACTTTGAGATTGGCTCTTCAGGCAGTCATTGGGTTGCTAGCCTTGTACGTAGCATGTAGTTAGCTCTGTATGGCTGTGTATATTTGAGTATTACCAGTTAGGCTATTCTGCTTTTCTCTGGTAAACAACACACCTATGCTCAAGCGTGAAATCAGGTTTCACAATATACTAAAATAACTTTGCTATTATTTAAGTAATGTTGGAATGTAGATTGTTATACTGCACAATTTCCAATGAATGAGATTTATCTTTGACGTAACTCCTTGCTAACAAACCACAAAGTCATACCCAAAGTTGGTGTAATGGTTTATATGCATTTCTATTAAGTCTCTCCCTCTCCATTTTGTGGGAAAGCCTCATGAAAAAATATGGACAACCATCCAAATAACAAAGCAAACTCCCAGTCCAATATCCAAGAAAATATTTAAATCTGATCAAATCAGTCAAAGTGATGATCCTAGTGAAAATGACTTCTTTCTTTCACTTAACAGTTAGACGTGTGTAAAACACAGGGGCGGAAATCCCGGGGGGGACACGACCCCCCCATCCTGGGAAAAATATGATTTGTCCCCCCCAATATATCACTGAAAAATAACTATGTAATTTAAATAATATTAATCATACACAATGAAAACAATTGTGCTGATTATAGACACTCAATAGCGCGTTTTTAAGTTTCAAAAGATTGCGACCCCCCCCACCCTTTGCCTCACAATGGTTTGATCCACTGCCAGTTCCTTAGCTTGCTAGGTAACAGAGAGGTCGTATCTACTGTCTGAAAGGCACTCAATGCACGTAACTGACGTGAGGTTAATCCAGTCAATCGAGCACACACACTAGCTGAATATGCAGAGCTAGCGCGCAAATATTAACTATTAAGCTAGCTAGTACCTATTCCATTTATGTGGCGTCGTCAAAGATGGAATCTTTGCTATCGTCAATTTATTCCAAGATCAGCATGCAGATGATGTAAGTTAGTGCTTCAAAGTCCCTGTGATAAGGTTAGCGATAAACTGAAATCCAAACTGAACAGAACTACACTCTCTTCTACCATTGTCTTAAATACACTGCTCAAAAAAATAAAGGGAACACTTAAACAACACATCCTAGTTCTGAATGAAAGAAATAATCTTATTAAAAACTTTTTTCTTTACATAGTTGAATGTGCTGACAACAAAATCACACAAAAATAATCAATGGAAATCCAATTTATCAACCCATGGAGGTCTGGATTTGGAGTCACACTCAAAATTAAAGTGGAAAACCACACTACAGGCTGATCCAACTTTGATGTAATGTCCTTAAAACAAGTCAAAATGTCCACCAACTCCTGGACAGTCTGTGGTGCAACGTGGCGTTGGTGGATGGAGCGAGACATGATGTCCCAGATGTGCTCAATTGGATTCAGGTCTGGGGAACGGGCGGGCCAGTCCATAGCATCAATGCCTTCCTCTTGCAGGAACTGCTGACAAACTCCAGCCACATGAGGTCTAGCATTGTCTTGCATTAGGAGGAACCTAGGGCCAACCGCACCAGCAAATGGTCTCACAAGGGGTCTGAGGATCTCATCTCGTTACCTAATGGCAGTCAGTCTACCTCTGGCGAGCACATGGAGGGCTGTGCGGCCCCCCAAAGAAATGCCACCCCACACCATGACTGACCCACCGCCAAACCGGTCATGCTGGAGGATGTTGCAGGCAGCAGAACGTTCTCCACGGCGTCTCCAGACTCTGTCACGTCTGTCACATGTGCTCAGTGTGAACCTGCTTCATCTGTGAAGAGCACATGGCGCCAGTGGCGAATTTGCCAATCTTGGTGTTCTCTGGCAAATGCCAAACGTCCTGCACGGTGTTGGGCTGTAAGCACAACCCCCACCTGTGGACGTCGGGCCCTCATACCACCCTCATGTAGTCTGTTTCTGACCGTTTGAGCAGACACATGCACATTTGTGACCTGCTGGAGGTCATTTTGCAGGGCTCTGGCAGTGCTCCTCCTGCTCCTCCTTGCACAAAGGCGGAGGTAGTGGTCCTGCTGCTGGGTTGTTGCCCTCCTACGGCCTCCTCCACGTCTCCTGATGTACTGGCCTGTCTCCTGGTAGCGCCTCCATGCTCTGGACGCTACGCTGACAGACACAGCAAACCTTCTTGCCACAGCTCGCATTGATATGCCATCCTGGATGAGCTGCACTACCTGAGCCACTTGTGTGGGTTGTAGACTCCGTCTCATGCTACCACTAGAGTGAAAGCACCGCCAGCATTCAAAAGTGACCAAAACATCAGCCAGGAAGCATAAGAACTGAGAAGTGGTCTGTGGTCACCACCTGCCGAACCACTCCTTTATTGGGGGTGTCTTGCTATTTGCCTATAATTTCCAACTGTTGTCTATTCCATTTGCACAACAGCGTGTGAAATTTATTGTCAATCAGTGTTGCTTCCTAAGTGGACAGTTTGATTTCACAGAAGTGTGATTGACTTGGAGTTACATTGTGTTGTTTAAGTGTTCCCTTTATTTTTTTGAGCAGTATATATTTAATGGTCGCGTTGCAAAAGCTAAATTGTCACAAGGGAACTTTTATTTATTTATTTTATTTCACCTTTATTTAACCCGGGTAGCAAAGATTATAGCAAACACCACTGAAACTGAATTGGTGCTCGCTAGCTTTGCAAATTCAGCTATTGTTGGAAGCCAGCCAATATGAAACAAACTATTAAAATTACAAAAGGTTGCAGCATATGTTGTGTAAATGGTGAACTCATACAGCTGTCAACTCTTGTCATTTTAATCCATTTCACATTTGCTAGCTACCTTTTAGATAATTGATAGAAGCCCATATCCTACTGTAAATAACCTACACTGTGTGTGTAGCCAGCCAGCCAGCCAGCCAGCCAGCCAGGTAGAAAAATGGTTGAAAAATATAAGACGGACATCAGAGTATTTTTCAATACACCAAAACGCATAGTAAGAACCCCAGTAGCCTAATATCTCAAAGACTAGTTGATAAAATGTTCATAAGAAAGAAATTAAATTCTAATGGAAATGTTTCACAATGATGTCATTAGGCAGAGCAGGCAACAGATGGCACACAGACAGCAGAGTTGGGGACAGATATGCAGGGACAGACTGGCAGAGACAGGGACTCTCAGGTAAGTTTGTTGAGTCTTTGTTTGGCAACATTATGAAAGGTTCTCCATTTTTTTTACTTGTAAAATAGGAACATAATTGGAAAATGCCATGGATAACCCCACTCTCAACTTAAACTGGTGACTGAACTAAGATTTGTTAAAGGCAATGGTATTGCTGTTGTGATTAGTTGTGTAGTTTTGGGTACCGGTAGTTAGGTGTACGGCAAACACCTTATTTCTTTGGTTCCTCAATATACATTTACCATATTACAATGTAGGCTATGTGTTACAGCACTCCTTTTGGTGTCCCCCTCAGGAATTGCTCTTGAGAAAATTTCATGTAATTGTCCCCTCCAAAGTTGATATCAGATTTTCGCCCCTGGTAAAACATAACAGTGTTGTATCAGCCAGGCATGGCTTCAACTTTGGTCATCTAAAATAGAAACTCCCCTTCATTTGAGCCAATCCAAAAGGGGAGGAGGGCAATTGATTCTATTATTGGGAAATATATAGAGTTCAACATATGATACAACTCAAGCAACAATTTGTAAAAAAGTATTTCTCTCAAAACATGAAATGGAATGGATATGTAGGAAAATGGTGCCGACAGATAGGGCTGCCATGCTTCTAGCTTACAAGCATTTCGCTACACCCACAATAACATCTGCTAAACACATATATGTGACAAATACAATTTGATAAGAGCTGTTTGGTTTTCCCGAAAACAGGTATGCACACACACACCCAACACACTGTGACTACAGTCTGTTTTCCTATGACCCTGTGATGCAGCCCACTGGACAGGCCAAGCAAGTTCTTTCTCTTCTTTGTGGCAGGGGTGTGTGTGTGTACATGTACGTGGGCAGCCATTGGGTCCTACAGACAAGCCATAGACTGGCACTGCCCTTTCAAGTCTTAGGAGGGGTGGGGATAGGGAGGGCACTTCAGATATTACTCCTCCATCCTTTAGTCTGTTTTTACCCCCTCCATCCTCCTTCCCCCATCCCCCTATGCAGAAGGGAGGGCGTTTGAGTAATGTGGCGTTGGGCACCTCAGTTCGAGGCAATGCTGTTGTATGCGCTGGAGGTGGAGGGCGTGGAGCCCGACGCCAACGGCGCAGGTCCGGTGGCCAGGGCCTTGCGGAAGGGGGGCATGAGGAAGGGGTCTTGGGCCAGCTGCAGCACGTCGATGCGCTCCTCCTTGCGGTAGGCCAGGTAGCGGCGGATGAAGGCCTGACGGAGAGAGAGAAAAAGGCACCGAAATGAGATGTTTATTTGTTTTTTAGGGGGTAGGTCAGCTTTAATATTACATAGAGATTGTGGCTTCCATCAGTGTAATTGTCTGCATCATTTCCAATCCCCCAATAGATAGATAGATAGATAGGTAGATACACACACACACACACACACACACACACACAGTACCAGTTAAGAATTTGGACACACTACTCATTCAAGGGCTTTTCTTTATTTTTACTATTTCATTGTAGAATAAAAGTTGAAGACATCAAAACTATGAAATAACACATTTGGAATCATGTAGTAACCCAAAAAGTGTTAAACAAATCAACATATATTTTAGATTTGACAAAACAGCCAACCTTTTGCCTTGATGAAACCTTTGCACACTCTTGACATTCATTTAACCGGCACATTACACATATGAACATGCCAATAATGGACCCACACAGAATGCCTTATGTAAAAGTTCTAACAATTCTAACATTTGTATAAATAAAGTTCTTCAAAAGGTATAGATAGATGGATTGATTAATTTATTGATTACGTAAGTATTCAACCTCCTGAGTCAATACATCTCAAAATCCAGTTCATATGTGCCTTGTTAAAAGTTCATTTGTGGAATGTCTTTCGTTCTTAATGTGTTTGAGCTAATCAGTTGTGCTGTGACAAGGTAGTGGTGGTATACAGAAGATAGCCCTATTTGACAAAAGATCAAGTGGGGTGGCAGGTAGCCTAGTGGTTAGAGTGTTGGGTTAGTATTGAAAGGTTGCTGGATCAAATCCCTGAGCTGACAAGATAAAACTCTCTTGTTCTGCTGCTGAATAAGGCAGTTAACTCCCTTTTTTGCTGTCATTGTAAATAACAATTTGTCCTTCACTGACTTGCCTTGTTAAATAAAGGTTAAAAATAAACAATTATGGCAAGAACAGTTCAAATAAGGTAGGAGAAATGACAGTCCATCATTACTTTTAGACATGAATGTCAGTCATTACGGAACATTCAAAGTTTCTTCAAGTGCAGTCGCAAAATCCATCAAGCGCTATGATGAAACTGGCTCTCATGAGGATCCCCACAGGAAAGGAAGAGTTACTTCTGCTGCACAGGATAAGTTCATTAGAGTTAACTGCACCTCAGATTGCAGTCCAAATAAATGCTTCACAGAGTTCAAGTAACAGACGCGTCTTAACATCAACTGTTCAGAGGAGACTGCGTGAATCAGGACTTCATGGTCGAACTGCTGCAAAGAAACCACTACTAAAGGACACCAATAAGAAGAAGAGACTTGCTTGGGCCAAGAAACACGAGCAATGGACATTAGACCGGTGGAAATCTGTCCTTGGGTCTGATGAGTCCAAATTTGAGATTTGGTTCCAACCGCCGTGTCTTTGTGAGACGGGGAGTAGGTGAACGGATGATCTCCGTATGTGTGGTTCCCACCGTGATGCATGGATGAGGAGGTGTGATGGCTGTTACCGACAAGTAAGGTCTCGAACTAAAACGTACATGAACACACTAACCGCTGGCTACTATATGGAGACAAACAACAAACATTTTTTAATGAGCTGTGAAAAAAAGAGTGAACTATTTTCCAATGCTCATTAGACTGGCCCAAGCCAACCCCAGTAAATAAGCCATGTTGTATATGGTACATTCCACTCTCTCTTTCTTCTTGTATGTGTAGGCTACCACTGTACTGTACAGGGGGCCTGCGCTTTTTCTGGGACAACAAGTTTGACCATGCCATGGTGGCCTTCCTGGACTGTATGCAGCAGTTCAAGGAGGAGGTGGAGAAGGGAGACATGGGATTCTGCCTGCCCTACAGGTCAGTCAACTAGTCTAGCAGACATCATCGAATTATAATTGTAATCAGCTACGGATTATGTCGAGAGACCAAGGATTAAGCTGTCAAAAGCTGACCAACTTCAGTTATGTGTAAATTTGGTAAGTTAAACCACTAAATTAATTAGTTTATCTTTCTTCATTTTTCCAATTCATACAAAAAATTACTCCTTTTCATATTCAGATTTGACAAATACGTTCCCTTGTTTCTTAATATTTCATTTATTCTACTTTCCTGCACTAGTAACACATCTGACAGAATGATTTAGCTGAGTATTTGGATTTTATTTTATTGAGGTGTTTTATACAGGTGTTTCTGTAGATTTGAGGAACTGCTGAACACTGTTGGTTTAGACGTTTCTGTATACAATACTGCCTCCTAGTAGTACTGCCTCTTATTGGAACCCTCACAGATTCCAAGGTAGAAGTCCTAATTTGGGCAGCAGGTGGTTTAGCAGTCACTGTATGTCTGTCTGTTCATTCCAAAATACAAAAGAGCGACAGACTCAGGTCCCTTGGTGCATCAGACCACGGATCGCTTCACGTAGCCAGCCAGTTCAGTGCCTTTGAGCCGGTGCTTGGTGGAGTCATAGACCCCCCGTCTAGAGCTCTTGGAGGAGAGCGTGGCACAGATCTCGCTGTGCTTCTCCAGGCGACTAGGATCAAAGCACCGGCCGCAGTGCTCACACTGCTTCAGCTTGGAGTTGGCTGCACTCATCCCAAATCGACGTTTCAACACCACCTGAATGAATGGATGTTATCAGATGGGCCAAATAATGGGCAGCTGGGCAACAAAGACAAGATATACAATATGTACAAACCAGACGAGGCTGATGGAAGGAGCTCATTGTAATGGGCTCATTGTAATAGCTGGAATAGAATAAAAGGAACGGTATCACACACATCAATCACATGGAAACCACGTTTGATTCCGATCAATTCATTTCATTCCAGCCATTACAACGATCCTATCCTCCTATAACTCCCCCCATCAGCCTCCTCTGATACAAACGCACGTGATCACCAACACTACACTAGATCAGCAGTTAGCATGGCTTTGGAATGTCAAGCTACTTTACCTGTCTGTCCTCCTTTTTCTCTTCCATGTTCAAACCCTTCTTGACTTCCTTTGGTTTGATCACAGTGTATCTCGTGGCTGTCTGCTTTGGCTTACTTGCCACACTGCTTTGTTCTCCATTTCTCCTCACCTCTTTATTCCTTTCTTCCTCT